>NW_006768772.1:400019-412259 GCF_000204055.1 Melampsora larici-populina 98AG31
CATTACACCTCTTTTTTCCCAAATTTCAACTCCATTTGGAAATTTGGAAATTTGGGAAAAAATCCGGGACCGTTCCCGGATTCAACTTTGTATCCCATAAATGATCAGATATTCATTGTTGAGCCCTTGGTCATAACCTTCCATCTTGCTCGGTTACACTTTATTCAGGTGATGATGACCAATCATATCATATGACCATGGATATGATATGCTTGGTCATGGTTTGCACGTTCTATCAGCAAGTGTATGAACTTTAAAGACACATGCAGGAAGGGTATGATACCCAGTTCAAAATGGTTTGTTCATGACAAATCTCAAGTCATCCAGTATTGTTCTCCTTTGAGTTCGATATCGTTGTCCTTCAATTCTACTGGCACCACAGATCTTCTATCACATTATGAAGCGCGTGATGCTGATGGTGTCCACAAACGCCCATCGTCAGATCCATCAGATCCTGCAGAACCATCAGAACAATCAGTTTCCTCAGATTATTCCGATTTTTCGGAAGCGGATCTGATTTATCTACCTTGCAAACAGCCAGGCTGGCTCAGCTGGAAAAGAATTTGACCATTGTTCACACCCGACTCCTTATCAGCTTTGGACTTCAAGCCGGTACTAAACGTTAAATGGGGTTATTATATGAAATGCCAACAGGCGCGAAGAAAAGCTGATGGCGCAGTGGTGGCTATGAAGGGATATGAACCTAGTAATGATGTAGAAGAACGAAAGAACTTCGCCAAGTTGATAAATGAACGTATTATTATTTTGGAAACGCTAAATCATGCCGGCTTTCCAACTTATCTTGGCCATTTTCTAGACAAATACCGCATCAATCTAGTCTTCGCTTACGATCATGATACACCAAATCTAGAACACCTCGCAGGCGAGCGAAACATCTCGGAAGCTGAAGCATGTCATTACGCACTACAACTCGCCGAAGCGTTGGACCACGTCCATGGCCACGGTGCCATCTTGCGTGCATTCAATGCTTTTGGGATAATATGCAATCCGGGGTACCACATACAACTAGTGGAGCTCGACAGTTGTACTCTCCTGGACTCGAATGGGATGTCTTCTGGGGAATTTGGTGAATCCGAAGGTCGAGCGCCCGAAATGTTAGGGGGAGGCCAGTATGGAACATCTGTGGACTGGTGGTGTCTCGGGATATTGTTGTATTACTTATCCACGTATCGCAAGGCATTCCATCCGAGTAAGTGTCTGATTCATTCATGCTATACATTCATATAGCTAAAGCTCTGCTTTGGCATCCACTTAGGCATGCATCCCAACTGCTCAGACAACCCGATTATCACCTGTGATCTCAAATTCCCTCGCACGATGTCAGCAACCATGTGCGACACAATTTCGCTCTTTTTGAAGAAAGATCCAAAGGAACAAATATCTTCCTTGGCCGAATTGCAAGCGTTACCCATGTATTCCAACATTTGGCCGCCAAGGGCAACGAACAAGCTATTTTGGGGTTGATATGTGGCGATGGAGTCCAAAAACCTTCAGTGTGTTTTCCATTTAGCCAGTTTCGAATTACACCATTGATTTGATGAAGGACCTCATGTTTTTTAATGTCCTTTTTCATAGTTAGAAGCTACTTCAATCGGCGTCAATTAATGATATTACTAACAAACAAGAGTCATATGATATCTGTTAGATTACTTTTACAATTGGGCCATCTTCTGTTTACTTTGACTATAAATATATAACGCTTCTACCCTACAACGGTTGTACTTTCACTCATCTTCATGATGAGGATGCTATTCTCCCTGTTAAAAATACACAATTCAAACAATCAGACGTGGAATGAGTTGGTTAATTGTTCAACATAGTCACATAAATGACTATGTTGTGATACGATGGTTTGAGAAGTTCTACTGAAGAATTTATTTCCTGACTGGTGTGGACATTGAGACACGTGGGCCTGTGTCAGACGGACGAATGATTCATATTGTTTTGGCGGATGAGCCCAAACAGCCCCAACCGTATGTCCCTGAGGTGGCCAAGGGGGTGAATCGTGAAGTCAATTCAACGCCGCGGCTTCAGGGCTCTCCATATCCAGGCGAGGCGTCATCTATGTTCCCTGTGATGGTTTTCCCATCACACCTTTTTTTTCTCTCCTCTAAATAGAGGCTATTTACTTTTTTAGTCTTCCCATTAGTTTCCTTGATCCTGCATTGATAACCATGTATGCTGTTGCATCATACCAACGTCGACACACATCGAAGGCATCTCTAACTTCGCAAAAATCGCATCCTGCCAAACCAGATGCCATCAACTTTCACATCGCTAGAGTCACTGGTTAGCCTTCATCCAGATACTCCCAGTCTCTCTTCCCATCTCACTTTAAATGCGTTATTATTTAGGTCAAGAACTTCCACCACAGCACCCCACCAGATATCCTGCGCAACCGGCCAGGCCAAACAAGCAAAGCTCTGGTAAGTATTTGTTGTTTTCTTTCGTAGATATGACTTGAAGTTTATTGCTTCGTCCTCAAAATGGAATGTGCGACTTCTCCAACAGACCAAGTCGACATCAACCATGATCCTATCAACACAAAGGATGTAAGTAACTGCTTGACCAGTCTCTTCATGTGATTCACATGTTTCTTTCTCATCCCCATCATTTCGTCCTTATCCCCTAATCATGATGGATGGCCAGACATAGTAGATGTCGGCCACTCAGTCCATACAACATGATATCTCATCTTATTCCTTTTGAATTTCCTTTTTTTTCTCAATGTTTGACCGCATTGGATGGCAAGTCATAGTAAATGACCACCTACCAATTTGAAATTTCACTTCCATTATATTTCATCCATCATTATATCAGAATCGAGTCATGGTACATGCCGTACCAAACCATCATTCACTAACAACATTTCCATGTTGAACATTACAGGATCAACATTGCAATATTGCGCCAGTTTCACAAAACTCCAAAAGACGAAAGAAAGCTATTGAAACATACGTGACATATCATATAGGACAAAAGCCCTTCTATCACAGTGTTTGTCAAGTGTTCAAAGAGACTAAATTCAGCACGCGTGCTATAGTCAAATTGGCCAATCAGTCATCAACCTTCACGTGTTACAAAGGCTTATGTATCATCACGGACCGGAACAATGGGGCTATAATTGCAATCATCAAATTCACCCCGTTCGATAGCATGTCTCAAGATGAATTGGAAGAACTCAAAGAAGTCTTGAAATACCTTGTGGAAGAAAAAATTTACTGTAATCCGGTGACTTTGAATGCCGCTATGAAAGGAGGTTACATGGGGGTCATAGGATGGCGGGCAGCGTTCATGACATTAGAGTATTACGGTATGTATTGAAACTGGAATACACTCTTCATCCTGTGGGTACAACTGATATGACTTGGTATCATCTTACAAGGCCTCTATGCTCCCCGACAATTTATTCAAGACAACAAAGACCTCTTGGATCAAGGGGGAAACGCTTGCCTTTTCGCGTAAGGCTTGAAGCGTTTTACGCATGACAATACTCATACTTATCCGAGCACTTTTTCAAACAAGCTCAAGACCAGATGAAACCTTTAAAGATACCTTCCTTTGGCCAACTTCATTCCACCGAGCCGGGTGAAGGGACTGCGCATGGCCATGCGGGCAATTTATCTTTCACTATGAACCAATTCCATAATACTCCCCATGCTGATCATGACACCTCCCCTGCCACTTTTCTCTTGTCAATTCCCATATTTAAAGACGGAAGACTCGCTAGCAAAGCAAAAGGCTTTGATGTGGTTGATGGAAGGTTCTTCCTGGCGGACATCAGTGTTATAATTGACTACGGGGCTTGTGATGGCACTGTCAGTGCGATTTTTTTTTGGTAACAAGGACCGTCATTGCACGCTACCATCGCAAGAGCCATCCAGGAATTTTACCAGACTAAGTTCCTTGGTTCAACTCAACGAGCGCTACATGGACAAGGTCATCAAGCCCGGACCTCCACTCAACAGACTTGGCCAGCAAAAGACCATTGGGGATCTTTCTTCGCGCTTGAGAACATACTATGGCGCTTTACAGTAGATTCAATGTGTTCATCTTTCCATGCCTGGCGGTGTATCTCACATTGCTTATCAATCATAATTGTATGATTGAATGGTTCTTTGAGTCGAACAATTTATATTTCAAGTAGCAAAGGTCTGCGACCTTATTGCAAGATTTATGTCAAATACATCTAACAAAATCGCGCTACCCAATTACAATTCAAGTGATCTAGCTCTGTATCTCCTTTCTTTTTGTAAGAGCTTCTGGTAGAAACCTTCAGCGTGTAATATGAGCTCCGCTGCTACCCCATACGGTATACCCCACGCATACATCTGTTGAGGTGTGATGAGGTCGGGGAAAAGAAAGATGAGGAAACTGGTGATTGATTGGCCAGAGAGAATACGGAGAACTCTGGCTCTCTCCATCGTAGACAGGCCAGTAAAAATCAAGTACTCTCGGAGGGGCGTCCCTACAAAACGTCGGACTGCTGCGTATGAGATATTGCGACGCCGGAATTGATCAGTTTCGTCTTTGGCCAAAGCTGGAACGAAATGCAAATGTTTTCAGTGTTAGAGAGGACTAAGCTGAGTCAAAAGAAAGACCTTACCATCTGCAGCTTCATGGTCACGATCGTGACCGGGATGTGGGTCAAACATCACAGGCGCCAAGATCGCGTGTGTGGGAGTGGCGTACGAATTGGGGATCACCGTGTCGTCCATTTCAGCTATAGGAAGGGGATTGTGAGTCGAATCCACGGTATTTTGTTGGCTGTCTGGGTCATTCGCCACGTCACTAAAGTATTTGAGCAGCAATCCATGAGCTATCTGGGTTCAATCTCGGAATTGGATGACCACTGACCTTTGGCCAGGTAATGGGCTTTGAGACATTTCGACTGTAGGCTGGTTTGATGTTCGGAGAGCGTGCTGAAGATATTTCAAATATCTTCAGCACCACGTATTTATATAAAGTCCATTTTGCCTTTTTTTGGCCCTAATCTTGTCTGAGAGTGGAATAGGTCAAATTCATTGGACCTTGCCTCCAATGATCTCACGATGGGGCACTTGAACATCAACCATCCAGACCTCTTCATTTCAATCGCCAAGTATGGCACCTAGTGCATTCGGTGAGGTTTCTCTGAAGTTATTTGGCTTCACATTCTAATTGTCATTCCCAATCAGGCGACCTCCTCAACCCCCAGCCCGGTATGAATAATGCCACTGGAGGGTCTGAAACACCTTCCAGTGGCATTTCGTTACATGGTCTCAACAATCATGAGGAGTTGAGAACTCCTCAAAGTGAGTTCTAATCCAACCTCCGTATCTCAAGGACATGAGGTCATCATATTTAATCGGGTCGAAAGCAGATGACCGTCGGGCTTCTTCGCAACGTGTGGACCGGCCTAATCCAGGTACTAACAGTGGAGCTTCAGTAACTGGATCTGTTGCTCGTCGTCGTCACAAGGCCAAGGCTTTGACCACGGCGGCAGGTAAGGGACCTGCCGATAGCAACTCCTCACCTCCGCGGCAGCCGGCCGATAGCCTTAAACGTCGGCAAAGCCCATCACCGTTCCAGTCGCAGCCTGCGGCCAAGCATGCAAAATCCCTCGTCTCAGCATCCGAAGAAGTCCCATCAGATAACTTCAACTCGTCAGGTATCTCCCACCCGAACGGAGCAGGAGGTCAACCTGGTGACAATTTCCAACTCCTCACCCCGGCCGAACGCGCGTTTATTGATGGCATCACATCCTCCGCTGGGCTTAGTAATAGGCATGCTGAGTATGCTCGGGAAATGGGAGAGGTCAATGTGTATCTCCTTGTATCAAGATGATGTCCAATGATGTTGACGGTTTAAATTTGTAGGTATTTGGCGATGACTTTTGCCATTTGGCTCTTTGTGGCAATGTTGCCTGCACTCAATCGCAGCTTTCTAATCTCAGCGACCAGGTGTCACAAATGGCCCAACAAATGGAAACGCTCCACGGGGATATCACCAACAAATTCAGAATCCTCATGGCCAATGTGAGTGATCTCACTGACGTGGTTCAGACTAGAAACGCCAGTCAAGGTATCCCTTCCACATCGGCAAACACTGCCTCTACTGAAGTCGCTCGCACGGCCGTGGTATCCGAGTGGAAGGTATCACGACAGCTGAAAGTAAGAATGTCCCAGGTTGATTCTTATGCAAAGCACTGACATGCTCATCTCAATGCAGGCCCTTCTGAGCGAAGTATCAGTTGAATTGATGCCCAAAGCCAATCTTCAGTCTTACACTGAGCTCGAGGATGGAAGCAAGAACTTTCTTCAAAGATCACTTTTTAATCGCGTGAGAGTGAGTGAATGATAGTGGATGATATAAATTACAGTAACCTGATCACTTTCTCTCTGGGACACGGTAGGTGCGTGTGGCGGAGGAACAAAAAGAAGATTGGATTGCTTTACATCTTCCCAAGCAAATCCGCGGAGTTAATGATGGCGAAGGTGTCAAGAAGTACGCTACTGCCATCAAGGACGCAGGCAAGCACGCCTGAGAAAAGATGCACCTATTGGTCAGTGCCTCGTCAAGTGACCTTAATGGAGACGCTGACATTACACAAGATCCAGTTATTAACCAATGTCCACAACCAGAAGAACGGTCCGGTGAAAGTTGTTCCAGTGCCTTCTCTCATGGCGTTGTGGCATCGGGTAAGCGTCAAGTCACACCTACCCTCTGGACGAGCCTACTGACATGTCACATTTGTCTAGATTGCGCTCAAATGTGGCCTCATCACCGAGTCTGTGGATCAAATCGCCGCTTGGAGCTCAGTCAACGAGGCGACTCGAGGCAGGATTGCTTACCTGGTGAGTCATGAAATCATGTCATGGAGACGGTGATATAATCACCTGGGCTAATGACTATGGTTTTGTCCTGTAGAGACGCGAGGCGACCCGTCTTCGACAAACCCCTTCTGGTTCAAATATATGGGCCGAGGTGGACCAACGGCTTGATGATCCACGTGAAAAAGAAAAGGAGGTACCGGACTACACCACATCGTAAGTCATTTTGAGCAGGGTCTCCTGGTTCATGCGTTCATTGGTGTGATTGCTCACCAAATGTGGCTGGGTAGCTTCTATGACATTATATATCAGAATGATCAAGAGATCTTCAACGGCAAGAGGGGTTGGGGTGAGATCCGGAAGAACTACGCGCTGGCATTACCAACGGACGCGGAAATCATGGAGGGGATTTCTGGCGGAGGCGTCGAAGGTGCCAAAGCACTAGGAAATGCGGCAGATGACGAAGTGTTAGGCGACCAAGGGGAAACCTCGGTATGATTGCAATGTCACCTACTTTGGTAATAAGGTTTATTTGGGGTCCAGCGCTGTCGCACTATCACGGCATTGGGTGCCATTCAATATATATTTGTTCTTCTTTTATTCCACTGTTGTTCTTCCCTCGCATCGTGTATTGCCGCAATGAAAAGAACGTATTGATTTTCCCGCTACGATATTTGGAGTACCGCGAGTATATTTCCAATGATGTATCCGTCGTCCGGGGCAGGTCATTCCTGGTGACCCGAATTTTGTGCGGGCTTGTTTATCACCAGCCTGGTCCACCATTTATTGCAGGAGCCCGTGACAGATATCCCATTTTTGAGTACCGTGGCCGGGCTTTTGTGGCACGGTCAGATCATTCTCAGGCGTGCTGCAGGCGGCCTGAAGCCAGCGCTTCAGCAGAGCTTCCCGGCCTGGGTACAAGCGTTTCACGCTCTGAGTACAAGACTTTGGCGGCCGAAGTACGAGACTTTGGCGGCCTGGGGACAGTTTGACTTAGGCGGCCTGACATCCGTCCGCGTGGGGCCTACTTTGAGATTGCCCAGCCTCTGCAAGGATGGGCGGTCTGGAGGCAGTCCACCCAGGCGGCCCACCGGCCGCCCGTGCCTACCCGTGGTGTAGATTTCAAAAAGGTTGAAATCGTGAAATTTTTAAAATCAACTCGTGAACCGTACGGCAGGCAGTAAAGTTGAGATTAATCTTGACATCTGTCAAACTTACAGGCCGGATCTTATAAAAATATTTACATATTCCTGATGAGCGTCTGGTCTGATACCAAACATACTAAGGACCAGGCGCAGTTCGGCCCGAAACCTGCGCGTTGTTGCTAACTTTTCCAGTTCAAGACTAGATTTTGACTTTGAGATTGGCAAGGATCAGCCAAAGCTCCATGTAGAGCGCAAGTGACATGCAGAAGGATGTCACTCGCTGACCTATCTAAAACCATGCTCAATGTTCTTGATGTTACAATGGATAGACTGGTGAATGCTGAGCTTGATGGTGATATTTTAATCATCCCGATCCCTACTTATCAATGTTGTTAATAGCCAACGCATGAAATTTGATTGAAGCAGATATTTCCGATTATAGATAGATATGGCTTCAGAACTAATTATACCTGAGGAAGGAAGAAAGGATGAATTATAGGTGTCCACTGCAGACATTATTCGGGTTCCCCAAGTGGGCAGGGAAAAATGATTGGGAGTATGATTTGTCATAAAATGGTCTATCACTCCACACCTGAGCCATAACACCCACACTACATATGTGTAGCAGGCTCAGTGAATATGTGGTTATCATGTACATACAGTTCTGCTCAGTTATCTGCTCATCAGGACAAGTTATTCATATGTAATACATGCTGTAACTTCTTTCAGATTGAAAAAAGCTTCCAAAAGATTGACTACATACACTGACTCAATGTTTTGGTGTGATCTCATCAACTCAACTGCATGTAACACACTTTCTGTTACTAAGACATAGCTTCAACAATATTGCCTGAGCAGCTACAGAATTATATGTAGTGAATTTTTGGGAAAAAAAATTCAAAGTTGAAAAAGTTACATGTGGTATAACATGTGATTTATTTATTCTGATGGGCAAAAAACTGAGCAGACCTGTATGTACATGATAGACAACTATTGACTTAGCTTGCTGCACATATGTAGTGTGGGTGAAATGGCCCAGGTGTGCAGTATTAGATTCTTTTATGAAAAACTGTACTATTAATCATTTTCCTCTGCCAAATTGGGGAAGTTGAATGATGTTTACAGTGTGTCCTTATATTCCATAAGCACACCTTTCACAGAACTCCCCTTGCCTCTGGTGATGGATGTACTTCCAAAACCCATAGATCTTCTTTCTCATTTGAGCTTAAAAAGCCTGTGAAAATCATCCTTGAGGGAAAGATGCACAGGTTGCATCACTATCAAATGTGCCAAAATCATATTCTTAGAGTCAAAAAAGATCAAATAGCAACGCATTCGTGAGCTCCATTTTTAGGACCTCACGAATGTGTTGCAATGGAGCAAAGAGCAACTGAATTAGAGAACTGATTTACATCAGTTCCTTGCAATAGAAGTATGTTTGATCACAAGCCTCACTGAAACCATGTGAGGCTTGAAGATAAAAAATCATATATCTTGCCTAAACAACGTTTGAAAGTGCTTTATAAGCCACTTTTGAAAAAATTGCTTGAAAACCCGGTTAAAACGAGCCTACTAACAATACTCCTTTCACGGCGACGACCTCACTTCCACGCCTGGTCCTTACTGATTGGCACTACAGCCGTTGTGAGAACTATTGGTAAGTTTTGAGGTGATGGGTGTCGCCAAGTTTTAACTAGAGTTTAATCTTTGGTCCAAAACTCAGTTTTTTTTGATCTCACAGGCCTAAGCCTTGTTTTGGCTCCTGCAATATGCTTCTATCTCACAGTACCCATGGTCTAAAAGGGGTTGATTCTAGTTTTTACAAGTTTTGAATTAAATCTCGACAGAACACAAAATAAAAAAAAATACCGTTAGTTCTCACAACGGCTGTAAATCAATTTGGCATAGAGGTTTGCACGAGTCTTGAGGCTCGTGCTGGGCCCATTATAAAGTGGAAACTGGGGTTTGACTCGGCTTCTTCTTTTGTCTTTTGTTCCATATTTCTTGTTTCACAAGTCTCTTTTTTTGCTTGTTGGCATGAAAAATAAGACACTGAGAACGAGACAGACGTGTTAATCAGACTTTTGGTGTTAGTTGAAATGTGAACTAACAACCTTTTAACAAAAAAATTACACTACAAATCTGAAAGAAGACGAGTCGCACACCAACTCAAACATGTCAAGCTAACCCAGCGTAACCGTCATGAAAGAGGCAGCTTGAACCATTGGGACACTGTGGCTTGAAGAACCCAAGAAAATTATATATTTGAAGACAAGTTTATCGCAGTGAGCTTCTGTATATCAGGGGATCTGGCATGTAAGTTTGGCAGATGTCGTGATTAATCTCAACTTTACTGCCGGCCGCAGCCTGCCGTACGGCTCACGAGTCGATTTAAAAAATTTCTTGATTTCAACCTTTTTGAAATCTACTGTACACTACAGAAATAATCTGATTTTCCGTGGGGATTTTTGATTTCCCATTTGCGGAAAATCACGTGACTTTTTTACATCATGTACATATGTCACACAGTTTGAGGCACTGTACACCCCTGTACACACCCACACCCGCACACCAGTGTACAGACGCTGCACGGCTGCAGCGCCTGTACACCAACAAAAACGGTCAACGCTGACCAACGTTTCCAACCATAGACAAACTGATCCCTTTGTCTGAAACCACCACAAACCCTGGTCTCTTCCCCTGAAACCAACACGAACATCGTAGCCTCGCCGTCAACCATTACGCACACGGTCCCTCTACCTGAAACAATTACTAACCACCGTCTCTATCACCCCCGTCGACGGCGTCATACCTCTTTCAAACAGTGAATCACTGAGCAGCGCTGTAAGAATACAGTTAAAATTTCAAACACGCCAACCAACACGGTACAATTCAACCGGTACAATACATGACCTAATACAGAACATCAAACCTAACTTTATTTATCATCATAGTATCACATATAAATAGAAACTAATGCCTCATACCACGCCACGTTTTCCTTATCAGTTCACTGAGGAAAACTGGCGTGTGAGTCCTTTCTTCTCACTTCATACTCAAATCATAACTGTTGTTGATTGCTTTTCTATTATAAACATGTTATTAGACCTCTTGTTTTTATTCCATCTCACCTATTTAGGTGTGTTATCATTCTTGTCTTCGGTGTTCAGAACCGTGTAGACCCACACCTGATTTCTGGTGTTAAAGGTTAGATATCTTACTATATGAAATATAATCTTATCAGTTCACTGAGGAAAACTGGCGTACCTCTTGTTTTTATTCCATCTCACCTATTTAGGTGTGTTATCATTCTTGTCTTTGGTGTTCAGAACCGTGTAGACCCACACCTGATTTCTGGTGTTAAAGACCTCCTTTATAAGGAGTCTCGAGTTTCTTTAGATTCTCTCATGGTAGCGAGAGAATAACTCGACTCATAACCATCGTATATGTCCTCACCAATTGACGCACCTTCACCGACTAATTCTTCTGCCGATCCCACCGACGATCTCCAAACTGTTCTTGATAATCAAGAATTGAATTCAACGAGCCCTTCCGAAAAATCTTTCAATTCAAACCATACTGTTCAAAACAAATCATCTGCCATCATGAATAATCCATCCAGTCAAATTACGCCAACTACTCAAAAAGAATTTGCCATTGCCTTAAATTTTAACTTAAGTAAAATATCAGCCACCGTCATTCTGGGAAAGAATAACTATACTCATTGGGCTATTGGAATTAAGCGATCTTTGAGAAATCTATGCCTTGACCAATACCTTACCTCACCTAACCAACCTGACGACATAACTATTGAAGAACATCTCGCTAACAAAGAATGTCTTACGAACTTCTTAATCAATCGCATGGATCCTCCAACTTCAGCTTTCGTTGAATCCAAACTTCAAATTAAAGTCGATGGTGAAGTAGATATTGAATACGAACCTTCAAAATTATGGAAGATCATTAGAGAAAACAAAGCTCCCGTATCTGAAGCCGCACGATTTCAACTTGACAATGAATTAGATGAATTTCGTCAAGATAATCGCACGACTTTAGAAGCTCACCTGGCGAAATTCAGAGAGTTGAAAGCACTGTGCAGATGTAGTATTTTTCCACCATGCAAAATGATTAAAATTAATGTCAAAATGATTAAAAATGCTGTGTTAATGCATAAAAATGCACTATTAATGCACCATTCATGTGGAAAAATGCAGCATCAATGCAGTAAAATGCAGTGTTAATGCACACACAAAATGATTCAG
>NW_006768772.1:418240-433666 GCF_000204055.1 Melampsora larici-populina 98AG31
CCTTAACGCTGCCGGCTTTGAGACACCCCGTTCTGCGCAGCGCTTTCCAAATATGGCCTAGCAGCGCTGCGAGCCAGACTTGTGGAGAGGACAAGTCCCCAATCACTTACAATCGAACAGCAAAGCTAAGACGTTTCAACATCGAAATTCATCGAACATTCAACAAGATACCGATGTCGATCAAGAACTTGACGAGTTGACCGATGCTATGAATCATAAAACTAAAGGCACAACCGTGTTTCTCGGCAAAACTGGATTAAACCCCTAGGCCCTTTATAAGTCTTACCTGTAGCAACCTAATTTCCCTGTCCCAAAAACGTTTAATTTCTCTCCTTTAATTCCAGCCTGCCTAGCCTCTGCTTGCCCCATCCCCTGATGGGTTTCACTTCAATTAGATATCACCAGTTTCATTACTTCAGTCAGTCAAGATCAATCCTTTTATTCAATCAAAATCAATCTCTAATCAATGCAGATTATTCCTCTTGCTCGATCAAATTGCAGAGCTTGTGGTTCAATTCTGAAAACCGTACAGAATTTGAAAGCCACAGAAGATATCATTTGGTTACAGACCAGATGAAAGTCTAACAGGGATTGAAAGTGAGTTTGATTTCGAGATGATCAAATCAAATTTAATCACATCACTAATCAACTTGACCATTTACAACCTACAACCAGATACAAATCAACCATAGTCATGAGGAAATATTTGAATTGAATCATCAAAAACTCCCTTGCCGCCGGCCGGTACATAACTATCTCTCAATTTAGATACAATACAGCTTGCCTAAATTCACCGTGAATCGCCTGAACAACATTGGATTCCTTCACCGATCATAAATTATCAGTCATTTTCTACTAGAAAACTTGCTCAAGATCCATCAACAAAAATAGCAAAGCTTCCAAATGGTGTTGTACAATCCCATTAGCTCAAACACACCGCAAAACCCAGGGCTAACCACAATCATCTTCTCCAACCTAAACAGTCAACGATCCCACTTTAAATTGTTGATTCAACTTGCAATCAAATAACCGGGTGTTACAGTCACAATCGCATGCACGATATCTAACTTCGGAATTGCCATCCAGTTGGGAAGATATAAAGTGTCAAATCGGGATCTGAAAAGTATAGAGATCTGGCTGTTGTTGTCTTATCTGATATCTTTTGATTGAAGGAAGTTCAATCGCGGTAAGGCTTGATCTCAATACGGAAATTTGACAAATATAAACCGACTCAGACCGGCACAAATAAGATTGAGTTAGATTGCAGCTTCAAAACGAAAGAAACAATTTCAAAAAAATCAACCTCAACCATCAATTAACTATAGCTGTACCTCAACATCCTCAATGGTCAATGATATCCTTGCTCTCGCTTGCGACCGTGGAGCTGCTGCTGCTGTACTTTATTCTCTTACTGCACGCTCTTGTGGTCTTTATTCAGAAGACGTTCTTAATTCTAAAAACCATCAGACATCTTTAGTTCAGCAAACTTACAGGGCGCTCGTTGGATTGAATCTCAATTTAGGTTAGTCAAGATTTAAGAATTCTTCTTCTTCAATCACTTTTGCCAAATCTGTTATTCAAACATCCAATGTAGTCGGATCTGGATATTAGTTTCAATCTGATCTAAACAATACTTCTGCTTCTACTATCCTTAATGAAATTGATCAAACTGGCTATGCAGCTGTAAAGGCACCTGCCTCAACTTTATCAGTTTCGGTACCTCAATCCACAACTGATGCAGCTCCAAGTTTATTTGGAAAATCTTCTAACAACACTCGCTTTTGTTGTGCAATTCCTCATGGCAGTGCATGCAAATCGGTTGTCACTAACTCTAACTCTTTTGGAGCACGAAAATCGAATCCTTCTAAATCTAGCAAGTCAACTCCAGTCTATCTGATCGCTACTCTTGCCAATGGAAGTGTAATGTCTGATTCTCAACAACATATAGTAACCACAATTCTAACAATAACAATAATAACAACAACGGTGGTGGTAATGCTAACACTGGACTTGCTATGATCATCTTAAATGCCATCACTGGATGCACGACTCTAATGTAAGCTGCTTCCTTGATCCAATCAATTCATCTGATATATATCGATTCATATTGATGCTAATGAGCAACTAAGTGCATAGGTCCTTTTCTTATCTGTTATTCCGGGTACCCTTCTTCTCATGTGTCCTAATACCTTTATGGGTAGGCTTCTGATTGTTATCATATCAGGAGAGATTTGGGCCATGTGTCATCCTTAACAATACAGTCCATGCGCGAGAGGTTGTCTTCCCAATCCTGATGAAATGGATGGCAAAGATACTAATTTGGGTCATCAGACACGTGTCATTGAATTGACAAGAGCGATCCTGGATACCTTCCCAGTTGTCAAGTTTGGTGGTTCAATCTTACCTATGGGATCCGGAAGAGTTACAGAAAAGAAAGATTGGATCAGTCGATGAAGAATCATCTATGATGCAAGATCGTGGTCAAAGATGTGTTTTGACCAAAAATCCTGTAAAGATTGAAAGTACGAGGACTCGAACGGGTGATGATACAGCAGTCTTGGAAACAGAGTGTTATACTAATAGGTGCTTGAGGGTAATATTGGTAATGAGGATTGATTTCACGTCAAATCTGATCATTATTCACCAAAGTGGTAATAATATTTATCCTTTTTCAGAATTTATTGATACGGACCCTGAATCAAGTCAAACCAATCCAACTTGTAATCAACCTGTACATTACTCAAGTTTTAATTGATCATCTGGTCAACTTCAAAATTCTCATTCTTGAACTTTGAACTGACTTTGAGTCTGCGCCATACCTTGATTGAATCCAATTGATTGATGTTAGTTGTAAATTTGTTAGTCACTCTCTTGCTTCACATCAACTATCATCTTAGAATTGATCATGTCCTATTCCTACCATTATAGATTTTCATCCCTCTTTCATACTTTCAGCTTTTTAAGGTAGTCACACATTTTGAATTTGTACATTCATCTCATCCAAATCAATCTCATGCTTTTTAGCATTCATGACATTGATTTTTCAATATGTATCATCATTATCAAGATCCATGATTCATTTTATGGACTGATTTTGATGAACTGCATACAACCAATTTGGTGCCTCTCACTTGACCTGCTCAATATAATCAGTTTCATCACAGTTAACTTCAGAATCTCAGGGCCCCTATCAACACTCACTTTGCAATGAAATGCACCACAACTTTTGGACTTAACCAAGATTGTACATACCACACTCCAAAAAAAAACCAACAAGAAAAGAATTCCTCTCACAGTGTTGGTTTGAGTTCCAAACCAAAATCACAACACAACATCTGCAAAATCTGCAATTGATTTCAAAAATTTGTTGCTCTTGGGCACAGAAGATTGGAAAAAACCAAGAACAAAAGCATTGCTGGTCCATATTTTGGATAAAACAAATGTAACAAACAATCTGTTTAAATTGAGGATAAAAATATTTTCTGATATGTAAAGACAAAAGCATCATATCCATAGAAAGTCTATGACTTTGATTTCTGTGTCCTGTTTGATTTTTTCTCTTTCATCTTTCTGATTCCAGCCAAAGCCTCTTCATATTCTACTGGAACCCTCTTTTTCATATTCTTCATTTTCTGTGGATTGCGAGCTGAGATTTTTTAGACCAAGTCACACTACACACTACCAACATAGATGCCTTGGGTTGAGAAATCCAAGGCATTGTTGGAGGCAAATACTCTGACACACCTTGTCCAAGGTTTTTATCCAAGGTATTCTTGTGCGCTGATAATTGCCTTGGATCAAAATATTGGAAAGTTTTGGTCTGAGGTTTGGAATACGAGAATACCTTGAATTGAGAAATCCAAGGTAAATATGTTGGCAGTGACAACTCCTTGTCATAGTGGCTTGATTTAGAGACAAGATGTGTGTGCTACGCGCAAAGGAGTAACTCTCTATTCGCAAAGAAGCTACAATGGAATTAATATTAAAAAAACATTTACGGAAAAGGGATGGCACAGTATGGACTGGTGTGGACAACATAAATATGACATTGAAACAAAAAAAGCCATGCAAGGGGTAGAATCTCATCATCTTCCCCCTGGATGGTCCACCATCTGACCTAACCTACCTGCATTTGAACAGACCACAACTAATCACAATTCTTGGTTTGCTTCTCAAATGTAGCTAACTCATAAGCTGGACCTAAATACCAACTCCAGTGAGTGACTTACACCCAAAGTTAAAACAATGGTGTGAGTTCTCTTGGGACATTTCTCAAAAATCTAGCCACTGTGTGAAACATTTATTTCCAATTTCAACTTTCCCTTTCCCAAATACAAAAATGTGCACCTTTACTGTATCTATAATCTTGAACTTTTGGTTCATCAGTAACTGAGTACTTCTGTAGATATAGATAAAAATATCTCAGGGCTCAAAGACAAAAATTGAGTAATGAGCACTGATGTGCATTGAAAATGTTGGTTTTGATGAGGAATTGAAATAAAAAGTTTTCCTTTTACTTCAGAACCAATGAAATCATTGAAATACCACAAGTGCTCACCGTGAACGTATCTGGGTAGCACGTCAACGTGCACACACCAAAGACTTTTGATACATACTTGAAAGACCCATTAAAGAGGTCTCCACAATAGGTATTTCTTCCCTTTGTCAACTGGGGCGTTGACGTTCAGTTGACTCCAACTGCTGACAAAGGATCCCAAAGTCCTTTTGTCAAATTATCATTCACCAAGGGTGCTTGGCACCAATCTCTATGTAAAGCCTACCAAACAACTTTCTATTTTTTTGAAACTCTCTGTGTGTGCACATCGACATGCTACAAGGATACTGACATGGTGGCTGGTTTGTAGAGAAAAGCAAGGGGCACAACTTTCATGTCTTGGGAAAGGGTAAGCTGAAAGCATGAAAAAAGTTTCATAAGGTGGCTAGATTTTTGAGAAATGCCCTAACTGAACTTGCACCATCTTTTGACTTTAGGCTTAAGTCCTCCACTGGAGTTGGTGGTTATGTCCAGTGTGAGACTTGGTTAAGTTTTTCTGTTTTGTTGCTATTTTGAAGGCACCTATTTAGTTTTGTTTCACCCAAACCAAAACATGCTTTTTTGGTGGAAAAAATGTGTTTCAGGACAACCAAATTAATGACTCATAAGCCATTTTGATTCCAGGAAAATCCATAACCAAAATTTTGCTGTGGCAGAAGTGCAAAGTGACTGTTTCCCCTTGCGTGAAGAGCTCTACTCATTGTTGAGAGTTTGAGAGTGTCATAAAAGCATCACAAGCGGTGCCTTGATTCTAATCATCTCTTGGGGTTGATCTTCTATGTTTTGGTAATTTTTCTTTGTAACATGGCTCTTCATTCAGATTACTTGGAACTTGCTAATTCATGCACTACAAGTTCAATATCAACAATCACATCATCATACTCATCAAGATCACAATAGTCCAATGAAATGTAAGATTGATTCGGCGGTTTTTGCATACATTGCATTTCAAGGATTGACGTAGGTGTAAGGTCTTTCAATGACCTTCACTGGGTTTGGTTTCTCTCCGATGAGACTCTCTCGAAAGCACTAAGTTGGGACTTCTGTTTGTATTACGAACTAAGGCCTAGCTCCAGATAATCCCAGGCGAGGCTCTCAGAGGAGTCAGCGCTACTACTAAATGAAGAAACAACAAAGAAAGATAAGAAACTCACCTAGCTCCAGATAATCCCAGGCGAGGCTCTCAGAGGAGTGAGGATTATCCGGAGCCAGAGTGGAAGGGCAAATGTATACTAGAACTATCTAAACCCATAAGCTAAACCCATAGCCTAATGTAACTACGTGTACCCCTTACAGTAGGGGGATTGGGTGTGTCTGAAGGCAGAGTTCCAAAAGTGGAAAGACATGAAGCACTTTTCAGTCTTGCTGTTCTAGATGATCCTATGTTTATTATGGCAGTCAGCACAGCAACTGTTTTAACAGAAGTTTTCTCAGGGTTCTCATCAAATGTCAGCTGGTTTAGGGTTGGCCATATTTGGCATTGGAGGTATGATATGAGGAGGTACATGTGAGTCTGATGAAAGAGCACTTGAAAGATAACCAACAAACTGGACGAATTTTACAAGGAATTTACAAAGCTCGCCAAAGGAGAGGATATTGAATAAACATCAATAGGGAATATCCAGGGTTTTCACATGTCTTGATATTGGATTTGTGTGAATCATTGTGGTGTGGAGGCTTCCAAAGTCAGCAAACAGGTGGATAAATATGATATGTGATACTAAACAATTACTTTAATATTTTGGAGCACCAAGATATTTCAGATTTACATACTTCAAGATGAAAGTGACAAACATGATCTTTTGATATGGGCAAAAGAGAGCCAAAGCACCATGTACAAAGGATGCAAGGGGTGTCAGCAATTTAGATAGCCATGATTGGTGACAATAAAGGCGTAGTTGTGGGTTGTATTCACTCTTCATTGCCATGAGAAATTGTTTTTGCATGGGTCCTTGATATCAGAGAAAAAGAAGAACATATACCAGTTACATGTCCAGGGAATATGGGAGTTGCTTTCTGCACACAGGTTCTGTAACAACTTTTCCAATTCAACACAAAAAAAAGCCAAAAGCCCCAAAGGTTTGTGTTAAATTTTAGCCTCAACAGTGGGAACCATGATGACAGATGGCCATTTACCAGGCCAGCCCTAAATGTAGCTACCCAAAGCCCACATGGCGGCATTTCTTTGCAGAAAACTATTGTACAGATGAGATGGCTGCCTGAAGGTAACTGGTCAAACATTCGACATATTTTGGACAGGATCTAAGAGTAATATTCAGTTCAGGTTAGACCTTGTGTACAGATAACAATCCTTGGCCACGGCGCCCGCCGCTGATTTGCTAGTTCTATGAATGTATCAACAGATGACAGCCAACCAACTGTCTTTCATATCAATTACTTCTGTAGTAATAAAGCAGTGCAGGCAAAGGTTCCAAGCAACTCTTTTGGCTTAGCTGACACCGGTTCATCGCATCATATGGTCAACAATCTGAAACATTTTGACAAGAACTCACTCACACCAAACCCTGATCCATCTAAAAGACTTAACTTAGCTGGTGGTAATGATACACTTGAAATTGAAAAGATTGGAACTGCTTACTTGTTAGATGTTGATGGAAATGTTATGAAATTCGAAAATTCACTTTATGTACCTCATCTCAACAAGAATTTAATCGCTGCTGGTGCTCTAATCAAGAAAGGAGTCATCCCTTCCATTGATTCAACAAAGCCTCATCTCTTCAACTTGATCCTTGGCAAGAAGACTCTATTTCGAGGATTCTTCTCGGGCAACCTCATGATAGTCAAGCTAATCGAATGTCCAGTACGTCAAATCTCTTCTCAGCAATCATCTTCAGTTATAATCACTCAATCTGATACTTTAATCAAACTTCATAATCGATTAGGTCACCCTAATTTCGCCTACCTCTGAAAAATGATTGAAGGGGTTTCTGAAAATTTTGATTTGTCTAAACCTACTGAATGTATTGCTTGTATTAAATCAAAGAGTGAAAGACCTCCTTTCTCCAACACTAGACCTCGTGCTGAAAATAAACTGGACAATGTTCATGTAGATTTAAGCGGGATTGTCAGAGGTTTTGTTAACGATGGTTATTTATACTACATTCTATTCACCGATGACTTGACCGGCATGCGTTTTGTTTACTTCTTGAAATCAAAAGACAAAACATCAGTTTTTAACGCACTCTGTGCATTCATCACCTTTGCGGAGCGCCAAAGTGAACAAAAAGTCAAATGTTTTACCTTAGATCAAGGATCCGAATTCTTCAATTCCCTTTTTGTACCTTACTGTAAGGAACAAGGTATTTGGTTACATGAAACAGCTGCCTATACACCTGAGGAAAACGGTGTTGCCAAAAGATCAAACAAAACCATCACCTATAAAGCAAGAGCAATGCTTCAACACTCAAACTTACCACCTAGCTTCTGTTTTGAGGCAGTCAATACGACTGTATATCTTGATAATCGAACCATGTCTTCAGCATACAACAAAGGATCGAAGACCCCGTTTGAAGGTTGGTATGGGAGAAAGCCCTCAATATCTCATATTCGTACTTTTGGTTGTGGAGTTGAATACATTGTCAGGAAAAGTCAACGTGATGGTAAATTTCATGCTATCACTAGAACTGCTGTGTTACTTGGCTTTGCAACTGACAACTACAATTATCGCCTATACAATCTTGAATCAAAGAAAATCATCACAACTCACGATGTGAAATTCCGTGAAGAATTCTTCCCTTTCAGAAAATCTATCAAGTTTCAATACGATCATCTATTCTCAAAGCAAGATTTAAACAAACTTGAAGAATCAAATCCTGGATTAGAAACCGTTATAAACCTTGATGACGATGACTACCCTTTCATTCGCAATCCTCGATCTGACATGAATCCAGCCATTACATCGGAGTCTGAACCTCCGCGCGATAATGCTGGTAATGTCCCAGTACCTGAACCAATCACTTCTGAAGCACCCGAGGAGTCTGAACCTCCATCGGATAGTGAACAGAAGGATGCAGAACAGACTCAAAATCAACCAACCACCCGAAAATCAACTAGAGACCAAAAAGCCCCAGATCAATACACCCCATCATCCAATCACACCTTCTGGGCCGATATCAACGCCTTCATCGCTAGTGACGATATTGATGCCTACAAATTTGCAACAACACCGACTGTTAGATTAGTTGATGAGCCAAGAACGTACAAACAAGCGATGAAATCAGCTCAAAAGAACGAATGGTTAGCCGCCATGAACAAAGAACTAGCATCTATCAACCAACGAAAGGTATGGACTATTGTCCGTCGCCCAAAAGATCGGACTGTTGTGGGAGGTAGATGGGTTTTTAGGGTTAAACCCAATCTTGATGGCTCTATTTCCAAATTCAAGGCCAGGTATGTTGCAAAAGGTTTTTCTCAAGTAGCTGGTGTAGATTACCACGAAACCTATTCACCCACCGGAAAACCAGCCTCTTTACGACTTCTTATCGCCACCGCCGCCTTAAACGGATGGCCCGTCGAATCAATGGACGCCATTTGCGCATTCCTCAACAATCGCCTAGACTATGAGATCTACATGGAATTGCCGGATAACCTGAGAGAACAATATGATGATGACATGGTTGCTTGCCTAGGAAGCACTATCTATGGGTTGAAGCAATCTGCTAAGTATTGGAGCGATGATGTTACTCAATATCTCTTATCTATTGGTTTTAGACAATCAGAGGCAGACGCATGTCTATTTATACGTATTTCACAAAATGGAACTAAATTTTCCGCTATGTACATTCATGTAGATGATATGGCAATCACCGGTAATGAAATTGCCGACGTCAAGAAAATCATTGCAAATCGTTGGGACATGGAAGATCTCGGTATCTCTCATTGCATTGTAGGTATTCAAGTCTCAAGAACATCAGAATTCTCCTACGCCATAGGTCAACCTGCTATGATTGAAAGTGTCTTTGAGCGTTTCGGAATGACTAACTGTAAACCAGCAAGCACCCCTCTCATCGCCGACATTAAGCTCACTCGCGCCACCGACTTAGAACTTGCAGAATTCACAACTCAAAACTTACCTTATCGAAATGGAGTTGGATCTTTAATGTATTTATCTCAATGCACCCGTCCTGACCTTGCATATGCTGTTGGGGTACTATCACAACACCTTGATCGACCATCTCGAGCACACTGGAACGCTTTCGTGCATGTACTCCGTTATCTACGTGGAACTACTCATTTATTCATCGAGTATAATGCTGGAGATGGAGGACTTTCAGGCAATCAATCATGGAGCTGCCTGTATGGATTTTCTGACGCTGACTGGGCCGGCAACAAAGATAACCGAAGATCAACGACCGGTTACATCTTCAAATTTCTGGGAGGTGCAATCAGCTGGAAAAGTCGCCTCCAGCCAACTGTTGCTTTGTCAAGTACCGAGGCAGAATATCGTGCTACTACAGAAGCGGGACAAGAAGCCACTTGGCTACAAACACTTCTAACATCTTTAGGCTACATAATCAAGGAACCAACTTGACTTCACTGTGATAATTTAGGCGCTATACATCTTACATCAAAAACAATCTTTCACGCTCGAACAAAACATATAGAGATACAATATCATTGGATTCGAGAGCTAGTAAAGAAAGGAACAGTAGAACTTCAACATTGTCAATCACACAAAATGATAGCAGATGTGCTCACAAAACCATTAGGAAAATCACCTTTTCAATATTTGCGAAAAGCAATTGGACTTCACCACAGGGATTCAACTATATAGCTTGGTTTACTATACCTATATTGGATTCACTCTCTTATTTGATCTTTCATATTTTTTTTTGGCTTTCAGTTTCTTTTACCTCTGCTTATGATTTTTTTTCTTTCTTTTCTTTTCTTTTAACCTGCTTCTTTTCTTTTCTTTTAACCTGCTTCTTTTCTTTTCTTTTAACCTGCTTCTCTTCTTTGCTTGTCGTGCTTGAGGGGGTGTGTAAGAATACAGTTAACATTTCAAACACGCCAACCAACACGGTACAATTCAACCGGTACAATACATGACCTAATACAGAACATCAAACCTAACTTTATTTATCATCATAGTATCACATATAAATAGAAACTAACGCCTCATACCACGCCATGTTTTCCTTATCAGTTCACTGAGGAAAACTGGCGTGTGAGTCCTTTCTTCTCACTTCATACTCAAATCACAACTGTTGTTGATTGCTTTTCTATTATAAACATGTTATTAGACCTCTTGTTTTTATTCCATCTCACCTATTTAGGTGTGTTATCATTCTTGTCTTTGGTGTTCAGAACCGTGTAGACCCACACCTGATTTCTGGTGTTAAAGGTTAGATATCTTACTATATGAAATATAATCTTATCAGTTCACTGAGGAAAACTGGCGTACCTCTTGTTTTTATTCCATCTCACCTATTTAGGTGTGTTATCATTCTTGTCTTCGGTGTTCAGAACCGTGTAGACCCACACCTGATTTCTGGTGTTAAAGGTGTGTTATCATTCTTGTCTTCGGTGTTCAGAACCGTGTAGACCCACACCTGATTTCTGGTGTTAAAGACCTCCTTTATAAGGAGTCTCAAGTTTCTTTAGATTCTCTCAAGCGCCCGTCTTGGCATGTAGGTACATGAACAATCGGTTCCATCTCTTCCCGGAACATCTTCATAGCCAGCTCAAATGGCCCGTCTTGGTATGTTGGGAAGTCAGGAAGTCGCATCCTTGCCACAGCATTCGAACCCTGCTCAGCCTAGACTTGGATCACCACTGTGACAAAACCGACTCTAGCATCATACCTCTCAGCGGACCCTTGATTTCAGGCTGGAAATACACAAACCGCTTTTGCAAGACATGAATGTTTGGGTGAGTTTCAATACTACATTCCTGCCATGAGTTTCAGGACACCAATCACCAGTCACTGAGCTTACCCTAGATCCTTCCGCCCAACTGGACAACACCGGTGCAGATTGCGGCCCCCTGTTACAGGCCAGGTTGTTATAAAAGACAGCGAGCTAGCCACCTTGGGTACCCCAATACGGAATGCGAGACGTTCCAAAGTGACAATGCGAAATTTCAAAAATCAAAAATCACAATTCCTGGGTGCAAAATTCAAAAATCAAAGACAAAACTACAGAAAATACTCAAATACAGGGATAAAACCCCTGTACTGGGGTAAAAGTCATGGCAGAAACCCCTTTTTGCCCAAATTTCCAGTAGTCAACACCGTTTTCATTGCATTGTCACCTTTTGACAAAAAGTACCAGCAACACCAAAAACCAAAAAATCAAAAAACCAAAAATTGAAAACCAAAAACCAAAAAATACATTTCTCAAACTGTACAATTCAAACACCAATGTTAGATTCTACTGCAGCCAAAAACCACATTTTGGCCAACTAGCTACAAGCTCGGTCTCACAGGTATCAACAGCTCCAACCAGAGACATTCTACCATCTGTCTCAAGAGCTTCAAAGTACCTGCTTCCTGTTTCGCTCTCCTCCAAAACCTCTTTCATCATCATCAATCCTCTTTGATTGTCTTTGATCTTCCTCAATCTTTGTCAACCGTCCTCGATCTTCCTCAATCTTTGTCAACCATCCTTGATCTTCTTCAATCTTTGTCATCCATCCTCAATCTTCTTCTTTCTTTGTCAACCATCCTTGATCTTCTAGTTTTGTTGTCAACCATCCTCAATCTTCTTCTTTGTTTGTATTCTTTGTCCACCACCCTTAATCTTCTTTGACTGTCCTCAATCTTCTGCAATCCTCATCAAATCATTTATGTTGGATTTGAGAGTCCCTACCGAATTCCTGAATAAATCTTTGGTAATGTTGCTGATATACTTGTTTGAATTGGGGATGTATATCCAATAAAATGGTCTCATGGTATATAGGAGGTAAATCTTGTAGGTGGCTTGCTTTTGTCCGCCTCAGCATAAAATATCTTAGTAGCTTTCTGAGTGTGTCCAGAATTCCTTGACAATTTGATGATTGAGACTCTTGATTTGCCTTCAAACAAATTAAATTTGTTGTCTGGTGTCTTGAAAGGACTATTGATTTGATGCCACCTGGTGTAGAGGCACTTACTTTACTCATTGACTTTGGTTCATCTAAAGTCCCTAATGCATCTGGTCAATGTTAGTATTTTTATTCTTATGTGACTTTATTTCTAATCCACTGACTCTCATCTCTTTGAAATCATAGCTACTACACTAGGTCAAGCGAAACAAGTTTTAAACATCCTTCAAACTTATTATTGTGAACATGAGTTTTCATGTATTCTCTGACATTTGAAAAATTGATGACAAGATTTCAACTGTTTGAATTGATATTTGATCTTTCACACAGGACTTGGTAGAGCCGTCTTCATTGATGTGCTGTGGCTTTTTTGGGGTTTTTAGAGATTGGTCAAACCATTTATGGACTCTAGAACGGCCGACAAGATTAAGTAAGATGATTGACACAAAAATCGACGATACATGATTCTCTTTGTACTTACTTTGATGTCTAAGACTCGGTTGATGTTGTCTACACATGCAATTAAATTATGAGTACGATAAAGCCATTTCTAAGTAAAGAAAAAATTGACGAGTTGTTTAGGTTTTGTAGGAAAGCTTGGTTAACAGTTTAGAAATTCTGATTGCTTACTTGATTGTGTGCATCTTTTCCTACTTTTCTATGCCATTGACAGACTATGATAATGTAGTTAAAGTTCAAATATTGTAACCAAATACAAGGTAAGCAAAATATAAATGATCGTAATGAACATGATATTTTTATTTTACGGGATGGAAGGCTTACTATGTATAGCACTAAAAACATGAACCGTCCCAAAAATATGATCATAAGAAACTCATCAGTGATTATAAAAGAAGTAAAGTTGAAAAGGAAAAACAAAAGGTATTACATATCCTAATTGTTTATAATTTCCATGTTCATAATCTAAACAAAGGTTAGTAGCTTTATTAATTATATACCCATTTTCATGTTTCCATAGTTGTAGAACTGCATCATCTCCAACTGTAAAGTAAACCGAACAAAAATCAATGAGATGTGGAATTGGTTTTTCAATGAGGTATTATATTGAGGGATGAAGCTTGGTGAAAATAAAACATACATTTTTGACCGACTACTACTAGCCTTGTCTACGATTGTATTTTTCAAAAACATCACTTCACACTACACAAAATATAATATTTTCTGGGCAGAAAATTAAATTATTGATACACAAAAATATTGAGAGGCCAGGAGAAGGGCAAAAAATAAATAAAAATATGCATCTTGTTCCCTGCGGTGAGAGCTTCACTCTCCATATTTTTCCATATTTTTACAGTCCGTATTGATAAGTGTACTAACAATAAACCTTCATAATCATCCAATTACAACCTGTAACAAGCACTGAAATTTGGCTCATTAGTGTTTAGAGAAACTTTTGATTTCTGAAAACACCTATAACTTTGTCAAATCTGCCTCAAAACACTCGATTTTAAGTGCATTAGAAAGCTGAACTCTTCCTCTCAAACTTTCATAAGGTCAAGAACTATGTAGCTAGTATGACAATCATTCTATGGATCTGTATGTACAAATGTACAAAAAAGATTATATCTTTTTTAGCAGACCAGCATGCTGTGTGGTCCTATTATGAACTATTTGGAGGACAATTCCAGCTTACCAATGCACCCAAAATCGAGCGTTTTGGACTGGAATTGAAAAAGTTATGAGTATTTTCAGAAATCAAAAGTTTCTCTAAACACTAATGAGCCAAATCTCAGTGCTTGTTACAGGTTGTAATTGGATGATTGTGAAGGTTTATTGTTAGTACACTTATCAATACGGACTGTAAAAATATGGAAAAATATGGAGAGTGAAGCTCTCACCGCAGGGAACAAGATGCATATTTTTATTTATTTTTTGCCCTTCTCCTGGCCTCTCAATATTTTTGTGTATCAATAATTTAATTTTCTGCCCAGAAAATATTATCTTTCTTGTAGTGTCATTATTTTTTGGGTGAAGGATGAGATCAAAATATGTTGCTAACGCACAGGTTCGTAACTTCCACTCTGAGGTTGTAAGACTTTATTTGATAACAATGACTAAAAGAAAAGAAAAGAGATATCATTTTACTTTAGTCTTACTTCAGAATTGATCGTCCAAACGTTCAAGAATTAAGAATTAAGAAGTTCCAAGAAGAATAATCAAAATGAAATCCACTTACTTTGATATAAAACCAACCTAAATTCAAAAATTGGAAATTCAATCAATGTGGCATTTGGGATTTGCCTTAAGCTCAATTGATTGCGAGTGAGTGAAGACTTGGAGGAATGAAAGGCAAGGAAAAATAGGTTCTCTAAATATCAATATCAGGAAGGATATCGATAAGGAGCTTGAATTCAATTGGGAAAATAGGCACTACTGGGGCCCAGACGTGATTTCTTGGCCCCAGCCTTCATCGCACGATCACCGAGTGATTGTGCGATGAAGAGACCACCTACCTGCTAGGTGGTCTACCTTTAAAAGGTAGACCACCTAGGATTTAGGTGGTCTAGCAGCTGCCACCCACCGCACGATCACTCGGTGATCGTACGGTGGAGGAACACCAGAAGATCCTCTCCCAGTTTTCTCTGCTGCGCCAGGAATTGGAGGGGGCCGGAATATTCACAGGGCCTTTATTTGTTAAAAAAGGAGGAAAATAATGGAGTGGGTGTTATTAAACGAAGAAGCAGGCCCCTCTTTATGTAATCTCTTGTGGGATCTCTATGAAGGCGTTTATACAGGAGTGGGGGTGCGTGGTGTTTTCATAAATGTAATTATGAGAAAAGAGAAAAAATGTTTTTCTTTTCTTTAGA
>NW_006768772.1:437317-468077 GCF_000204055.1 Melampsora larici-populina 98AG31
ATCATGCAATGGTGAGGCGATTTTTTTATATTATGATTTGGAATGTTAAAAAGGAGAAAGAAATGTAAATACAGCAGAATATTTACATTATCGAACTGTAGATGTTAGTTCTATTAAGGATTAAATTATCCAATTTCTTAAGTTTTTCTTATATATGTCAAAGTTCTTTTTTCTGATGAATTGGTTTTTATTAGGTTGGCTAGAAGATGAAAATCATGATGTGTTTTGAAAATCAAAAGATACTTCTACACCTTCAGCTCATTGGTAAATCATTTTATATTATCTATACTATCACTCTCATACATTTTTATCATAAGACTGACTTGGTTGTTTTGTACAGTGCACTTGACAATATACATGATTCTATAAAAGGTAAGTCACTTGTTTTCTACGACCACAATTTGAGTGTTAAACCTATATGACAGTTATCTCTATTTGAAAAATTCTCACTGACCAAACTTTCTTATCCTGATGTGACTTGATATTTTTTGACAAAAAACTCAACGGTACGGCTGGAGACTATAGAACTTCAGTATTACAAATCTAATTTTTTTCTTCACAAATAAAATTATTGAAAGATTGATCACAGAAGCTATAAAACCAATTGGGGATTTTCCCTTCAAAGAGTGATGAATCTTTTGGTGGGGCAACTTTTGTGTGAACCATATGTTTACATGTTAGATATGTAGACATATCAACTGTAATGTGTAAGGCTACATGTGTATACACAGTGTGATGGCTGACCACAACTCAGCCACCATTCGAGTGCAAGCATTTAACCAGTCCTTTGTTCTCTGATTCTGCTGATCTTATTACTGAAAACCATACTGTCCGCTTCCTTCAATTTGTTGAATCAACCAAGGTAATCTTGCTCCTTCCTTTGTCTTCCCATTACTTCCTTACACTTCAACATGATGAAGACAGAACATATAAGAACAAATATTATATCCTCAAGAAGAAATAGAACCTTGAAGAATCCACAAGAAGCCGATAATAATTGAATGTAGATTAATAAATCAATCAATATTTCTCAAACATCTGTTCAATTCATCGCAAAAGAAGACTCATATAATTCAAAACATTTACCACTCATGATTTACTCACCAACAATCATTGAAGACGGAAGTACTTGAGATACATGCAGAGATGTTTATGTCTCGTGAAGGGCAGGGCAAGTGACCGAGGGGACCCCCAACTACCAGCCTAACCCTTTGCTAAATGTAACTCAGTGCTTCCTGATTTAACTCCTCAAGAAATTAGTTTATCAATCATTCCTTCAAACAATTATTCACATATGCAAATTCACTTATATCCAAAGATTTACAGCTCAAGGTTATTCACATTGACTCATGGAAGACGGAAGTACTTGAGATACATGCAGAGATGCTTATGTCTTGTGAAGGGCAGGGCAAGTGACCGAGGGGACCCCCAAATACCAGCCTAACCCTTTGCTAAATGTATCTCGGTGCTTCCTGATTTCAATCCTCAAGAAATTACTCAATACTCATTCAATCAATCAATCATTCATAAAATCTCACATTGATTCATTTCCCAAATCAAACATTCAATCCATCAAATATTCAATCACTCAATGTTTATTCACTTTGATCATTATTTCACGGCATCCCCACACAAATTCCAAAATCTTGAAGTGTTGAACATACCACTAATCAAAACAATGTTTTTTTCCGTAGATGCCAAAACCAGTATCAGACCTCTGCAAGCAAAAGTTGGTCAAGTACCAAAAGCGGAAGAAGGCTCAACAACACAATGCCCAACGGGATCCAGTCCGGGATGTTGGAAGAGAACATGTCAGTCAAAGAATCAAAGCAAAAATCAAAGGCCGGTTTGGCTTGCCAGAGGACTGTGACTGTCAATACCAAACCCACCCCCTGAAGATCCGCAACCTTTATTCTTCCGTCATAGTGTTTATGAGACCAATGACTGAGACCTTGCATCACCTCATTGACCAAAGGAATATCAGAATCACAGAGTTCAAAGTTGTGATTGCTGGTATACTTGCGGTATTGTGTAATGTCAAGTACTTCTTCCAGGATATAAGCACATTCTCTTGTAGCACTGCTTTGGCATTGATGACCTTGAGGTTGGCAGGGCGGGGTTGGGAAGATTGGGTTGGGCCTGACGGGGTTGAGAAGATTGAGGAACTATTTTGTTTTGGTCCGCATTGATGTTTTCAAGGCACGGTTCACATATTTGCTGTCTGCCTTGACAGAGAGTATTTTGACACAAGGGACAATTGGGACGGTTCATGATGTTGAAAGACAAAGCTCTGAGAAAAAAAAAACAAAGAAGATTGAAGCTGATCAAATAAGATGGAAGGCAATCAAAGAAGATTGAAGAAGATTGGAGCCAATTGAAGCCAATTGAAGAATACTAAAGAAGAAGATTGAAGCTGATCGAAGAATACTCAAGAAGATTGAAGCCGATTGAAGAATACTCAAGAAGATTGAAGCCGATCGAAGAATACTCAAGAAGATTGAAGCCGATCAAAGAAGGATGAAGAAGAGTGAAGACGATCAAAGAAGATTACATAAGATTGAAGCCGATTGAAGAATACTAAGGAAGATTGACGCTGGTAAAAGAAGATTACAGAGGATTGAAGCCAATCCAAGAAGATTGAAGAAGAAAGGTGAAGACGGTCAAAGATGAAGAAGAGTGGAGACGATCAAAGAAGTTCAGTGTAGTGTAGGTTTTGTTGAACAAGTGGATGGGTGGTGACTATGACAAAAGTTGGAAGAATGACTAAGATGATTGGTGATGGTGTGTGGGTTGTGTGATTGGTTGAGAGGTAGAGAGGTCGAGAGGTGGTTTGTACACTTTCCATCATCTAATGTGAAGTTTTCATCTTTGGGGTCCTTGTTTATGGTTTGTTAATTGTCGTTTTTTGATTATCGACATTTTTTTCTTGATTTTCAACTTTTGTTTTTTTGTTTTTTGAATTTTGATTTCCTCTTTTGTGGCTTTCCTGGTACTTTTTGTGTCAATGCAACAATGCGGTGACAAATGTTGAGTTTCAAGTTGTAAATCTACTGAAATTTGGGCTGTAACCTGGTCTGAAAGGGGTTTCTGCCATGACTTTTACTCCAGTACAGGGGTTTTTGCCCTGTATTTGAGTATTTTCTGTAGTTTTGTCTTTGATTTTTGATTTTCGCACCCGGGAATTGTGATTTTTGTTTTTTGATTTTTGCATTGTCACCTTGACACATCTCGCATTCCGTACCCCAACATCCACACAAGCTTGACCAATTTCACAAGGCCTTGTGTGTGCCTGTCCATTATTGCATCCTTGTCTTGACATTCCTTCTTTAGCTGACACATTTTTTGTATCACAGAGGCCATCATGCCTTCCGCACGTGGTCACACTACACCTCAAAGCTACCCCCATGTCTCTTCAAACACCAACAGCCCAGAAACTCTTATGAGTTCCACACCCCCCGGTACCCCCACTTTGCCTCAGACATCCTTTGCCACTGCAAACCACGACTCTGTTATCAAGCGCAAGTTCCAATGTCTCCGAATTCGCTTGAAATTCTTTCTGGAACCCAATGTCAACTTGGATGCTAGATCAACCACCAAGGCTCTGATTGAACAAGTCATCAATCATTTTGAACCCAATGTGAAGACTTCATCCCTTGCAAAAGCAGCCCTCAAGAATCTTTTCTATCAACACGTCTCACCGGTCATCAGGCAGCACTCTTCAGTCATCAACAGTTTGAGTGCAACCCCAGTTTCCTCACCCTCACGTGCCAACGGGTCTACTAGGGCGCTTCACTTCAACAAATACGCCCATGCTTTTGACCATTCGTTTGATCCTAACCATCGCACCAGCACTAAGAAGGTCCTTCATGCTGCAATCCAACACAAATCTCCCAACAAAGCACTTGCTCCTTTGAATTTGATCAAGAAACCAGATTTAATTGAACTCTTCAAATGCTATGTACACACAGCCCCCGCCTGTTGTCCACATTTCTCTGCTATTCCTCCTGTGCTCGAGGCTTCCGAACTTCCAGGCCAAACAAAGGACGAATTACGCTTTGCCCTACAAGGGCACATCCCTGACCTATTCATCCTGTCCCATGTCAACAAGTTTTCCCTCATCAACATCTACCAACACTTCATATTGGGCGTGCCTGATGCGGATGGCGACATTGCCCAAGATCAAGTTGAATTTTTTCTGTTCAACAACCCAAGCCATCAAGTAAGCTTCTTCCATTCTCATCTACATACTGATTCTCTCAATCTGACCTACACATCTTCCACCTCAGCACTTCCAAAGTGCATTGTAAGTTGCCGTCTATCAACTGTTCATAGGTAAGAATTCCCAACACATCAACGCAAATGTTCTCAATACTCATAGCGCTTCTTTTATTGCCGCAGTTTCCAAATAGATCACTGGGAAAGAACTAACTTTGTAGTCACTCAAAGGCACAGTCCCACTTGTTGAATCTCATGTCCGTCTTGTCCTGGAACATTTAGTTGTGGCAAATTTGAGGAAACAGCATATTTGTCAAGATACTTATAAGTAGACACTAGCACAACTGGGCGGCGGGCGCCGCATCAAAGTCTTACATTAGCCTGATCCCCTGTCATTCTTCTTATGTAGAAAAATATTACCAGTGTTTGACCAAGTCCCAATCCCATCATTTTTTGTCCATTACGGATTGTAAAGTGGCTTCCAAAATGACACACCCACCTCATCATACTCAAATGAACACATTGCGGACATAGTATCTTCACATACTAAGATCTAGTGAACACTGTAAATGTTGACCGAGTGACTGACAAAACAGTATCATGAAATCATATTTACATGAAGAGGCAGAATAATGTGTGCAAGCATTTGCAGGCAAGACACAACACCAATTGACTCAGACAGGTATGTGTTTGGGGCCAGCCGACTGAGCTGAAGAGGTATTGTTTGTGCAAGTGCTTGTCTAAACCAATTGGGGTAACAAACATTTACAATCAACACTCCCTATGGAGAGTCTCTATCTTGGTTTTTTGTAACCAAAATATATCCAAGACTTCTATCTACAATTTGTGGGTTCAATACTTTTGTTGTCTGCTTGTTCTTATTCTTATTCAACTCAGGCATATAATATGTAACAAACTTTTGAATTACAAAACTAAAAAATCCTCAACATAATCATAATTCAAAAAGTTGATAACCTCTTCCAAACTTTACAAAAGAAAAAACACAATGATCATACAAAGAGACCAATCTTCATTTTTTTACTCACCTCCAACACTCAGGTCTTCTTCTTAAAACATCACAAAATTCATCTATACCCAACCCATTCCCATCCATCTGCAACTCCTTTCTGTTAATTTCATCATCCATGACTTGTTCTTCATCAAAACAAACTTCCCAGGCAATCATATTCAATTTCTTTTCACCTTCATTATGTGAAATAATTTACAAAGATAAAAAATGAATGGCATCAAATAATCATTGCCAACTGATTTCACAAACCTTCATGTTTTCTTTTACCACATTAATCCAACATTTTTCAAAATCAAACTTTGATTGATGAACTCCATACAAAATTGTAGATCTGATTCCAATCCAGTTTAGTTTTATCCATTCTTGACTGATCTCCAGGTATGATTCTTGTTTTCTTTTATGAATTGATGTACTGATTGATTCAATTGAATGAGTCCAGGTTGTAGATGGTTTGATGAATTCGGGTGATCAGTTCAATTTTTGTCAACGTTCTTCTTCTTCTGGGTAGTATTGAGCTCTACATACCTTCATCCAAAAATGAAACAAATGAAAAAACAAAAACAAAAAAAGCTCGAAAATCCGGACTCAAAGTTTTAAATATTGTCCTCTATTTCAAAATTGTATGGAAACCAATTTTTGATAACTTACTTCCAAATATGGGGTTTAAGCTCTGATGAAAGAACTCTACTTCAATCTTTATCTGCTCAAGCTTTACAACTTTCTGGAAAGGTTTCAACTTTTTCAATGAAGGGATCAAAAATCAACTCACAACTTCCATTAAATCCAATCCTTTCAATTATTTCATTCAACTCCTGTGAAACTTCCAAAGATGAAGTTTGTTCTCAATTTGATTTCATCAAAAAATTCAACATGAAATTAAACCCAAAATTTGAATTATCAGAATTTGTTTTTGATAAATGTAAAAATGACTTACAAGATCATCATTCCATTGAGGAGAAACACTCAACATCCATTCCCAACTAACAGAAACCCTAACCAAGTTCAAACCCCCAGCTTGGCTGATCCCTTTATTCTTTTCACAACTTCAAAATTGTACTGATACTGATTATTCAACTAATCCAATTCAGCCATATTGTGATTCAAACACATTTCAAGCAATCAAAATTTTATGATACTTATCTCAAATTAATCTCAATTGTAATTCAATTAGAAATCTTACTAGCCCTATCAGCGGCGGGCGCCGCATCATTGAACTTTCCAGAGGGAACAGAGAACCAAACAAATGGTGTAAAATGATCTCAGGAGGTCAAGAGGTGATCTCTCAAAAAAGTTCTTTGAAGATTGTTTGTTATCAAGACACTTTTGCTGAGATTTCTATTGTGTAGCAATTGTAAGGTTCTTTAAGAACCTTCACTGAGGGTCCGGAAACACGTCCGGCACGACTTCTCAAGAGAGCAAACGGACTTGGAACTTTGGTATAAATTGCGATTGAGCTCCGGAAAGTCACCCAATAAGCTCTCTGAGGAGTGAGGACTTTCCAAAGCCGGGCGCTGGAAGAGAAAGGTAAGGAGGTGTCTATCTAATCCCATGATCCCAAACCCATGACTACTTGTTGTGTATACTCCTTACAGCAATCAGGTAAAAGTTTGACTACACAGACCTACCCAGACTTTGATCCAATGGATGTGTATTGATGTGAAATTGGCTTTGATTGATCATTGGCCAAGATGTGAGTATAATGAATCATTGATATGAGTGATGGCATTTCTACTGAGGGTGAGTTGATTGTGTTAGGTGGCAATTGGGTGTTCTGAGCTTAATCAGCAAATAGGTTTACTCATTTAGTGGTTTCAATGAGATGGTAAGGGATTAGATTGAGATTATTCAACTAAGAATTGATTATATCACCAAAATTGTAGTGAAGTAAGTTGCTAATCATTAGTTTTGAATTTTTCCAGACAACACAGGTTAATTGATTGAAATATTCAGTTGAGATTTGATTGTTGCTAAATGACTGGACATCTGTTTTGAACTTGGTTGACATTTGAAATTTCAAGTGATAAAAAGTTATCTCTATCTCCTTGGATAGAATCTACATGTTACACAATTATATTGAAGTTGGATTATCTCAAAGATAGTTGGTCAAAATGAGTGATTGGTTTTGACTCAAATGGGCCCAAGTTGTTCATAGATAAAACTTTGTAGAATTTTGTGCTCTGACTTGGTTGAAGTTTTTGAGACAATGCTAGAAAACAAAGCTAGCAATTTATTTAGACTCACTTTTATTGTTTCATTATCAAACTTACTTTCAAGCCTGATTAATGATTCCTCATATCTTGGATGATATGATGCTTTGTCTTGCATTTCAAGTCCTATGATCTTTGATGTTCAAACATGATCACCTATGGAAACACTACTTCTCATAACTTTTTGGCAATGGAAAGGTGATGAGGAATTTACATAAATCGGCCTCCAATTCTGTTTCTTTTGTTGTGATGATCAACTTAACTCTTATAAACATTGATATTTATTTCAAATCTATGTGAATAACTATAGACCTTACAGAATCCACCCAAATAGTGGAAATCAGCTCTCGAAGAAACTTGAACAGTTTACAAAAGAACCAAAAAAACTCATGAATTAGATCAGTCATACATAAAACCAATTCAAAAGGTTGATATTTGCCATGCCAAAAATAGGTTGGTTTGCAACTAAATTAGGCAATGGAAACCAAATCATTCTATAACCCAAATCAATTGGTTTTTAGATGATAAATTGTTTAATTTCATGGAGATTTTCTGATCTATTCATACACAACAAAACAAATGAATATCAGTGATTGAGTGAAATTAAGTGACTTGGTTTGAAATTGACAAATAGTTTGAAGTGTTGAAAATTCAAATGCTCAAATTTGATTATACCACAACATGTTGATTTGGTAAAACTTGTGGTGATTAATTCAAATTCTTCTTGATTTCTGATTTCTCTAAAACTTGTAAATCAATCTATACAAAAATTTTCTCAGTTTCAAATCTTTCAAATTCAAATTCCTAAAAAAAACTTCCACTTACACATTCTTTCACAAGCTACTTGACACAATTTCTTTTCCTTTTCCTTACCTTTTTTGGCACATGCATTAACTTCCTCTTCATCATCATCATCATCATCTTCTCCATCCAAATTGCTCATCATCCTTTGTTTTTCATATTGTTTCTCTTTCATTTCATTCCCCAACTGTTCAATCTCAGCTGCAATGAATCCAGCACAACAAAATTGAGTTTGTTGATTACAATCAATCCTCAATTGATCTGGCATTGAAGTACCATAAGATATCAAATAAATATTCAACATATGAATCAAAGCCTATGAGTAAGAATCAGAAAGATCAGTAGGGAAAAACCCCAATCCATCAGTCCTTAATTGAGACATGAGAAGAAAATATGATATTCAAAAACTCAACTGCTCTCTTAATTTTATCACAAGCAACACATTCAGGATCAATAGCAAATTCTTTCATTAATTCCAAAAACCTATCTTTAAACCTTGAAATCATATCTATCAATTCTTAATTTCAATTTTATAAGAATTCTCAATCCATTTGATTCCATTAAGATCATCATCATCTCCTTCAACTTCATCATCATCATTATCTTCTTTGGTGGTAATTCCTTCTTTTTCTTTTTGTTTTTGTTACAATTTTTGTTTTTTCAATTTCAATTTAACTTTCCATACTACTACCAACATCTTTACTTCCTTTAAATTTTTAGGGTATCTTAAACTATTAGTTCCAATTTTCATTTGTTTAGAATCATAAACTTCTTCAAAAAGTTTTTAAAAAATTTACTAATCAATTTCCTTACTCGGGTTTCTTGATCAAAGATTAATTTCATCAATTGATTTCTTTGTAAACTTTCTAAAACTCCTGCATGTGAATCCACAATTGTCAAGATTTCAATAGCTAAACATCTTGTATTGATTTCATGTTCTCCTATTGCAATTTCCTAAAAATCTTGATTTAAATTGGGCAGTGAAATGTTGCATTGGTCCTAGATTGTTTTCTTTTGGAAATGATCAGGAAGTTGATTCATGCACTGCCCTAGAGCTTGAACGCATTCTATTCGGATCATGGGATCCGGAGCTTGATATCAATGAACAAAAACCCTGTAGAAAAAAATCAACCATATCAACCTCTTTCTTCTTCTTCTACAACATAAATCGAACTAACCCATCAACCAAATCATTGATATGATTCTCAATACTCTCTTTCTGATCACTGATCAAACTTTTCCTTTTGTCCCATTCTTTTAATCTTTCATCGTTTCCAGATCGATGAGTACTACTATTTTTACTTTTAAGATCGGGGACTTTTTTATTCAGTTGATTTAATTCAATACTAACTTGAATCAAGATATCAATAAATGAACTCATCAAAACAAACAAACAAACAAAAGTTGATGTATGTCTAACTAATCGATCTGAAAGAAGTCGACATGCTAACTAAATAAGTTTGTAATGAATTCATTAAATCGGCTTGATATAAAATTAAATTTCAATGTGACAAGTTAATGAAAGTTATGAAGAAATTGATTAGATTCTTTTCAAAATTTTTCTTTGTGGCGAGTTTCATTTTTAACGATTCATTGATTCTTGGGTTAATGAGAGGATATGCATGTTAGGAACCTAGTTTCATTAAATAACACGTGTTGTGTTTCGTTCGTGGTATAAAAAAATGCTTACTTTTGTTCATCAGATTTGGTCTGACATATCTTAGAAAAGGACCAATCCATAATGAAAAAGAATAAAATTGCTTCATGTTACCAGATAACTGAGCTTGATCTGATTCTGTTGGGGATCAATGATTCAAGCGAGTTTGTCCGGCAAAAGCGATTGACTTCTAAAAAACCGATTGACTTCTGAAAAAGCAATTGACTTCTGAAAAGGTTGAGATTAGGTACATAATTGAATATGTCATCAGATTCATACTCTATAAGTTGTTCTTTATCAAGATTTGTGGGTGTTTTTGTTTTTTGTTTGCAGGTTTTGAAGAGCATTTACTTGAATTTATAAAATTGACCAAATCCAATCAAGAGTTTGTCAGCTGCAGTTATATTTGAATCAGTGAGCTATTTGAGGAATGTTTTAGTAAGATTGAACAGTAACTTCACTTGTTTGTGAAGTGAATTGATTTGATTTCAATAATCCGTCAAATTGAAAGAGATTGAATGGATTTCATTGGAGCTTGAGTTTGAGTTTGAAGTTGATTGGCTCTGTTGAAATTTTTGATGAATTTGTTGGAATGGATTGATAGATGACCAGTACTTGGATTGAGTGGTCTGGCGGGTATGTACAGCAAGTTGAGGATCATGTGAAGATTGGTAGGTGACAAAGAATTCATTTGATGAGAGGAATGAGGAACAAATCAGGGGAGAATTCTGACTTCGTACAGGTTTTTTCTAAGGTCACGTGACCCGGAATTTCACGGGCCAGATGAACGAGGACGAATCAGGCTCCAATTCGACCTCCGGATGGAAGAATCCGACCGCGTCTACCCAGAACGATGCCGCGGTAGAGGCTGTTCTCAAGAGCGTGGATCGCAAGCTACCTGAAGTCGAGATCACCTCGGACAACCTAGGAGCGACCCCCAAACGGTCTGAAGTCCCTCTCCTTGCCCAATTCGCAAGGAAGAGGGCCCGTGCAAGTACCCCGGGATTAGTCGCTCAAGAACACGTCCAAAACGTGACGGGAACGCCTCGTACCGAGAGGATGGCCCGTATGATTCCAGGCTGTGAGGAGGATCATTCCCTCACAGCCTCAACGCAGCCACGATACGGTACTAGTATTGGTACAGTACCGTATCGTACCTAATTTATCCAGTACCGTACCTGAAAGTACAGTACCTGGGCGAGATGTACGGTACCAAAGCCCGAACCAATCCGACACAAAAGTCGGTATCGTATTGGTATCGTGTCGCCAATCCGACATCAAAAGTCGGATTTCTCCATATCGCTTCACCCGACCCGACATGAGAAGTCCCCTTTTCTCATATCGGGTATTGGCGACGCGATACAGGATGGAGGCGATTTGGCTTTTTCCTACTTGAAAAGCCTTGCAACCAATTTTTAAGTACGGTATCGGCTCGTATCGCTTCAGCGACATGATATGGCCGACCGAATTTTTGGATTTTTTTTTGTCCTCATATTGTATCGGGTATTGGTCTGAATATATGGGTTGGCCGATACGACATGGAAACCCTCCGAAAAGTCGTATCGTGTCGGATTGGTTCGGGCGTTGACGGTACTGAAAGGCCCAACATCCTTTTTTTTTTTGTAAGGTACTGTACTCGGTATCGTACCTGACCCGGCGATACGATACCAGTATCGGGCCAACCAGTACCGGGATTATAGGTACGATACCGATACAGTACCTGTAAGTTCCACCCTTTTTGCGCCCTTTGCCCATCCTCGCACCCTCACACCCTTCGACCAGCATATCCCAGTAGCCTAGACTACATCCCAGCAGCCTAGACTCCACACACACCCTCAAACCACGCAGCCAACCCCATATCTAGACATTGGTTTCGCCAGATCGGTAAGGTACGTCACATACTACATCCTTTTCGATCTTTTTCTGGCTAATCTGACCCTTCGTACCTTGCGTCACTGACCAACTCTGTCTTGATCTAGGAATGTGGCTATGGAAACGTGTCACGATTTCGCCAGGCTTTATATGGAGTATGCCCGAAGTTATAAACTCGACATCGTGTGCCCATTCTAATATTTTAATATTTCCTTTTATCATAACAACAATTAACATTTTTCCTCTATCACACTTCCCACAGTTCTATCTGCCCCGATCACTTGCTATCGTCATCTATTTCTTTGATAATACAGATGTCTTCTTCATCTGCCGTCAAATCTCGATCAAATGTTTGTTGTAGTACCCGCCCGTGCCCAGTTAGAAAGCAGTCCCACCTTATCGCCTCCCCTTCTGACTCTCGACGTGCAATCCGACGCCGAGATGAGGATGATGAATCCGATACCTCGGTCGATGTGTACCAACCTTCCTCCAAACGCAAGCGCATCGAAACTACGACGGATGATGCTTCTTCGGATCACTCAAACTCCCAACTGACTCGCGATAAGGGCAAAAAACCTCGGAAATCGTCCAACAAGAAAACATCAAACCGGTCCAAAAAAAAACCCATCGAACCTGAAGCAAGCAGTCAAGGTTTAAGACTCAATGTTGACTTGACACAGGACTCTGATGCTGAAAATGATAAGGCTAAAACAAAGGAACATGATCCATTTGATCCTGTCCGCGATTACTACGACGAAATGACCACGGTAATTAACGTAAGCAACATATTTTTTTCATTATTTCATTCTTGTTTTTATTGTTCATTCTTATTGCATTAACACTGATTGATTGACCCCTTTTGAATAATGTAGAAAAAAGGCAAACCAACAACAGCTTATCCGTGCAAGTATTGTGGCATCAAGGTGGCCTGTGCTCCCTCATCAAGCACCAATCTCCTAGCTCATTGGGACGGTTCAAGACAGGACGGAAAATCCGGCAAGCCTGGTTGTCTGAAGAGGTCCAAAGCGATATCCCTTGGATGCAAACTCCCTCTTACTGTCTTTGAACAGCGAACAGAAGAAGAAAACACAACTGAAGGTCAAATGTCGATTACGAAGTTTGCTCAATCGGTTCCTAAATTTGATAATTTAACTCTCAATCAATTGATGGGCATGTGGGTTGTGAGGAACGCTCAGCCATGGAGGCAAATGGAGGACCCATTCCTACGAGCTGCACTTCGATATGCGAATCCAAACGCTCAACTGTTTGGAAGAACATGGGTTTCTCAGTTTGCCCATGCTGCTTATTTAGACATGAGGTCTACAGTGATCGAGGAACTTAAGGTATTTCTTTTTCATATTGATTATTTAAACATATCTTGAAGTGGTCAATCGAAACTTACAAAACATATCCCTTTCAGTCTCTCAATAGCTCCTTTGGACTCATCCACGACGCTTGGACAACACCTGGTAATCGTTATGGATTTTTAGGCGCTACTGTCACCTTTGTCACCAAGGACTGGAAATACGTGACCAGACACTTTGCATTAAAGTTGATCGCATGGCACCACAAAGGTGAGTGGCTTGCTGAACCGTTGATCAATCTATTGATCAAGCATGGGCTTCATAAAAAGATGAGTTTTCTTTGTTTTTAATCTATATTATGTTTTACATTTACATTTTCTCCAACACTGATATTTGATGAATCTAATCTTCCATTCCTTCTCCTTTTCCCCATTATCCACATGCTGGCCCAGACCCACGACTCGGGGAGCAACAACAACACCCTGGCTGAAGCAATGAATGTACGGATAAGCAAGCACTGCAACGACAACAAAGAAGTGTTCACCTGGAATCACAAGACTCACCGAGTACGATGTGTCTGCCACAAGCTTGCCTTGGTTGTAAGTAGTGGCCTTCAAGCTCTAGGCACACAAGCACCTCCTCCACCTCTTGTCAAATCGACAATGCTTGGGGATTTTCCTATTCCAACAACTACTTTACGATCAGTTCCTGAAGAAGACGAGGCTGCCGAAGACGAAGATGGCGCTGATAATTTAGAGAAAGTTTCACCAGAAGATGAAGATGATCAAGAGGTCAATGACACTGATCTACCGCCTGCTGTTGATAGTTCAGACTGGTATGGTGTGATTGACGGGCCTCACAAAGCCCCCTTACCCCCACCTGCAATTGAACCGTCGGCAAGCAATCGAAATGCAGCAAATCAAGTTGACACCCTCATGACTAAGGTACGAGTTTATTCATCTTCAAACCATTTATCTTAGATGTCTCAATGCCGATTGGGCTGATGTATAATGATTGATGACAGCTTGATGTCATAGGTCGCAAAATCGGAGGATCAGCAGTTATGTGCGGTCTATTTGACGCAGTCAGCCAGTCACTCTTAAACGAAAAACTACCGAGGCCAATTCCGGGCTACGGCATACGCTGGAATATAAAACTACAATGCTGGAAACGTTTGTACAATGCACGAGAGGTTAGTAATTGATATTGGTCTTTCAAATCAACTGAGTTTAAGATATTAACAAATTCATTGATGGCTCTTGGGTTCAAGGTTATTGATCAAATACTAAAAGAAGACCAAATGGACTTACCACGTAGAGCAGGACCCAGCCGAGTGGGTGAGACACCCTTGCCTCCTGATGTCCACCGACCTCGAGGGATCTTCAACAAGGTGATGATTTCACCAGATGAGTGGAGACAAGTTCGAGACTTGATCACAATCCTCCAGGTAATTTTCAGTCTGTTTTTTATGTGGTATTAACGTATTAGCTCACCGAGTTGACTCCTCCTGTTTAGGAATTCAAAAACCTGACAAAGTTTTTTGAGCAGAATGGACCCACCGGATCCCTTGTCATTCCCGAGTACGTGAAGCTCAGGAAGACTCTGCAAAAGAAACTCGACTCGACACAATCACGTGCCGAGCCGATGTTTCCTCTTTATCATGCAATGCATGTTCAAGTCAAGGCCTATTTGAAGGAGGCACTCGAATCGCACACACTCATCCTGGCAACCATCTTACATCCAAGCTTTTGGCTAGACTATTTGGATTTTGCTTTTGGCGAGAACTCAGACGAAGCTTTACTTGGAAAGGAACTGATTGAAACAGCTTATGCCAACAAGAAACTTGAGAAGGAACTCGATGGACCTTACGAACCAATCACTTCAAACTCAAACAACGTCAACGGTAAAAGTCTAGGAGCTACCGAACAAGATGAAGAATTTCGCCAACATAAAGCGAAGAATAGAAGGAACACCGCCAACAAGCTGCGATCTTACTTGGAGATGGCAGAGGATCCTTCACCTGAGGTTGGGGGAAACCCTCACTTGGCTTTGGAATGGTGGAAGGTGGGTATATTTTTATATTTCTCAGTTTTGGGTTTTAGAATCATTAAGACTCATGTATTATATCTCTGCCTTGTTAGTTGAACGAAGGTAAGTATCCCATCTTGGCCTGCCTGGCCCGCGACTACTTGGCAATTAGCGGTACATCTTGCCCTGTTGAACGGTGCTTCTCTTGCGCTGCCGACATCTGCACCCGAGACCGAAGCTCCCTCAAGCCGCGACCAATTGAACGACTGGTTTGTGGGCGAATGTGGTCGGTAGAAGGTGTACAGATGAAGCATCAATTTGTTAAAGCTGGTGAAATGATGGAGCAATGCATCAATAATGATACAGCTGCTCGTGGAAGAAAGAAGGGTTAGATCACTTGTTTTCTATTTTTTTGTTCTTAGTTTTTTCTGTTTCTCAACTCTCTTATAATATCCCTTAATTTTGTTTACTTGCCTCTTCTTTTAATATCTCTCTTCTTTAATATTACTTTCTTATTTTGAAATAAATACTTTGTGGTGGATTTTATGTATCAGTGGGAGAGGTACTTAGTAAGATACTGTACAATACTGTGGGGTATCTAGTACAATACAATACGGTACAGTACCTAAATGCAAGCACGTGATACTAGTATTGTACCGTACCTTGCGGAAATAAACTGTACTGTACTCTGGCCAATTTTGAGTGGTATCTATATTTGAGGTACGGTACTTAGTACCGTACCTGACCCCTGATACGGTACTGAGTACCTGCTTTCTGGATATCTGGAAACCAGGTACTGTACTAGTATTGTAGATACGATACCAAGTGCCGTATCGTGGCTGCGTTGACAGCCTTGCTATTGAAGCTAGTGACAGTTGCTAACGACGTCATGCAGCTCCCTGCTAAAGGCAGAATCGCTAAACAGGTCCACATTGATGTGGATTCCTGCGCCGACATCCTTGTTCTAATCAACGCGGCATTCGATCAACACCAGTTTGATCAATCAAAGAAGAATCTCTTCAGTAGACCGACGTCATCCCTTGCAGGCTCCAAAAGAGCGGCGGCGTCGTTAATGAACCCCAAAACTCCAAGCTCTAACCAAGCTTCCGAGATGTCAAGCCTGCATAAGGCGTTTGACTTCCAAGTTGGCTCCTCTATGAGTGAGAAACTTGATGCACTCGCTGAGCAAGTGTCCCTCTTAGTGGCAGACAAGGTCTCCCAAAAAAAGGCCACTACGAGACCAGCCGGCTCATATGCAGCTGTCGCTTCAAAAGGTGCAGATGGCCAACAACAACAACAGAAAACAACAACCCACAAAAAGCCAGTGCCCAAACAAAAGGCACGTAAGCGCCCTACAAACACGGTTACACTTGTCCAAACAGACAAATCTCAAATAGCATTAGGTTCCTTATCCGTGACCCAGCTCATTCAGGGTTTTAACACGGCTTTCCGTGCTAACAAAGTCAAAGCTGACGAGGCCTCAGAGTCGACTATAACAGTCAAAACGGTCCAACGTCATCCATCAAATGACCTGGTCTTGCATCTTGAAAATGCAGCCCACGCCGAAAAGGTAAGAGAGCTGGAAAAATCATGGCTGCGGACTGTATCAGCAAACCTCCACATCAAACCAGAACACTACACGGTGCTGGTCCACGCTATCCCTACCTCCTTTGACCCTGACATTTCTAGTCACAGAGAGGAACTCCTTGCATCCAACCCCAATTTGTTACAAGGTGCAGCCTTCATCAGATGGCTTAACCCAAAACTGAAAGACGACCCATCAAGGAGGTATTCAACTCTCTTGATAGGCCTTGAAACTCAAGACCAAGCCAACAGATGTGTTAAAGACAAAGTATGGTTTGGTCGTGGTCTCCACAAAACCGAGGCCGGAAGAGACCCGCCAAAAAGGTGTTATAACTGCCGAAAGACAGGCCACACCGCACCATCATGTCCTTCCCCGGCAATGTGCCCATATTGCGGTGATGGACACCACGCTCACGCGTGCCCCAAAAAGGGCACAACCGCCATGAAGTGCACAGCTTGCGTAAGAGCTCTAATCAAGCTAGACACGACAAAAACAGCCAAGGGATTGTTTGAATCTAATAATCAAGATCTTGCCCATTCTCCTTTTCACCCCCAGTGTGCAACAAGGATTGCTGAGAGCCTACCACCTCATAATCCGAGCGCATCACCAAAAATTGTGGTGATCCAAGAAGTCGTTGATTCTATGTTACAATGATAGAACAACAACTTCGGCAAAAAATTACTTTACCTGATACCGAGTCAATTCTCCAATTGAATTGTCGACATTCCCCAGACATCTCCAACTCCCTATTTAATTCAAATTTCACTAATTTATTCTCCATCCTGTCCTTACAAGAACCTAATGTCAATAAAGTTGACTACTTACCCCAAGAACATGCCAACTGGACACTTATCAGCTCGACACCCAAAGAAAAAAACATCAGCGCCCGGCCTAGAGCCTGCCTGTATATCAGGAAGGACCTAGACGCACAGATCAAACCCCTCCGAACAACCTCAAGAGATATTGCTGCTTGTACATTAACCTTTGCATCCGGCTTCAAGCTGCTTGCTATAAGCGTGTACAACGACCCAGCATTATTCTCGGGGTTCTCAGCTTACAAAGAGTTGATGAACAGCATCCCGCTGGAAATCCAACTACTCCCAACCATACTTAACACCAATTGTAACCTTCAATCAGCCCTATGGAACCCGCCCCACATCAACACAATCGATCCAGATGCAGACAAACTAGTGGACCTGATGTCCAACTGGGACATGCACCTACGATCCCCGTGCGGTGTCCCAACGTTTGGAATCGGCTCAAACACAACCCTAGGCACCTCAATTGATCAGACATGGGTCAATGAACTCTTCGACGAAAACTTACAACAATGCATCATTGATGAAGAGAGTATTACCAGTCACTTCTCCGACCATCAAGCATTGATCACGACGTTCCTTATACGAAATGACTTAAACAAGACAGACACCAATCTAACTCAGAAAAGGAAAAACTGGAAGAAAGTCGAAACGATAGACCTGAAGACAGAAATCCAGAAGAACTTACCAATAATTGAACCACTCACAACACGGGAGAAGATCAAAAGGTTTGATAAGCAGCTCATAGATACTATTACAGACGCACTTAACAACAACTCGCCCTGGAAACCACCAATAGGTAAGCACAAGAAATGGTGGATTCCAGAAATACTAGAGCCTTTACGGAAAGAAGCTTTGAGAACCAAAAGAAAAATGAAGAAAACAAAAAATGAAGAAGATCGACAGGCTTACAAGCAAGCACGCAACAAATTCAAATTAGAAATGAACAAAGCCAAAGAGAACAATTGGAAAATTTATCTCTCAACGCTCAGTCATGATACGCTCTTCCAGGCGAAGAAGTTCGCATCTGGAAGAAAGCCATCTGCAGTGATCAGCACTCTGATCACCTCAGATGGTACCACATGTACGTCCAATGAAGAAAAGGCTAACACGCTTTTTTATGCAACCTGTGTTGCAACTGCTCCTTGCAATCTACAGGATACTACCCCTCTCAAATTTCCCCTAACCGAAGAAACAAAACCGACACCCTCAACCATGCCAAGCTTGAGCGAGTCCCTAAGCAAAGACTCGATCAACGACATTGTCAGCAGTAGTCCGCCTCTCAAAGCGCCGGGTAAGGACGGTATCCAGAACTGGATATGGCAAACCATATGGCCGGTGGTAAAAAGGCACGTTCTTGCCTTATTTCACTGTATCACAATTACGGGCATCTTTCCAGCACACTGGAAAGAAGCTAAAACAATCATGATTCCCAAACCGGGCAAATCAGATTACACCTCACCCTCCTCTTTCAGGCCAATTGCGCTCCTCAATACAATCAGCAAATTATATGAAAAACTGATCACGACTCACTTATTGCAACAAGTGGAAAAACTGCAGCTCCTCAACCAAGGCCACTATGGAGGTCGACCTAATAGATCCAGCCACGAGGCGCTGGTGCATCTCGTCAGCCACATCTGCAGGGAATGGACCAAAGGAAACATTGTTGGAGCAATGTTCGCTGATGTTAAATCAGCCTTCCCGTTGGTCCACCACCCAAGGCTGTTGGATACACTCGAGAAAAAAGGAGTGCATTCAAGAACACTCAACATTATCAAAGATTTCCTAACAAGCCAGTCAACAAGACTAGCATTCAACGGATTCGAATCAGAACCCTTCAATTTATCCCACGGTTTACCACAAGGATCTCCCTTGTCACCACTTCTTTATCTTCTCTACAACTCATCATTACTAGATATAGCTAACCCCTTGGACTGGGCTGAGTCATTAGGTTTTGTAGACGATGTAATCCTCCTTGCCTCCGCTCCCGACAGGCATCAACTCAAGTCAAAAATGAACACTCTGACATACCAGCAAACAAAGTGGGCTCAAGATCATGGTGCTATCTTCGATACGAAGAAAAGCCACTGGATGATTTTCGACACACAAAAACAATCAACTAAGACTGAAGACTTACCAACTATCAACTTTGGCACACACAAGAATATCACACCACAACCAAACACGAAATGGCTTGGAGTCACCTTTGACAGTCAGCTCAATTTCTCACAACACAAGCAAGACGTGATCGCTAAAGGAAAACAGCGGTCAGGTTTCATTGCTTCATTAACCAAATCGGAATGGGGCATACCTCCACACTTGATGAGAACCCTACTGATAGCCACAGTTCACGCAGCGACTGACTACGGTATAGCTGCATGGCTACCACTGGATCCTCCAAAATACTTCATCAAACATCTTTCAACCATTGACAACACTAGCGCGAGAGCCGCGTTAGGTGCTCTTCGAACTACACCACGCATATTCTTACAGCACGACATGGACCTGCTAAGACCAGAAACGAGGCTGAAAGCTAAGATTTTGAACTTTATCGCCAAATCTCTGACAAAACCCAGTCACCGCCCCCTTTTTGCTATTATACAACAGGCACAGGAATCAAAACCACGGTACCACCGCAACATCTTCCATCAATTTTTCCAACACAAATTGGGACAAGAATTCAATGAATTTACTACACAGTTACCGGTAGACCCAACCGCAATCCTCGTCAGACCAACCAATTTCTCAACTATCATCCAAGAAGTCGAAGACGTGGCCATATCGGGCACAAAACGGCTCAAAGCTTCAAAAGAACACCTAATCATTTACACGGATGGTTCCCGGATTCCGTCCAAGAACACAGCAGCAGCTGCGTGGTGTCAGAATACTAACAAATCCCTCGCTCAATTCTTAGGAAAGGCTAAACTCCATGGAATTTATCAAGCTGAATACAAAGGCGTGCAATTAGGCCTCACGATCGCAATGAGAGCAGCAACCCAAGACTCCAGACAAATCACCATTATACTAGACAACCAATCAGTTATCAAAGATCTCAGCAATTGCCCGCCCTCAATAGCATCACTGCTTGATCACAAAGAAACATTCAAGATCCTCAATTACATAGCGGTCTCATTTCCAAACGCAAGAGTCACAATCCGGTGGTGTCCAGGCCATCGAGGCGTAAAAGGTAATGAAACTGTGGACAAAGTTGCTAACGGCTTGGAAAAAAGTGAATTGCCAAGCACCTTCACTTCCACACCCACTCTTGCAGGTTTTACATCAGCAATCAAAGAGTAGTCGAAATCAGACGAGAACAACTTCACCAAGAATGAAATCAAAAGATTAGGACACAAACCATCACAACGAAAACATCTCAAAGCTCTGAGTAATCTACGAAAACACGAAAGCACGACAATCACACAACTTAGATCAAATCATGTTTACCTCAACTCATACTTATTCAAACACCAGCGACGATTTGACCCTCTCTGTGAATGCCAAAGGGGGGTCGAAACAATTGACCATAAATTTCTTATTTATCTGCCATAGATTCGAAAAACAACGCATGAAACTCATTGAAGCAATAAACAAACTTCAAGTCTCAGAATCAACAGACATTCTCAAAAACCCGAAAGCATTTGAGTGTATCGCTAAATACTGCAACTCAACCTGGCGTTTCAAGAATCGCTGGGTGTGGGCCACCATCACCGAAGAGGACAACCCTCAAAACTTCAACTTACCACCCATCTAATCTTACAATCCTTTGTCATAACCCATCCTTTAGCGCCATTATATGTACCAAACAAACACTTGTAATACTTGAAACAGCCAGCAGGTGACCTTTTCCCCACTGGGGTTTTTACTGGGGCGGAGCACAAGTAGTTTAGTGCCTGATAGCCTTCGGCTCAGGAGGCACTTTAAAAAATGCAATAATAAAAAAAAAATCAGGGGAGAGGCGCGTGGAAATCAGGTTAAATCTGCTGTACGTGTAAACCTGGAAATTGGTAGTAGGAATTGGGAGTTTAATCAGGTTTTGCCGGCAAACACGGTTTTCCTTTAACTTGATCATGTTTGATTTTGATTTTCCATATTTCTTTTGAATTCATAATTTTAATTCCAGTCTCTTCAAAAACTAATTGATATAAGAACCAAATACTCAGTCTATTTATATGAAACAAAATTGAGAAAACAGGAAAAAAAATTGGTGCAAAAAACTTTACATTGATTTTTGCTTTAAACCGTTACCGACCCTCAAACCGAGTTCCATTTGCTAAAACCACTTCAACAGTACCACACCAATTTTCATTCTTAAAACAATAAGATTGACATTGAAGAAAAGATTGAAATCCATATTCTTGATAGGTATCCCACATTCACTGGGTTTCACAAACCCAAGATGTATAACATTTTCACAATATCCAGACTCAGATGAACCCTCATGTGACCACTAACGTATCAATTTTGAGTTTGTAGTCCTTTTCCTTCTTTTGCTGGTCAATTTTCAATTCAACTAAAGGAAAACAGAGAGTCTTGTGAAGGCCTTGGAAGTTTATCAATCATCTTGAATGTTGATTTGAAGTTATCTTGAAATTGACTGCTTTTAAATAGTTTCAACTCGATCAATCCCTTCAGCGTTGAGATACCTTGTCAACATGTGAATTGGGTCACTACTCCTTTTCAACTCTTTGTTTGCTTGATGACTTTGATGGTACATGTGGAGAATGTATTCAGGGTCTTTGATCAATATGAAATAAGTAGATTTGAGCAAGATTTTGATGGCAGATGTGTAGATGGTTTTGATTGGGGTTTTTAAAATGATAAATTAATCGTTTCATGAAGATTTTTTGATCTATAGTGCATTACAAACAAAAAGAAAATGAATGTTAGTAATTGAGTAAATTTAAAAGGAAGAAATTGAACAACTTGGTTTTGAATTAACAAATTTGATTCAAATATTTGAATTGATCCTGGATTTGTTGGATTTATCGGATCATTGCTTGGGAGTGGCCATTGAAGTTTTTTTTCAAACGCTATCATTAGATTACTTGAAAGAAAATGAATCGACCAAAATTAAAATCCAGATCTCTAATATCAGTTTTGACATGAAAGAGTTTAGGAAGAGATTTCTTTGGTAAGTACTTGGACGTTCACTTTCTTTTTGAATTCAATCAATCAAAAACCACTTGTACTTCATCTAGAGTCAACCGTCGTTCACCATCAAATGAATCTTGTTGTTTATGTAGAGGAAGAAGTCATCCACCTGTAGAAAAGACTTATGAATCTTCCAGAGCTAGGAGTCAATCCCTGAGGAAACTCGGGTTCAATCTAGGGTTAGAAGTCGGTTTCCACCACCTGCTTTGCGGTCTCGTTGGTCCAAACGGTCTCATTGATCTAAAACAATTCTCATTGATTTAAATTCAGATCTGAATTCCCATATATGTGATTTGGATATATGTTCAGGTTTCAAAATCATATGTGATTCAAAATTGCATATGTGTTCAGATTTAGAATCACATCATGTGATTCAAAATCACATATATGTGAACACATAAGTGAATCAGATTCACATATATGTGATGCAAATTCTCATATTGACTTGGATTCACATGTGTGTGTTTCCATCAAAATCACATATATGTGATTTCATGTGATTTGGATTCAGATATATGTGACAGTCATTCAGATATATGTGATTCAAACCTACACATGTGCGTGTTTTGGTTGTACGTATTTTTTTCATATGTAGATTATATATGTATGGACTTCACAAGTATGTGAAGGCATATCACATGCATGTGAATGTGTGTTTTTCATGTGTATGAATGTGACATTATGCGTGGTTTCATATTTGATAGTGGATGTAGGTGGAGGTGGAGGCGGAAGTGATATAGAGATCCAAGACATTCACGTGTATCTGAAGGCCATTCACATATATGTGAAGCCCTTTCACATATATGTGAATCCCATTCACGTATATGTGAATTCCATTCACATATATGTGAATTCCATTCACATATATGTGAATCCCATTAACATTTATGTGAATTCCATTCACATATATGTGAATCCCATTTACATATATGTGAAGGCCATTTGAGTATATGTGAATGCACTTCCTGCGTAAAAAAGTAATTCTCATATAGTAGGTGTTCATATCTGTGGAGCCACAGGCTGTGATGAAATTTATTGAAAAATTTCATTGAAGATCAGTGTCGGATCCGACGTGTCGGCCGCGTTGCCACGGCGGGCGCGTCGGAAGGGGGGTCTTGGCTAGTAGCCGACGATAAATACATGTTTTCCATCGGTTTATGTTTGGGCTGTCCAGTAGCCACAGGTGGCAGCGTTAGAAAGGATCCTCCTAGCAAATGAGAACGCAGACCGGGATGATTTGATCTTCGTGACAACAAACGCTAAAGGCGTAAAAGCCCTGACAAAGTCGCGGTTTTTGAAATTGGCAGGAGATAGTTGGGGTAAAGCAGGCCTGAATTCTTGGTCGGGTCATTCTTTCAGAGTAGGAGGGGCATCAATACGGTACAACCTGGGTACCCCAATGGAAAAGATAGCAAGGCAGAGAAGATGGAACTCTCTGACTTACCTGCGTTATCTAAAAGCCTACTCAGAGGAGGACAAAGAAGATACAAAGAAGTTCCTACAATTAATAGATGAGAGAAGATGAATTAAAACAGGTGTTAAGGTTTAGGAAATCAAGTGAAATACAGACATCATACCATGCGCAGAGACGCCTCCAAAGGATTGCCAATTGAGTTCACCGAACTCTACTTGAGTAATTGGTCCAGGCTTCATCGAGGTAGGTGAGCTTGGGTGGCTAGGCGACGAGCCGAGGACCGGTACGCCTAGTGGTGGGGCCCGGAGCTCACATTTGTACCAAGCCCGGATTTGTCAACTCGGAGGGTGGGTGGGTTGAAGGCACAAGGCCGGCTGGGCGTTTGGTTCTCGAGAACCAAACCGAAGGCAGGGCTCCGCCACTCCCCCATCACAACCTCTCTGACACACACGTAAGAGAGGTCAATGTGGGTGAAGGGTTCAACTCATGAACAGATCCCATAGATACAACTCAGTCAATAGCACCATAGCTAACTGAGGAGTGGGTTAATAGAACCACAAGGCACGCAGTGGTTCTCAAGCCCACGGTGCCTTAGCAGAGGAGAGGGCGGGCACGCAAACGCCCGCCCAATGCACAAGATTGGACCAAGTTGACTTTGGGAAAATTTTCCCTCCAAAATCCCAAACTCAAACTCTCATCTCGCTAAGCATATTTCAAGAATTGCTAATCGGATTCAGTTGATTACAACTCAATTCTAAATTTAATCTCAGCATAAATTTCAAAAACCTCCCCCCCACCCGTTCATCAAAACCATAAAGGTTGGCAGAAAGACAAGTGTGGTGTCAAATGCAGGAAACGCCTGTAGAAACTTGAGGACAAGAAAGATATTTAAAGTCGACGGGAATAGTAATTCCGTAGATGTCGGAAAGAGTTTATAGAGAGTTGAATCCCACCCACCAACCCAGGGCGCGAGGCCGGCCGGGCGTTTGGTTCTCAAGAACCAACCCAAAGGCAGGGCTCCGCCACTCCCCCATCACAACCTCTCTGACACACACGTAAGAGAGGTCAATGTGGGTGAAGGGTTCAACTCATGAACAGATCCCATAGATACAACTCAGTCAATAGCACCATAGCTAACTGAGGAGTTGGCCAGTACAGGGTTTTTTGCCCTGTATTTGAGTATTTTCTGTAGTTTTGTCTTTGAATTTTGAATTTTGCACCCGGGAATTATGATTTTTTTTTCGATTTTTGCATTGTCACCTTGACACCTCTTGCATTCCGTAAGTTAGTTTGTTACTAGCATATCAGCGGCGGGCCTCCGCTTTCAAAGGTTTGAAGTACAAAAGGCATGCCAATACTAAGTTATCTAATACTCTCTCATTCTGATCGATGCTTGAAATCTTGTCATCAATAAAAGAATTGCCGTGTAGCATTGAGCAAGGATGTATCTCAAACCTTGTTTTGTACACCATTCCCAGATAATTGCACCCACTCTAGGTAGGCTAATACAGTCTCTGAAGTAGCTATTAACCATGAATAATTTTCTCTTACATGCTCAACCCATGAGGGTTAGTTTTACACATATTTCACCACCATTCTCAATATCCGCCCTCTTTCTCCCTTTGGTTGGAAACAGGAATCTGCACCAAACCATCCAAATGCTGAGAGTAATGCTACATCAGCATAAGATGTTCTTCTCGTTGAAATGATCATATATCCTCTGAAGACCAGCACTCACCTGGTCATATCAGTCAGCTTCATGTCATTGAATTGGCGCAACCAAAACATCAAAGCTCTACATCTCAATTCAAAGTGATCTCTCACCCTGAAGGATTGCTCCATTGGTTCCAAATTGAAATCAATTAGAATTCATAATTTTCTCAAACAACTTATTGCAGCTCACATGACTACATCATTTATTGAAAAATTGATACACTTGTGGGCTGGAATACATTATAAAGAGATATCCGCTAAATGGATCAACAATCAGGTCACAACTGTCATTTAATACAATTTCTTCAATTATTTTATTCATTTCCCCAAGATTTTTCATTTTTTTTTCAAATTGATGTCATCAAATAATCCAACATATAACTCAACTAAAAAAGAAATCAACATTGAAAACATACTAATGCACTCCCTTTTTGATTTCCTCCTATGATGAACAATTAATTTATTCAAAAATATAATAAATAATATACAATAACCATAGATTGATAAAAAAAATTGTTAACTACCACAACTGATTTTATTAAAAATTTGGAACCAAATTTGTGACATCAAAAACAAAACAAAGGAGGCAAAAAAGGATGTAAGGCAAAACATTATCATGTATTCAAAAATGAATGAAATAAAAAACAATTCAGTCTTTTTGTTACTTGGATTCCAGATAACCCATTTTCTGTGTGTCACATTATATGAAAGTTTTCTATGTATCATCATGTTGCTTCCAAATTCTTGAATTTTCTCAAATGGAAAATAAATCACAATTGAAAATTCAATCAAATCAAATCAAATCAAAGTCAATTTCACAAGAACTTATTTCAAAAAAGCCTAAAACCAAACCCAAACCCCATCCTTTCTGATTCCCCAAAGTTCATCTCCATTTTCCTTCTGTACCCTTTCAATATAATCTAAAATTGATCTATCCAATTTCAAATCAAATAATTTTCCTTTATCCAAAACCTTTTCATACAACTCTTTAAGCTTTCCAAAACACTTTTACTACTAAAGCTTGATTTATTTTTGAATCTTCATCATCTAAAACTGAAAAATTGAATCTTTCTTTACATTTAGTTGACATAGTTGAAAATAAATGATAAGCTAAATTAGCTATATATATTTAAAGGCCGTTGCTATTTGCAGCCCACAAGAAAACCATGTAGGCGCTGGCCAAATTACGCCTACATGGGTGTTTCCCACGAAGAAGCGCCTACATCTATGATGTAGGCGCTGGAAACCATCCAAAATGACGCCTACATGTTAAAAAACCCATGTAGGCGTCATTTGGTTACGCCTACATTCAAAAAATGAAATGTAGGCGCTATTTTCGAGCGCCTACATGGGAAATCCAATGTAGGCGCTCAAAATTTATGCCTACATCTTTAAAAATGAGCGCATACATTCAATTTTTGCGCTCAAATAAGCGCCTACATGCAGTCCTGCATATGTAGGGGCTACAAATCCGGCAACTACAACTCCAGACTGGTCTGAAGGGTAATGGAGAACAATTTTCAAGTCAAAATGAGAGTATTGGAAGACGGAAAAAGCAGTTTGGACTCAAAATGAGTGTATCGGAAGATGGATAAAGCAGTTTGGAGTCAAAATCAGTGTATCAGAAGACGGAAAAGTCACTCCAGAGTCAAAATGAGTGTATCAGAAGACGGAAAAAGTAGTAAATTATTTCAACTCTGAACTGCTATTTATGTCTTCTGATACGCTCACTTCAGAGTTGAAAAGAGCATATTCATCTTCCAATACGCTTAACTGATTTTTCCGTCTTCCAAAACACTCATTTCAACTCCAAGCTGCTTTTTCCATCTTCTGATACACTCATTTCAACTCTGAACTGCTTTTTCTGTCTTCCAATACTCTCATTTTAACTTGAAACTTCTTCTTCATTAGCCGTCAGACCAGTCTGGAGTTGTAGGTGTTGTGTTCGGAGCGCCTACATATGCAAGACTGCATGTAGGCGCTTATATGAGTTGAAAATTGAATGTAGGCGCTCAAAAATAGCGCCTACATTTCAAATTAGATATGTAGGTGCTCGAAAATTACACCTACATTCTGAAATTTTGAATGTAGGCGTAACCAAATGATGCCTACATGGGTTGTTTATCATGTAGGCGTCATTTTAGATGGTTTTCAGCGCCTACATCATAAATGTAGGCACTTTTTCGTGGGAAACACCCATGCAGGCGCTGTTTTGGCAGCGCCTACATGGTTTTCTTGTGGGCTGCAAATAGCAATGGCCTATTTAAATCAGCAAGCTTCTTGGTGTTTTAGGGAAAAAGAGAGACAAAAAATAAGAAGATTTTGCTTTCCCAATCTTCATAAGTCATATCATCTAACCAAGTAAACTCAGGTTCAAGTAAAGCTTTGATGTCACCCGCTTTAATGTCACCCACATAATTATCTATAGGTATCCAAGCACATTCTAAAACTTCTAACTCAATCTAACTCTGATCAGTTCAAATTGTTTTAAATTATTTGATTTGGTTTCGATCACTTTCAAATTGAATTTCTCTTTAGATTTTTTATCTTTTGATAATTAATTTGATGTCTTCAAGTTTTGATCCATACGATTTCAATTCCACTTTTTCATTCCTTTCAAACCTTTTCTTTGATTTCTTAATCAACTCATCTCTTTCAATTTTAATTCTACCTTTTTCATTTATCATTTCTTCTGATTCAACTCAATGACTCAATTAAGTTCTGTAATTGTATCATTTTGGAGTACCCTACCTCTCAATGGTTTTCTGAGTCGATTTGATCAGATGCTGTTTGTTCTTCCGTCCTGCTTTTCTCCCTTTGAGTTATTTCTTCTTCAGGTTTGAATTTTTCTTTTTCTTCTTCATCTTTTACCAAATGAAGAAAATCTGATTTTGAAAGCAAAAAATCAAGGATCAATTCAGGAAAATATGCTATGTTGAGTTGAGATCAGACCATTGATTTCTGTGTAATGAAAAAAGAAGCTTTGAAGCCGACCATCAATAATCAGCACGTACATCAACACTATTCTTTTGTGTTTTGGGCATTTTTGTCACTTCCTAGGCACGTGATGAGCCTCCATTCGATTCAAGAGGAGCCCTCTCCAGTGACTGGTCTTTTGGACTGTGGGTTCTGTATATCCGAACTTGCTGTTCCTTTTTGACGGCTCGTTCTTTTTCATCCGCGGTTGTTTGTTGTTCAATCAATGTTGAAGATTCCTGTCCGTTCGCTATGGCTGGTTCTTTACCTTGTTCATTGATCTTAAGAGCTTCTTTGATTACTGGTAAAGTAGGACGGAAAGTCGCCCAAATCACACCACAATCGTGACACTTGAGGACGTATTTGACCACCACACCCTTATCACCAAACAGTTCTGCTTGGCCTGAATTTGCATGTTGGACCTGGTCTTCGAATGACATAGGCTGAACCATTGTAGTTTTCTTTTGAAGACCGGCGCTGTCCCATACACGGAGGCTAAGGAAAATGATAAGAGAGTATGATCGGTTTTGAGAGATAGAATGACACACTTACGTTTGGTCCATTGAACAAGATAGGGTGTAGTTGTCTTCGGGATGACACTCGGCACACATAATGTAATGACTACAAATCGACAAACACAAATTCAATAACCAAAGAAGTCGCAAGTCTATGAGTGAGTTACTACTTACTCATGACCGGTCAAGGTAGCACTACATTGATGAGATTGCCAATTCCATATACAAATTGTCTGGTCATCAGAGGCAGAAGGGATCCATGGATGTTTACGATGAAATGAGCCTGATCAAACGGAATCAAGATGACCATGTAAGGTAAACAAACACCGTTGTTGTTTGCAATTCCAGACCTGTACTACCAAATAAATTCAATATTCAAGCATTGATGGAATATCAAAAGAATTTGAGAATGCTATAAAGCATGAATTGACCTTGGTTTTGTAGTCATCTCCACCTGACACAAATAGTGGTTTACTTGGATGAAAGGCAATCCCCCAAACCGGACCTGAAAGTCGCAAGATCAATACACAATCAAACAGCTACTTCATTTATATGAGTTATCAAAGCGAACCATTGTGTTTGTCAAATTGTTTGACTCATGTTACCATCTGAAAGTTCCACATTTGGATACTTCCTGAATGAAGTGATGCTGCTAATAGTAAAAGGGTAAGCTTGGGGTGGAAAGCAATTGATTTGACCCTATTGGACTTGGACTCAAACTAAACCAACAAGGACTGTGAATAAATGGATTGTATTGCAATAGAGACATCTGCTAAGACGGGTGAAGTTGCTTACCTTTGTGAGCATCTGCATCTTGGCTGGACAATTTGAATTAAATTTGATGATGTCTTGTCTAAATCCAGGCGACGAGCCAATCGGAGGAAGGTGACCGAGTTTGATTAAGAGTTGATTCAAAGTGCGACATGGCGGGTGAGCTTACAGCTGGTGGACACGCGGTGCTGATGGCATTTGAAAATGAGTGTACATTGAATAAATTAATGAAGTTTTGATCCATGATGAATGATATGTTGAAGGTTGAGGATTGGATCCATTATGTGAGGTTGTCTGGATTGATGGTGGCAATCAACTGCATTCTTGAAGTAGCCAAGACTGAGATGTCTGTTAATTCGGACGGGAGGAGGGTTTGAAGATAAGAAAGCGGGGTGGAACACGTGCAAGTCAGAAATTCTATGTTGCACGCAAAAACCTGTGAATTGTTAACAGGGTTTGGGAGTTATGGGAGTTTTGCTGCGAACGCGGTTTCACTTTAACTTGAATTATACAACTGGAAGAAATAGACATCATCTATATAAACTTAACATAAGGGGGTTGGAGTCTTAGGTGTACAGCTTATTAAGGGCTTAGGGATTTAATCCAGTTTCGCCAAGAAACTGGGTTGTGCCTTTAGTGTTACGATCATAGGTTTATGTGGCACAATGACACACTAAGTTTATGTTGAGTTGTCATTGAGGCT
>NW_006768772.1:468332-469128 GCF_000204055.1 Melampsora larici-populina 98AG31
CAGTCACAGAGTTGAGAGTAAGATAGGTAAGAAATATCTAAGGCAGAACATCTTGATAACTTGAACTCTTTCAATATCTAGTTTCCCCTCTCCCTCATCAAACCTTTCAGGAGTTTGCAAAGCAGATAGAGTCTGACTCTTTCAGCTCCGTCACCCTCAGATCTGTGATCATTCAGACAGTGGCTTTGGGGTCGGGCCTCATTGGCATACGTTGTACTCTGCAGTCACAGAGTTGAAACTTGAGACTCAGAAACAACCCTCCGAAGGCCCATGAGGAGGTTAGGGTTAATTTCTTGGACCCTCAAGTATCTACAAGGCAGCTCTCTGCACTGCAATCCAGGCTTGATCATGGAGGACTTGGAAACATTGAATGCATCAATAAGCAGATGCATGGAGCAGATAATTAATAACAGAAGCACAATGGAAATGACTTTGCTGATCATGGACAAAGTGGTCAAATGAAGGAAAGAAAAGGAGTTCAAAGTTCACCACTCATCATCATCACAATCAAGTCAGGCATATTGAGAAAATGTATTCAGGGATCATCCAAATATGTCATGCTTTCATCAGGTCATCACATATAGGCTCCTCCTGATCTGCAAATGTTGTTAGGTGTTGTGTTTGTGTAGTCTCTTTCACATAATGTTGCAACCACTACCACAACAACCATCATTTGAGACATCATCACTAGTACAACAACCTTGAGGGGACCAGTCCTGGTGCCTCCAATCGTCCTCGCCTCTGGAATGTACAAGCTCATCTCCATCGTCCAAAACCTGTTTTCTCTGAAATCTTG
>NW_006768772.1:472337-473199 GCF_000204055.1 Melampsora larici-populina 98AG31
AGACATAGCATGTCACCATGTTTCTCCACAACATCAAAGGTGTATCACAACAGTCACAGATAACCTTGTTTACATAAATCACTGCCTTCCATCATTTTAACACTTGTGGCCGGGAGTGGATACTGAGCATGATGACATGACCATCCAACATTCAGACCATAAATTCTCTTACAATTTCATAAAATTTACGTACTCTTGATGGTGTTTCATTTCAACAAGAAAGAATTCCAAACATCAAAAGATGTTACGTAATTTGGGAGACCAAAAGCACAGCAGGGGCAGGCAGAGAATTACAGGTAGCATGATGTAATTAAACCTGGCATAATCGATTGTGTTTCAGGCCTGTCTTTAAGCTGAACTTGTACAATTCCGTAGAATTTGTGTACTCTCAATTGTGTTATCATGACACACAGAGGAAATCCAAAACATCAAAAGATGTACATAATTTGAGTGGAGATCAAATGATTGGTGGGCGGGAGGCAGAGGGTTATATTTAGGATGATGTATGTAATCCATGCACTTCTCTAGGTGATCATTTTAGTTTCATGTTTTATGTATTGCATGATGGATCTTGTGTTATCATCCATGCTTTTACCTTGCCTTGTGGTGAGGAGAGTGCAGTGTGGGAAAGCGCCCGCAGGGATCCCTTTCTTTGGTTCACCTGAACCAAACATTTGGTTCTTTGAAACCAACACTGTGGTCTTACAAACCAGCGTTGTTTTTGGGAACTCTCCTTCCGGCCGTTATTTTCCCCCAGCTTTCCTTTTCCGTAAGTGGTGGTGGTCTGCTACCCCTACTCCAAGGTTGGTTGGTACGACTGATCTTTGAGACTGCTTCCATTCTCTTTCAAGACATAGCATGT
>NW_006768772.1:473299-474943 GCF_000204055.1 Melampsora larici-populina 98AG31
CTTGTGGCCGGGAGTGGATACTGAGCATGATGACATGACCATCCAACATTCAGACCATAAATTCTCTTACAATTTCATAAAATTTACGTACTCTTGATGGTGTTTCATTTCAACAAGAAAGAATTCCAAACATCAAAAGATGTTACGTAATTTGGGAGACCAAAAGCACAGCAGGGGCAGGCAGAGAATTACAGGTAGCATGATGTAATCAAACCTGGCATAATCGATTGTGTTTCAGACCTGTCTTTAAGCTGAACTTGTACAATTCCGTAGAATTTGTGTACTCTCAATTGTGTTATCATGACACACAGAGGAAATCCAAAACATCAAAAGATGTACATAATTTGAGTGGAGATCAAATGATTGGTTGGCCGGAGGCAGAGGGTTATATTTAGGATGATGTATGTAATCCATGCACTTCTCTAGGTGATCATTTTAGTTTCATGTTTTATGTATTGCATGATGGATCTTGTGTTATCATCCATGCTTTTACCTTGCCTTGTGGTGAGGAGAGTGCAGTGTGGGAAAGCACCCGCAGGGAGCCCTTTCTTTGGTTCACCTGAACCAAACATTAACCTTTCCTTTGTTTCTCTCTATGCTGCTCCAGCTCCAGTTGAGATTCACGTTGTTGATCTCAAGAGGAAAGCCAGAGTTTGTCTGGGTGAGAGGAAATATCATGGAAATTGTTGTGCTTTATAACCATCTGACACACCCAAACTTGGTACGACTGATCTTTGAGACTGCTTCCATTCTCTTCAAGACATAGCATGTCACCATGTTTCTCCACAACATCAAAGGTGTATCACAACAGTCACAGATAACCTTGTTTACATAAATCACTGCCTTCCATCATTTTAACACTTGTGGCCGGGAGTGGATACTGAGCATGATGACATGACCATCCAACATTCAGACCATAAATTCTCTTACAATTTCATAAAATTTACGTACTCTTGATGGTGTTTCATTTCAACAAGAAAGAATTCCAAACATCAAAAGATGTTACGTAATTTGGGAGACCAAAAGCACAGCAGGGGCAGGCAGAGAATTACAGGTAGCATGATGTAATTAAACCTGGCATAATCGATTGTGTTTCAGGCCTGTCTTTAAGCTGAACTTGTACAATTCCGTAGAATTTGTGTACTCTCAATTGTGTTATCATGACACACAGAGGAAATCCAAAACATCAAAAGATGTACATAATTTGAGTGGAGATCAAATGATTGGTGGGCGGGAGGCAGAGGGTTATATTTAGGATGATGTATGTAATCCATGCACTTCTCTAGGTGATCATTTTAGTTTCATGTTTTATGTATTGCATGATGGATCTTGTGTTATCATCCATGCTTTTACCTTGCCTTGTGGTGAGGAGAGTGCAGTGTGGGAAAGCGCCCGCAGGGATCCCTTTCTTTGGTTCACCTGAACCAAACATTTGGTTCTTTGAAACCAACACTGTGGTCTTACAAACCAGCGTTGTTTTTGGGAACTCTCCTTCCGGCCGTTATTTTCCCCCAGCTTTCCTTTTCCGTAAGTGGTGGTGGTCTGCTACCCCTACTCCAAGGTTGGTGTGACACAATTACACCATTACTGACCTGGCAGACCATCCCACATACAACAATGCTGTAGTCCTGCAAATGTCAACGT
>NW_006768772.1:475444-475798 GCF_000204055.1 Melampsora larici-populina 98AG31
AAATGATTTATTTCTACAGACAGGAGGAGAGTACAGTTCACTCATAAAAAATGTATATTTAAAGATATATCATCCTATATTGCATTTAATATAGTTATCAATTGCGTAGGGAGCCACAAAATAAATGAAATAATACATGATACAGTGGAAGGGAAACACAGATGGCTTCCTGAGATATAGTATAATCTGATATTTAAAGAAGTTCCAGTGATCAATTTTGACTTAATTGCTAGTTTCTGCTGAGTATGAATCCTCTCGCTCGTAATACCAGCATCCAACACAAAGACATGAGGTAATCCACACTTTTGGACTTCAACTTGAATCAACTGAGCTCGATCTTGCAACATCAAAGGA
>NW_006768772.1:476155-477010 GCF_000204055.1 Melampsora larici-populina 98AG31
CACATTTCATCCAACGGCATGTACTTTTCTTCAATACTTCTTCAATATCATTCCAAACCAAGTCGGAGAGAACAGACAACTAACACTTTTTTGAATCTTTCTGTGGTAGGCTGTAGTCGCTCAAGATGTTGATCTGGTCGGTGATCTCACTTTCGGTCCTAGTACTACCTCTTTCATGATATACGATTCTTAAACCTCTACCAGAAGTTCAACCTTCACTTCTTTGACGTGGTATAGATTGCATGATACATCTTTCTTGTACGATCGTTGGATTTAGACCTATCACATTTGGATCAGGTTGTATAGTGGAAGAACCATCAGTAATATGTAATCGGTAAGTAGTTTTTCTTTTTGTACAATCAACTTGGATCTTCAAAATTGACATACTTGATATTTTGATTCTTTTGAACAACAAATTGGAAACAAAACATAACACTCCAATGGAAATCGGAAGTGATAATTCATTTTCAGTAGGAGGTAGAGTATAGGGTAGAGTAGAAGCCAAATCAATCGGATCACATAACATTTTCAAAAGTAAATGTAAAGTTTCATCAGATATTACCATAAGCGATCATTGTATGATAGGAGCGGGTTGTAAATTAGTATCAGAAGTTCAGAACCCACCACTTCAGGTTTTTGAAAATGGGATCCTGGAACCGATGGTCTTATCAGATGAACCTAGGATGATAGGATGAAAACAGGGTAACATAGATTGATAGTGAAGATATACAATGTGTTGTAGCAGAAAGCGCACCATTACATATCAATTGTTAGAGAGTCCGGTGCTTAAGCTAGTCGGATGGAAGGATGAGTAGAAGGATGAGGCCAGGTGTAATGCAACCTCTAAGAAAGATT
>NW_006768772.1:477291-552142 GCF_000204055.1 Melampsora larici-populina 98AG31
AGGTTAGTTGAACAATCATTTATTGCGAGAATGCAATATTCAGGAGTAAAATGAGGCTGCGAATGGAAAGATAGTTCGATGTAAAAGATATAGAACTTAAGATTAAAATGGAGGTGTGCATGCAGGTGATATCTGATGCGTCATGGCAGTCGAAATCATGTACCATAGGAAGGGATGCTTTGGAAGTCAATATATAGGATTTTGTGTTATTTAAGACGGTAAAGGAAATATGATACAGTAACAAAGTCAATGGTGGTCGAAATAAAGTACCGTAGGTAGGGATGATTTGGAAGTTCATGTATAAGATTTTATGTCAAATGAGGCAGGAAAGGAAATAGTATCAAGGTTAAGGGAGACGTTACTTGAATTAGGCATAGGGTGGATGCATCAGTTTAACAGCACCAATAGGGGAATAAGCGAGAAGGGAATATTGAAAGCTCACAAGAAAAATGCTCAATCCAAATTAGGCAAAGAAATGATGTCAAATTAACAAAATTCGAATATAGGAATTATGAGTGTCAAATGCGGATGGAGGCAACTTTGCATTTAGGATATGACACTGAGAGATGTCTTAATGCGGAGGAACAGGGGGAAAGGAAGGTTCAAGGGGTGGATGGGCGTAATTTTTGAGTATAAAAATAGGGTTACTTTGCGGGAGGAAATCAATTTGTTTGATGCGCACCTCACCAGCAAATCATGATTTCGAAAGATTTCTGATGGCTGAAACTGAGGTGCGTACTGTGTAGATGTAAATTTGTAAGGTCCAACCTTCAAGTGATACGTCAGTGCTTATGCTCTTTAGTACTAAGGCATAAATGCTGATATTTTGCTTGAGGGGGTGGGTTTTACTAACACCGCGGGAATTAATAAGTATGAAGCCCGATTGAGCGAAGTTGCGGTGTCCGAGTCCGCAACTTCCATCAATCACGGGTCTCGTTTGCAATACGTTCACATTACGTTTGCAGGTTCCCCTCGAGCTGCCCTCACGTTTAGATATGTAGACCCTCATAGATCCTCAAGTAGAAGAAAAAATTTGTCTTTCATTTTTGTCCTCTCTTTTTGTGGATACTTTCAATCCTCTTTTAACGTAAGTCAAACAAACTCCTGCTTCACTGCATCAAAATCCAAAACAAATCTCTGATACTCTTTTGAAATCCTTTTTTCTGTCTTAGGTTTTCATAAAAACACATGATGATTTCACTCTTTAGAATTCTTTCTTTTGTTTTGACAAATCAACTCATTTACATTTCTTTTCAATCATAAAATTTCTATGTAAATTACTCTTGTAGCTTTGTTTTCCTTCGTTTTTTTCTTTCTTTGTTTGATTCACTTTCATGCTATGAATCATGTATCTTTCTCAATTAATTCAAATACCTATCCCCTCTTGTTTCTCTTAATCAGAAAATCTACATGTAGGATTATGATTGTCCTTTCTCTTCCTAATTCTTATATTTGCATTTTTTTGTTCGATTTCGATTCTGTTTGTAATCGTTCTTTGAAATCGATCTCGAATTTGATCAATTTATTTGTGTTTAGACTTTGTTTCGATGATCATGTATGGAAAAATACCTCAATCAGAATGATAAACAGATCTATCTCAAAGGATTGATACAACAAGTTGTTGATGTCACTCAAGAACCATTGGAGTTAACCTTATGTGGATTTGAGAACAAGCTAAGAATGAGCGTGTTGATAAGTTACTGGTGTGGTTAAGGTCCCTTTTGAGGCCTCTGATCATCATGTGAAAGGAACTGAGGGAGACGGAATTGTGACAAAACAGGATATGTACATGATACATGAAATTTGACTAGACGTGCGCATACAGGGCAGCCCGAGGGAAACCTGCAAACGTAATGTGAACGTATTGCAAACGAAACCCGTGATTGAAGGAAGTTGCGGACTTGGACACCGCAACTTCGCTCAATCGAGTTTCATACTTATCAATTCCCGCGGTGTAATTTACATTTATTTAATTTCATATCTTATAAGTCTCTTTGTAATCTATGATTGTATGCTGTCTTCAAATATCACACTCCAGGGTTTCTGATAGAAAATCTTACAAAATTGAGTTGGACACTTCATGGTTTTGAGATACAAACAATATGAAGATGAAAATTAAATTACTACCTGATTAATCTCTTAGAATCTTTGGTTGACATCTGCAATCAATCTTGTTCAAGCCATGATTCTTTTCATATACAATCATCAATGTGGTTTATGATCCAAGTTGAAGTTTGATTGAGATAGAGAAATATTTGGAGTTGGAAGTCACGTCATTCTCCTCCTTCTGTGACAACATATACTAAGGTCAGGATTGGGCTGGCTGCAATGTGCAAAAGTGATTTGCATTCACATCTCAGCAAGACAATTTACCTGATGCAAAAATACCCCAGCACACTGGCTCACCATTGTGCATTGCAATATAGGCCCCTGGATCCACCAATTACCTGTTGAACTACCGTGTGATAGATCCCAACCATCAATTGATCTCAAAAATGCTGATGATGGCCTGGTGCAATTTGTTTTAGAAAGAACAGGTCACCGGGGGGACGGAGTGGAGTAATCCCAGATAGTTTGATTGTCTTATCTGTACTGTCGGTCATTGTTCCTTCGGACCTTTCCGAAACGAAGGATACAGACGAGAGAAGATTGAAGCAGATGTGCGATGATGATTAGAGTTTTAGAAAGTAGATTCAAGAAGCTAATTGAGTCGTTCGAAGAACTAGGAATTGAGATATGGTTTTAATTCAGTCGGTAGACGCTGGGCTCATAACCTCTTGAGCTCTGGAACAGTCAGAGAAAGAGACAAAGGAAAGGTGTGTAAATTTCACGGACTGAATCAGACAAAAAACAGAGAAACAGAAAACAGAGAGAAATCCTACCTGGAACAGTCAGAGAAAGAGACAAAGGAAAGGTGAAGAAGAAGCACCTTTCCTTGACTGCTCCAGTATGATTTATATAGTGAAACTTTTACATAACGGTTTTCACATGATGTAATATGTTTGTTGAGCACACACTTAGATTCTACGTATCATGGGTTAGTCTCACAGGACTTTTACATAAAGAATTAAAAGTCATGCAGGACTATCCCAACAGAAATTACCTTGGAAGAAATAAATAGGAGAGCCGGTGTCCCCGCTATGCTGGATCTCCAGGTAATAGAAGGGAGGGAGGGATGGAAAAGAAAATAAAATAGGAAATGTATCCTTAATAGTAAGAAGTAGAGACTGATGATGAGATAGATAAAGATTGATAATAATTGATAATAAGTGAAATTGTCAAAATGGGAGTGCGCTTGTAGCGGAGAGTAAGATAGGAGCTTTATAATCATCTTTCGACCGTGGAGGTTTGAGAAAGGATGACGTCTCTTTCTACCAATGTGGCGATGAGGTCTAGATGGGTTCTTGATTCCTCTTTCTCGTATCTCCTAAACTTTTAATTGTAAATTATTACTCTTTTGAGATTCATCCGTTACGGATTGATTCATGTCTCCATGGACAAGCTTTACACTTCGTACCTTCTGCAAAGACCAATCCATTTAATCATTCACTACTATTCCTTCTTCCTATGAAAATAAAGTTCTCCCGCCTATATCAGCTTAGTGTTGATCTAGGCGGGAGCAGTGAGGGCTGGAGGCCAAACTCGTGACCTTCAGGTGACGAGAAGGGCCAGTCTTAGGTAATATAGCACCTTAGAGAGAAACTGATAAGGGTTTATGAGGATACCTTATCAGAATCTCCAAAAGGGGAAATTACCTTGGAAGAAATAAATAGGAGAGCCGGTGTCCCCATACTCAGGGCTTGTGGCAGTCCTGAGCCGCTCCGGCTCTCCCCTTTTACTGACGTCAGCCCTCATTCTCTAATCTATTTTCACTTTCCACTGTGATAAGTAGAATTAGGACAAGAATTTGTATTGGCATTTTTGAAAAGCAAGAAACAATATGATGTTATAACAAAACTATGAGTGATAAGATGGAATTTTATCGCCTGTCGAGATTAAAACATTTTCTGCTGATCGCCAATCTGCGTCGCTCCATTCACGTTGATACAGTTTGTGGCAATCGGATTTCCAGCGACCGAGCTTTTTCAGTGCCTCTGAGTCTATCCCTTTCTTGGTAAGGAGGGTTGCCCCTCCAATTCGGAATGAATGTCCGGATAGGTTGCTGTTGACTCCCCATGCTTGCGAGAGGGCTCGGTCTAGAATTGGTCTCGTAATCGCCCGAGTTTGGTTGTCGTCCCAAGTCATGAAGATGCGGGGATCTTTAACCCTTTCCATGCGACGTAGGAGCTTCCCAATGGCCCTGAAAGGGCACAGCCGGCCTTTAGTTTCTCGCAACACTAAATATTGAGTTTCTCCGTTTTTTGAGGTCTTCGCGTCTCGGAGAGTCAAACGTACCGCTCTGTGACCATCTACCAGTATGAAAATCACATCTGACTTTTTGATAGCGGTAATATCTCTTCTATCAAGAACTGAGGACTTATACACCAATTCTCCCATCCTAGCTAAACCCCAATAAGCTGTGAGAACAAGAGCTTTCAAACCTACAGAGTCTATCTCGTTTTCTTCTAGATTATCTACCAATTTCACTAGGTCCTTTGGAGATACTGGTTGTCTTCCGTAAGTTAAAAGAATTGACGTTGTTTCAAGTCTTTGAGATAAGCGTAGGATACTTTGTATTCTCGTAGGTAGAAGAACAGGGGCTGCTATTCCATGGAAATCGTGCCACGTTCGTACTGCTGAAAGGTACTTGTGTATCGTTACAACTTTTATTGGTTTATTCGTTGCTTTGATGTTGTGATTGTGTCCTGCCCACACTACGAAGTGCTCGATTGTTGAGTGTGAGGCTGGAAAGGCTTTGAGACTGAACTTCGTAGTAAACGTTTTAAACTTTTTAACTCCCGAGGCGTAAGATTCTAGGGTTGACTGTTTCCAACCGCCCATTACCATGTGTCTTTGTGAGCTTGATAAAGGTAAATTTATACTGTCGTTGATTCGTAAGAACGGTAAGAGGTCTTTCATTTCGTTGGCAAAAACAACTGGAGGAGGAATTTGATTTAGAAGTTGTGTCGTCTTTTAGAAAAACTAGTGTTACTACTCACAGTTAGTGGGCGTCGAGACCTATGTGGTGTGTGATCTGGCCGGGTCGATGAGGTTCAGTAGGGTTACTTCGATAAGATGTAAGTATCCATCGTCCTATTTAAAAAACTTCTTTAAAAACTTCTTTTAGGGATATCGTATCACAACTTCTAGACGTCCGCTTCTGTCGTGCAAAGGATCATGACTTCTGTGGGCTAGGAAGTAAAGGGAATCTTTATTTCAAATTCTCAAAGACTGATTGTTACAAAAGGAGTGACAAATTCTCAAAAATGACAGTGACTGACTAATTTATATACAAAAAACTATCTGTCGCAATTCACAAATTAAAAATTTTGGACAGATGTCATAGTGTCTGGGAAAACTTAGGAGTGATCGCATTCGTCTGTGTTGCGTAGGTATGATTTCAAATCTTTAGGTAAATCAACCACCACTTGATAATACCACAACAGATGATTGGGTGTGATTCCCCTCGATAACTCGTCGGCTCTGTTGTCGATGGAGGTAACCCTTCTTTGTTCCAACTGACAATTGGTTGAGTATAGGAGAGTGCTGATTTCTTTCCATTCATGGTTAACCCAAAAGTCGCGTGAGCGTTCGTTTCGCAATACTCCTTCAGTGGTGGTATTATCGGTTAGCACTAGAAAACGTAATCCTTCCACTGGTTGCAATTTCTTTAGCATCAGTAGACCCAAACGGACGGCTACCGCCTCGAGCCAAGCTATGCCTTTTTTCGGTTGGCCGGACTCTGGCGGCAAATCCCATTCGGGTAGTAACTTGAATTGCGACCAGTGTTTCCCGATAAGGACACCTATCCCAAAGGACGTTGAGGCGTCACCCACCCAGCCAACGTTAGATACTGATCTTCGTTGTAGTAGGTGTCTGTTCGGAAAGGCTTGTAACGCCTTCAGCCAAACGTTCATATCGCCTCTTACTGTTGATGGCATTTTCCTTGTTGCATATACATTCACCCATTCAGCTAGCCATTTGAAATTATTAGATAGGTAGCAGCGTAGTTGAGGTAAGATATAAGATACGTGATTCAACCTTCCATTCATTTTTTCGACTTCCTTGTGTGTGTAATCAACTTTGGCAAGGAACTCTTCTAGCTGAGCGGTTCGTTGCGATAGTTTCGAGTCAGGCAGACGGACCGTTTTTTCCTTTATGTTCCAAACAAAACCAATGTACTTCTGTTCGTCTGCAAAATGTGAAAATTTTGTTTTGTTTGTTTTCACTCCCAAAGCTGAGCTATAAGCTACTACCTGGTCCATGTTGATGGTGTCTGATTCTTCCTTGATTAGGAGGTTGTCGTCCACCCATTGAAAGACATCAAGTAAGTTGAATTGAAGTTTGACTAAATCTTTCCATGCGTCCGCCGGACCCCCGAAACTCCCACAACCTGCTACTCCACCAAAAGAGATACAGATGTCGATATAATGGAAACCCGCTGAATCGGTGATAATCAGGTAAGGCCATTGACTGGGGAGTGTTCCTATTTGTCGGTACGCCTTCTCCCAGTCGTAGAGGGCTGCTTTTGCTGAAACTGAGAGATTTGCTATAAATTCTGCCACCTTCAAGAAATTATCCCAGTCGTAAGGAAGTTGTCTTTATTTACAAAAGAGTTCACGCTCGGTATGAGAGGATTATTCTTAGGGAAAGATAGATCGTTGATGGGTCTAAAGGACCCATCTCCATTGACTACGGCTCCGATTGGACTAGATCTGAAGAATGGAAATTTTGATCGTAATTCCTCTGTCGTGAATGGGCCAAACATTCGACCGGCCTTGATTTCGTTTTGAATGTTGGACATTACCTTCTCTTGCACTTTGTTTGCAGAACTATGATTTGGTGGGCAATAGAAATCCATTCCATTGATTGTATGAGGTGGGATTCCTTGATCGAAACCTTCAGCAAATCCGTCAATCACAAATTGATATTTTCACTGCCAGCATTAAATAGGTTCCCTGGTCGGAACATGACCTAGGCTGGGAATATCATTGAGAGAAGAATGGAGCATCAAATCATCTTGCACTGCACATCTGAGCCATAAAGCATACACTACATATGTGCAAACATCTGAGTAAATCCTTAGCTATCAGCTACATACAGGTCTGCTCAGTTATCTGCTCATCTAGATAAAAAAATCATGTGTAATACATGCTGTAACTTTGTTCAGATTGAGAAACACATTTCAAAATATTGACTACATATATCACAATGGCTACTCAGGAAATATTCATGGAACTGTGTAACAGTAGCAGAATGGGAATCTGATCACTAGGACCCATATTCCCATCTGGGAACCTCTTTAATGCTGGCAGTGTTTGGTAATAAATCTTTCTTGTACAGCTCCTCCCTCCATAGATCTATGTTCATTTTGCTGTACGGTTCTTTTGGCCATCTTTTTAGGAGACAAACTGCTGGATTAGATTGCTGTGTTCGATGCTCTTTTAATTCTAATGTGTCGCTAGGGGGCTTTGTGTCTTCTCTTCTTCTTACATTTGAGTTTGACAATTCATTCTTTTGATCGTGAATCGGAAAAGAATTCTTGTGGTCATCTACCTGCATGTCTCTATACCTAAAAAGATTATGGGACGTAATGGCAAGCAAATAGAAAAATGGAAGCAAATATGGTAAACACCTCATTCACTTGAAAAATCTTTGGAAAGAAGGTTTTATTTAATTGTTAAAAAAGAGTGATTGGTATTTCATGCTCATGTTTTCAACTTTCATATCAGTTATACAACATTTCCCACATCAGTATTCTCTGATAGTGGTGTTACACTTAATACTACAGTCTCTTGTTAACTTAAAAAACTCTTCTACTTCAAGAAACACAGATAGTTTTAATCTCTTTAAACAAGGGGGAGATGTACAGTCTGACTAGGAAAATTGAGATAAAAAATTCGGAAATTCGAAAGTGATAAATGTCTGTAAAAAACTAGCTAAAACTCACTGTTGGCGTGGTCTGCCTCTAGTGCTGATCCCACCTCTACCTCTACGATTGTTTCCTCTGCCACTTGCTTCGTTAACTCCTTGATTAAACGTTTGGTTACGAACTTCGTTTTCTCTGGCATTAACTTGAGGTTGAGGTTGATCGTGCCTTTCTTGAGTGAAAGGTGCCCTTGGAGGTCGCACTGCCCTTCTGTTGTGTGACGGAAATGGGTTGTTCGTAGTGGTGTTTCGTCTCTTTTTACTGTTTGTTGATGTTCCTCTAAAAGATTATTTTTTTTTGTTGTCAAATTCATTTTAGCTCCGAACATACTCAGATTTTTCTGAATCGAAAGGGGGCTTACTCATTCCAAGAGCCTGTTATTGGGTTTCTATTTTCGTAACGCCCGCCTTTTGCATAAGGATTGGTGTTTCCAAAAGATAGTTCTCCGGTTTTTGATGCTCGTTCTTTTGCTCTTTTTTCGTAGTTTTCTACGTATAAACTCGCATCTGGCATGGGAACACCTTTTGCTCGATGAGTAGCAAGTTGTGATTGAAACATAATGTCGTATCTGAGGGCTACCATCCAACATTCGGTCGATTCTCTAAAAATTTTTCGGAACCGTTTGTATGTTAGACTTCTATGTGTGATTTTTGTATGTGGACAAAAAGGAACCTCTTCATACGTACTTTATGTTTTTGACATGTTTTATGTGAGTCTTTAATTGCTTCGCTAGTATCGCGAATTTATACGTTTCCTTCAAGTATTTTCTCAGGAGAGAAATTCCATCTATCCATTCACCGAAAGACATTGCGTACTCGGATGGGGGGTTCAATCCTCTATTTCTAGATGATTTTGAAGAGGAAGATGGTTGATTTTTATGACTTTCATCTTGGTCTTGTTGTACGAAGGACGGGTTTAAGACGGTGAGAGGGACCTTCTTGTTTAACTTCAACATCGCTTCATTCCAATAGGTTTGTAAAGTTGGTAGGAGTGATTTACATGGAAGTCCAGATTGAAATCTGATTCCATTTTCTTTAGAAACTTTCATTTTCTTAGATGATGAAGATTTTATCTTCTTCGTCTTCGCTTTCTTACCGTGTTCATTCATTCCGTCTTTCCCTTTAAAGATAGAATTTGGTATTGATTCATTTAGATGTTTTGTTCATCATTTCCAAAATTTTTATTTTAAGGAATTACATACCTTTCTTTTCGACGTTTGTCTCTTTCTTCTTTATGTTTGCTTTTTCTCTTTCTTTGATCGCCTTGTTGATTGCTTTGTCAAGGGATTTAATCGACTTCTTCTTGCCTACATGGTTACAAACCAATGCTTATGTTAGTCTTTTCTTCTCAAGAGATTAAAAATTCCCAGTGGAGGTCACCATCTGGTTCGAGCTTTTCTTTCGAAAACTCTAGACAATTTGTCTCTTCCCCGTCTAGGAGGCGCTCAAACTTGGGAGCTAGCGATGTATGAGGACCATCACTGATGAAAAGTTTTTTAGGAAAAACTTTTACTTACTCTTTTTAGACTTGACTTCTTGTTCTGATGAATCTGAATCGCTCTCAGACGAAACTGATTCTTCTGATGATGACTGAGAATCGTTACTGTCTGATGAATCTGAGGATGATTCGTCTGAATCTTCTGAGGATGGGCCTTCTGAAGAATCTTCGTCCTCTGAGCTGATCAGTGATATTTGTGGTGCCGTTTTGTTTCGGTTTTCGACTTCTTCATCTTGATAGTTCTCCATCATCTCTGCTATGTCATCTCTAAGCTGTTCGTCTAAAGCTTCACCGTCTAATGCGTCGTTGTCTCTTTCTTCTTCTGGATTGTCAGTCCCTTCTAAATTGTTATTGGCTGGGAGATCCTGGTCTGCTCCGGATGATGAAGGTGGTGGGATCTCAATTGGGTTGGCTTGTGAATCGATCGTTCTACCGCTTCTGGTAGCTCTGGTGATTTGTTGTTGACTAGGCATATCTGAGGATTATGTATGTATGGATTATTGAGATAATGGATAGGTGTAGAAATTGGAGGGGATAGATTCTGATCTAAACGAATTGAGTGTGAAATGTGAGTTTTAAAATAGCGATGAATAGAACGTTTAGAATACTAATGCTAAAAACTGATTGTAAACTAGGTTTATAAAGCTCTTATAAACTATTGTTTGTATTGACGAGATCGATTTAAGGGATTTGTTAGATAGTTTGTTTATCGCTAATATAGGTTGTTTAAGATTTAAAAGAAAATAAAATAGGAAATGTATCCTTAATAGTAAGAAGTAGAGACTGATGATGAGATAGATAAAGATTGATAATAATTGATAATAAGTTAAATTGTCGAAATGAGAGTGCGCTTGTAGCGGAGAGTAAGATAGGAGCTTTATAATCATCTTTCGACCGTGGAGGTTCGAGAAAGGATGACGTCTCTTTCTACCAATGTGGCGATGAGGTCTAGATGGGTTCTTGATTCCTCTTTCTCGTATCTCCTAAACTTTTAATTGTAAATTATTACTCTTTCAAGATTCATCCGTTACGGATTGATTCATGTCTCCATGGACGAGCTTTACACTTCGTACCTTCTGCAAAGACCAATGTTGAAATTTTTGCTCGAGAACTTAGGTATCTCTCTTCCATCAAGATCACTTAGATACATATCATCAATTGGTCAATACCATGAAGTTGAGACTGTCCTCAGGCCTTTTTGTTTTACTGGACTTGGCCAAACACTCAAGTTCAACTTTTCATATCCTTACATTGAGTTCAAAGCATGCACTATTTCAAGGCAAGATTGATCAAATCAAGTTGCCTATGAGATAATCAGACCCATCTCACCATGGAGAAAATCAGTGAATCAAACTCTTTTTTCAATCACAATGATTACCTCAGGGTTGCTATTATTCAAACACAAACCTAAAACCAAGATACCAGAGGTCACATTTTTAGACTTTTGTTTGAATTTCAATTTGATGCCAAATCACAACATGACACCCCAATGACAAAGGACTGCTATATTGTGGATGAACATTGAGCTTTAAGGATGTTGATAAGTGAAGTTGCAGATTGAGATGACAGTGATAGAGAGAACCATCTGGTTCAAATTTTGTTAGAGTTGGACTTTTCATTGAATGAGGTAAGGTAGGTGAGGGTATTGATTTGTCTGCAAGCGATTTGAATTTTGAATGGATTGTTCTGAATTCTATGGTTGCTTTGATCTCAAGTGTGATCGAATTTGAATTTGATGTCCAAGGCCTTTTGACTGATGCAAGAGTCATACAGTACCAATCCTAATCAATATCATATTTCTAGTTTGGATGTTAGATGAATAAGTGATTGCAAACCATTTCATTAAATAATAGAGATGACCCCAGCTGGATAACAGAAAATACTTACCTAATCTGGATAAGACAGTGTGTGACAATCATTTGTTTGCTCAACTTGATTTTAGCTCCAAAGATGATTTCTTGCTTGGGGTGGTTATACAATCAATTGAATGAGAATTGATATGAATTCAAAATGGATGTAATGATCATGAACAGGACTAAACCAATGAGTTGTTCTCCAGACTTTCCAACATTATTAGTAGTGACTCAAGAGCTTTTCAATTCCTTGATATAATTCACTTACTCTTAATTGAGTGACTCATATAGATACTGGTTTGCTTGAGAGAGACTCAATGAAAAATTCCATTGTGAGGTGTTGAAGTAATTGTCAGCTGGTCTCTTTTAAAATGAGATGGGATGGAACAGATCTATCTACATGACATCAAAGCTTTTCTACCCCTCAGGTTCAAACAGTTGTTTGATTGTTTCAGTTGACTCAACATGATGACCAAAAAGGTCAATTCAGATATCCTTGAGATATATATGTCAATGTTGAAGCGTACTCACTTTATGTGTTCGCAAACGTCACTACTTCGCAGGCGGGGTGTGCCCTGAAAAGCGACCAAGCTGAGACTTGTTTACCTCCCGTTATTCCACCGAAGCGGTATCCATCAATAGTAAAACAACGCTTGATACCCTTCCGATCCCTGGGATGTCTGGACATGATTCCCCTTCTCGTCGGTGAATGATTAAAAAGTTCACTTGATTTTATCTTCATTTATCAGAACTCGCTTCACTAATTGGTCTTCAAACTGTAGCATGCGTACCAGCAGAAAAATCGAACAAATCAGGTTTGGATCGGATGATCGGGTTCCACCTGTTGATTTATACAAAGAAAGAAGTTCTCAAAGGTCAAAAGGATATCACTCGAGTGCATACCCTTGATGTGATTTCAAGATGTGTCGTAGTTGATTCCTCACCAATTGAGTTCTTGTCGTCTCAATTGGTGACGACAAATGATCCCAAAGTGCGATTCAAAACTGTCTCCAAGAGCTGGGACGATGCTTTATCCTCGCATTGAACATATAGGCCAATGGGCCCCAATGGCTTGTCAGTCCATCGAGTGGCAACGATCTGGTCCATGACACCTTTAGCGATTCGGCCGAATGCGCAAAATCTTTTGTCTTGCGCGCTGATAGCACGTTGCAGGTCACCAGAAAGTCTGTTGAGGTCACTTTAAACATTTGAATTACCTTCATCAGAAGTACACATAGTGCATATAATGGAGCCAAAGACAATGCAAGAGCATCGCCCAAGGATAGCTTGACTGCTGTGAGAGGTGCCATGGGCGTCCGCCATCTTATGATTGTACTTTGACACCAACACAACTACGATTACAGTTGCTCCCACAGCGATAAGGGACCAAGGCTAAACTTTTCAACACCAGACATCACACCGCACCCTAGTATAGGTTGAAGAATCCACTCATACAGACAATAGGATTGTGGTACTCGAGACGGATGCGTAGCCGAGTGCGACATTGACTGACCAAAGGTTGAGCAACTATGAACTAACATGGCTGCAAACCATAGACAAAAAAACAGGATGTCAGCCTAGCTATTTCTTCCGTGTTCAGCGGTCTTTCTGATGACGAAAAAGCACAAGTTACCGAACGTGCTGGAGCCTGGAAATAAAATTTTATCCGATGAGAGAGCTTCTGTATGATGAGCAAAAGGCAAGAGGATGTATGAGGACAAATATTGACCTGGCGAGGCTCGATGTGTTCTGATTGATCTCCAAGCGGGTTGTGCGCCCCTCTGTGTGACCGTAAACAAAAGGCAAATGGCCAATGATGAGGTCCTGAAAAACGAAAGAAGAAAAGTAGGAATCGGCACCTGGAGGCCTGAAGTGTTTACTGTTCATCTGAAGGCTTGACAGATCGACCACACATGGCCTCTGAAGCCTTTGCAGAGCTCAAGTATGATATCGCGGGTCGGATTAGGTAAAGTGTGGAGGATGATAAGCAGATGTATCTATGGGAATTGGTTTGGCACGATCAATTCTTGTCAATGATTGCATTTCAGATTGATCGCCGATGAACCTCAAGGAATCTCCGACGGACGTGACGAGCCAAGGTTGGTTCCAGGATTTGTCCCGGAACTTGGCCTGATGAATGGTGGCAGACATTTGTCAGATCATCACAACCAAACAGACACAATCATGAAATGGAATAGGCTTACACTCATCAGAAACAATGAACTGTGTAGAAAGGCAACATCCAAGTCAAAGGAACAGTAAAAGGTGAGCAAGTTGGTGGTTTGGTTGATTGATATGGAGACCTGCACCTGACCCATGATCCCACCACAATTGATAAGAGACTGATCCCCAAGATATATTGTTGAGAGTTGGTTGACGAGTTCAAACCTGTTGCTCTAGTTGATGGATAGATTGGTGTTTAGGCTGGTTCGGGAAGATCCGTGCAAAGAATTGTCACAAGAGTTTTGAGAATTGAGTTTGTTATTGTGCAATAGGTGTTAACAGCAGTCTATGTCTATGCCAGATTTCAAAACAAATGTGTCCTCCACAATTTCATTGGCTAAACACATTATCACACTGTACCTTTCTCCGTTATCTGTTGGTAATAATGTCTGATTGAAAGTCGGGAATTCAATCACATCAGATGGAGAAGCTTGAAGTACAGGAATTGTGAAGATTCTGCAGATATATGTATGAATTAGGCTCCGAACGGTGTAGAACTCCTACGCTGTGTGGCGTAGGCTGAGCCGGAGAGGGGATGAATCACCGCGCAGAAAGAATAACCACGCGGATGAAACTAAGATCATTGTAGACTGCCCTCACCCTTGAAATAAAAAGTTCAAAAAAATAAAAAATATCACGGAAGCAATTCTCTAACAATTTTTATAACTTCACAATGATAATCCTTAACAGTATTTTAATATTACTAAAAAAAATCTGCAAGAACTGGCGGAGTCCAACAATACACTACCTCACTGTACACACAGAATTAACACAAACCTATGTGAGTTTCGAGTTAGGCGTAATTTTTTTACTACTTGTAATAATAAAAATAATTGAACAAAAATAAAAAAAACCTAGATAAAATATAAGAGGACAGAGATGAAACTTAAGAAATAACCACTTCTAAATCCAATTTTAATCTTTAGCGGAACTACTAAAAAAAAAAATATCTTTAAGGAAAAAACCTGAGACCTATATGGGGTTTGAACCAAGGATCCAGGCTAGGTCTGTGTAAAGGCCTTTCACGTATTGTGAAATGTAGCAAAAAAAAAAAAAAAAAAACTATCTAATCCTTGACCCAGCTCAGCAACCACGGATTCCAATGATTCAATAAACTAAAGAACACCAGCACCCAACTTATTCAATTTTAGGATTAGTTAAGCTTAAAGACAACAGTCAAACAAAGCTCAAGACTTCAAAACACTTCAAACAAGAACACTTTATTGATTTAATTTGAATTTTCTTAAGGGCCCGTTTGGTTGCGATTATTTTACTGCGATTATGCCAATACCACAGTAAAATAATTGCAACTATTTTTTCACTGTTTGGTAGCCCAAAAACACAGATTATTGTACAACATTATTTGTTCAATAATCTCATAATCTGTATTAATTCTGTAAACTCTTTTTTGAGTTTATTTCCAATTATCATCGGAATAATTCCGTACGTGATAAGGGTGCTTGTCAAAAATTCACCTCTTTGCCCTTCTTTGCCTTCGCCTCACCACAGCTCACCACCATGTACATCACCCATGTATCTCACATAACCTCACATCAACTTGATCAAGACTTCTTCAACTTCGACTCTGGTACGTATCAACTTCTATCACTGCGTTGATTCTTCAACTTCATCACGTCTTTGATCAACTTATCTTTGATACCATTTCATCTCCGATCAACCTCATCAGTTCTTTGGACACACCTATCTCATCTTCGTTCCAACTCATCTCAACTCTCATCTTCTCTCCAATGCTGCTTTTGATTCACCTCATCAAATCTTCAATCACTTCCTCGATTTCCCCACGTCATTGAGCAGATCCATGAGGGTTATGATTTATTTTGGTTTCAAATCTTACCAGAGCAATTGAAGAGATGTTGAGATGACTTTTGTGATTTGAAATCACATGAATCTGGTGATGTATTACATGAGATAAGCCAGCATTGTAGGAAGATGAAATGATGGTAAACATGATCTCAACAATACACAATGTGTGATGAGACTATAACAAGAGACTTGTGCGAGACGAAGTGACCAAGTGACAATCAAGCATGCTTTTGACCAACAAAGCAGTGATTATCTCTTGAGGAGAGTGCATTGCATGATCTTGATTCTCTGAGCACTGGGTTTTGGTTGTCTCACCAAAACCGTTGTTGCACCATTTCCTCTTGAATCGATTTTGTGATGGTAGTTCTGAGCTACCAAACGATTATTTTTAAAAACCACCCATTACCTCTCAACTCACGATTAATTGTGAGTTGAGACTTTTACGGTAGTTTCAGGTCCATTAATGCAGTACGCTTTTACTGTAGTATGTGATAATCTCGGGCAACCAAACGGGCCCTAAAAGAAAAAAACACTCTCGATAATTTGCTAACGCTTTTAAAATCAATCACTCAGAGACTTCTAATTCTTAAAACAACGATTTGTTTCTTTCTTTCTAGATGAATCAAAAAAAAGAAAAAAAACTTCCCCCCCCTCGAACGAACAAACGCGAACACCCCCCCCTTTTACTTCATTTCCTTGATCCCACCTCTTTACTTCGATCGAGCTCAACCCTGCTCAAATCTCGTCAAGCCTTTCTCATTCGATTTTCAATTAAGTTCACATTTAATTCAAGTGAGTATCTCATTCTTCTTGCTCATCCTTTTTCTTATCACTAACTATCTCTTGATTCCTTCCTTTCCACGCCTGAGTACTGCTTCTATCTTGATCACCTCACTTCCACTTACTCCCCACCTCGTCTTGATCTTCACACCATTGATTTAAAATGTAAGTTCAGTTTCTCTTCTCTTCTTCTACTATCTCATCCTTGAATCATCACTTTGCTTAAATCTCCATTTCAATTTCAATTAGGACCCTTGTTTGACTTTCAACTTCAACCACTCTAGAACACCATCTATCCACCTCGATCTTGAGTGTACTAATTTCCATCTCCACTATACCAACTTAATTTTGATCTCAACTTGTTTCAACATCAATTACTAAATCACGCAATCTTCCTAATTTAGATTTTCTTGGCTGTGAATATCTCGTAAGTTTGTTCCTTCATTTATTCTTCTTGATTTGAATTGATCTGATTCTTTTAGATCCCCTCAATCGTCCTTCTAGGTACCCATCAATTTCGATTTCGCTGCCATCTCTAATCCCTCTCAATCTCGATCTTCATTTCTATCTCTCTCTCACAAATTCGACTTTAACCTTGTACTGTAAGTTATTCTCTCAATCTTGTTTCTTCTTTTAGAGTTTTACTGACGCTTATCTATTTTGATTTATATATTTTCTATCTCGAACACACTTTCTAGAAATTGATCGATCGATCTGCATCTCCCAGCTGTATCCTCCCCTTTTATCTTGATCTTCTCGGTCCACTCGTGGTTCAGTTAGCGGTACGTGCTTTTTTTTATATATATTACTTTTGTTTTCTGTTATAAAATACTGATACTAATTGCTTCTTGTCACCTCCTCGTGCTCGACTGCTTCAGTATTCCCCTATTCAATGTTTAGCTTTGTTTTATTCTTCTCACCTCCTTTGTCCATCTTAAAACTCTTCTCCACTTTCCCTCGATTCTGAATGCGTGATAGTACTGGGGTACTTTTCTTTATTTTAATATGATTGTTTATGCTATTATGTTATTTTACTGTCCACTTTCTCAATTTATCTCGACTAACTTTATGATCAACTCCACCTAGTAATTTATGTAGTATGTAGTTATTATTTAACCACCTATATAAAATTTGTGATCTTTCTAAATGAATATACAACTTTATATTTGAATGTGACCATGATAATTAGAGTCATCCATGTGAGAAAAAAGTATGCCTTGAGTTGTATAAAAAAGAGAGCAAAAAAAGATGGATTTTGCTCTCCACAACGGATCCTTGATGTGCACTGATTTCTGGAAAATGATATAGAATATGTAATTGAGGAAAAATCTAGTGTTAAGAGTACAGAGAGATGACACATGTCATTTCCGCTTTGCCAACGGCCAAAGTGTTTTCATATTCCAAGACTTGTAGCGTACCCTGAGCTCTTCTGTGATAAATTTCTTAGTTTTGGGACATACCAAAGCTCCGCAATTTTGAAGATGAGATTGAGGATATCAGCTGGGTGAAACGTGCCAACAACTGAGGAGGAAGAAATAATGAGCTTGACTTACGGAGCAGCCTGAATTCCGTTGCCTCCTGCCAATAATTGTTGTTTGAGTGTGCCATTGTGTGCCATCCAAAGTAATATTGATTGTTTTCCGAAAGGTTGGGGTGGGGAGATATGAGACATCGGGTAGATGCTTGCGTTTGAAATGTTTTAATATGGTGAATGCAAATTGATTCACAGCTATTCACAGTGTAGAAGGTTTCTGACCATGGACAAAACTCAAAAATTGCACTATTGGTGGATTTTGTTGAGTTTTGTAAGCAAAGTGCCTTTGGGATTAAATGTAATGATTGATTGGTATATCATAGGTATTGTTGATTGCACACTTCGCTTCCAATTTCGTCCTTCCGAGAGTATAGTATTGGAGTATAAAGGGATAAGCTTGTTCTTTTTGTTCAGCAGTCAATGGTATAGACGGATTCGTAAGCTCAAAGTACTGGAGAACACGCTGCAAGGTTCGCAAAGGAGCGTGAATGTGGTGTTTGTTAAGAAGACTGTCTATCATTGTAGCCTGTGATAGATGCTCTTTGCAGTACCTGGTAAGGATGGGCTCAAGTACCTCATCACAAACATCATTGATGTGTGTCATGATTTGATGTCTTTTTGAGAGAACAGATGATTCCGAGTGGGTGGTGAGTTTAGATTCAGGAGCTTGAGTGTAGAGAGATTGGCAGTGCAATTGTAGGTAGAGTTCAAAATAAATATGGTTGTTGATGTGACGGAAAGATCAAAAATCAAGTTTTGAGAGTCGAAATTCAAAACTGAAAATTGAAAATTGAAAATTAAAAACAGGTGGCGGGGCCTCCTGTCTTGGCTTCTGTACTTACCTGTTTACCAAATGTTCCCAAAAAACGGAGTGTTATGCAATTTTACATATACACACACAATGAGAAAGTTTCTCACCGTAAGAGTCGCATTAAATTATTAATGCAACTTTTTTTCACCAAAGTGGGTGTACTGTATCAAAACATTGTGATTATAAACAGGCATACAGAATTGCCCCTATTTTGGCAAATTGGGAACATTTTGTTCTTGCATATACATCCTATGATATCTGACTCCGAGTCAATAAATTTGCAAGATTTGAAATGTAAGAACTTACTTTCAAAGCAAATATAGTGACATTAGAAGAGAATATCAGTTATACAAGTCCAAGAAAGGCAAGAAAGTAATCCTTTCAAAGCATCTCAGCACCTAACAAATCAAAATCTTAATCTGGTGACTTTGTGTGGGCACCAAATGTCATAGTGCTTGTAGTGCAATATTTTTGTGCCTGAACTATGATGTTGCCTTATAATCTTGTTGTAGGAATAAATTGGGAAAGCCCCTTTTCTATAACATCTCTTGTTTACCAAACTCAGGAGTTTAGGAAATTTTCTGGAATTTTGTGAATAAAAATAGGCTGTTGCTATTTGCTGCACCAACACAAACCATATAGGCACACAAAAAACTGCACCTACATACATGTTTCTCATGCTTTTACGCCTACATTGCGCATGTAGGTGCAGAAATAATCGAGGATACACCTACATCCTCTGTAGGCGTACTGAAATGACACCTACATTTGAAATTCTGAATGTAGGCGTCAGTTCAGGTCAGTTACCTATGCCTACATTCAAAATCTGACATGTAGGCCTAGCTTTCTTACACCTACATTTAAAATTTCTAACGTAGGTGTAGTGTTCATATGCCTACAGAGATGAAATCAGAATATTGGAGAATGGGCTTCCTGTCCTCCAATATCCTCTTTGCATCTTGAAATGGGCTTCCTGTCCTCCAATATCCTCATTGCAGCTTGAAATTGTTTTCCTGTCCTCCAATATCCTCATTACAGCTCAAAATGGTTGTCCTGTCCTCCAATATCCTTATTTCATCTCTGTAGGCATATGACCACTACACCTACATTTGCAATTTGAAATGTAGGTGTAAGAAAGCCAGGTCTACAGGTCACATTTCAAATGTAGGTGTAGGGAACTGACGCCTACATTCAGAATTTCAAATGTAGGCGCATCTACAGAGGATGTAGGTGTATCCTCAATTATTTCTGCGCCTATATCCTCAATGTAGGCGTAAAAGCGTGGGAAAAATCCATGTAGGCATAGGAAAACCCTACGCCTATGTATGTACATGGAGCGCGTTGGTGCGGCAAATAGCAAGGGCCTGGAAATAATTTTCTACAGTTGTTCCCAGATATCTTGGAAATTTTCCAAATTTCTGAAAAACTAAAGTGGCCAACCAGGTCTGTGCGCTCTGTAAGTAGCAAAGAGAGGATGTCAGACTCTACATATGACATGGAGTTTGATTTAGCTTGGCTTTGGACAACTTTCTCAAGCAGAACTTTTGATATGGGATTCAATATTGACTTCTTTCCCTCATAGGGGACCCCGTTTTCCTAACTGTTTATTGCGCTTTCCTCCCCATGCAATTCAACTAGCCTCAACCATCAGATACCAGCTTCCAACCGCAAGAAATTCAGCAAAATCACCCAGTTTATGGTCATGAATCCATTGTTTCCTTTACACCCTCTCACACCCCAAGCGACAAATAGTGCAGGCTTGTTGAACAGCAACAAGTCTGCACAGTTTCCACCAAGACACATTGAAGGCCAATGTGCTCACCAATGGTGAGTATTTTTCCGTCTTTGTCCCTATGACTCTGGTTACTTCTTACTGACTAAATTGAATGATCAGGGAGAGTCCCCAAAACCTGGGCCATATGGTCTTTTATCATCAGGCCAGCCGGTGCAAATACAAGAGAATTTGTGGGTTCCCTCCAGCCCCTCCTAATATTACAAACACGATTGGACAACCTTACTTTAGTCATAGACCTGGATGAACTTGAACACATCCGGACGTATGCCACCATGAACAAATACATGGCTTTTGCGGGTGTCCGTGGCCCCAAGATTGACACAGCTGTGAAGTTACTATCAGAACATGATATAGAACAATTTTATGCATTTCTTTACCCTGAATAGACCGGCTTGAAGGACCTTATCGAATTGGGCATCACACGTGGGACTGCCATGAGGCTCATGAACTCGGCACACTGATTTTATTGACACCTGATTAACGATGAAATCAATAATCTGAAAGAATGTTTCACTTCTAGCATGGAGCTGTAGGCATCAATGGGTGCATCCGATTTAGGCCACGTTCACTTACTCAAATCAAATAGTCCTTGTTTTAGCTCAGAGCGTTATCAAACGCGAATCCAAAGAAATGATGTCCTCTGGATTATTTGTAATGCACTTTTGAAAAACTTGTGTTATACATACATACATGATTGTCTTGTTTCTTGATATTGCCCCCTTTTTCTTGTTTGTCTTCTTGCTGACCAATCAATTAGTTTCTTGTCTCTTTGCTACAATGCTGGTTGTTATCTTGTCGTTTGTCTTACCCACTGCAACTCTGCTCCATATGTTAGAGTGAAAATGTTTATATATATACACGCAACACAATTGAAAACAAATGGGCATCTTCTATAACTCTTGCCAAAGAAGTGTTATAGAAAGTTTCAAATTTCTATAACACCTTTTGGGTTAATCTTTGCCAAATATTTGCAAAGTTGAATAAGTCAACTTGTGAAATATTAATGTTGGGGCATTTGTAATGAGTCAATCTGGTGCAGAACGCCAATTCAATATCAATTAATGATATTATTTGGTTTATATGATTTTAAATCTTGTAAAGTACGAAAATGCCTACTCAAAGATTGAATTTTTTGTTTATATGCAATTTCATCTCAGTACAAAATGACCATGAGGAAATTTGACCGCAAGGTTGAATTCTCCCTTCTTCGATCAAGTTGAAACTCCCAAATATGACTCACAAAAGTTGCATATCTTGAAAGAGTCCATGTTGAAAATCACAAGACCAACTTAAAGTTATTCCATTTCTTTATCAAAATTAACCAAACAATTCATTTATGATTATCCAAGATAAAATATAGATTGATTCCACCAAATATAATTTTTGTGATGTTTTTTTATGTTAATCAAAAATCAAAGAAAACATTTTAACTGAAACCAAATCTGTATCCGCCATTTTACAATGACAAATTCTTTATAATTTTTAAAAATAAACAGATTTTATAAAAATGGAAAAAGATAGAGGTTTAAATATTTGAAATCAAAGGATCACACATGTATAAAATACTTATCTTAAAAGTTAATTTTCAATTTAACAAGGGAAACAAATGGGGTTTTCATTTAATAAAAGGACTAGCCCTAATCAGCGGCGGGAGCCGCATGAATGAATCATGTTTGCTAATTCAGCAGATTGTCACCATTCTCTTATGAGCATTTATTTGATCCACCACCCACCCTGGGACCTTTCCTTATATAATAATATGTATAAGGAAAACCGTTTTACTTACAAAACCAAAAAGACACCCTACATAATTGGAATTCACATAATTGATAAACTCTTCCAAACTTCACAAAAAAAGCCCAATGATCATACATAGAAATCAAGCTGTTTTTTTGAATCATCTCCAACACTCAGGTCTTCTTCTTAAAGCAGCACAAACCTTATCTTTACTCATACCATCACATCAATCCCAAACTCTATGTTCATAATTTTGTAATCCTTGATTTTCTTGTCATCAAAACAGACTTCACAAACTTTAATAATAATATTACATTTCCTTTCACCTTGATTATTTGAGCTACTTCCTGGAGAGAAAGAATTCAATAGCATTAAATGATCTTCTCCAACAGATCTCACAAATGTTTAAGTTTTATTTTATCGTATTAATCCAACTATTTTCAACATCAAAATTTGACTGATGACCTCCATCTAAAGTTAAAGAAGCAAATCCCATCCTGTTTAAAATAGGTCTCTTCAAAATTAAATTACAACAAACATGATTTTTGACTTTTCTCTTCTTTTATGAATCGATATACTTATTGAATTAATTGAATGAGTCCAGATTGTGAATGGTCCAAATAATTTGGGTGATAAGTTTGATTCTGTGAACTTTCTTGTTCTTCTTTGGTGGTAGTACTGGGTTCTAAATCCCATTGGCTAGAAATCAAACAAAACAACAAAACAAACAAAACAAAAATTTGCAATTAATGGTTCAAATATCTTCATCCATTTCAAAAATTGAGGAAATAGAATTCATTTTTCAGAACTTACTTTGAAAAATATGATTCAAGTTCTAGTGAAAGAACTCTGATTGAACCTATAGTCACACTTTCACATATTTTTAAACAACAATCAAATCTCTCAATAAGTTGTTCAAAAATTGATTCAGAACTTTTACTTGAACCAATTTCTTTGACTATTTTATTCATTCTCCAGAAACTTCTAGATTTTTTTACTTCAATTTCATCAAATAATTAAACATAAAACGAAGCCAAAAAAGAATCAACATCAAAATCAATTAAATTTGAGTTCGATGAATGTAAGAAAGAATGACTTACAAAACCATCATTCCGATGTTTAAATACACTTGACACTTCACAACTAACAAAAACCTTAACTTATTTCAAAACTGCAACTTGACCAATCCCCATGTTACTTTCATTTCCTTCAACTTGTACTGATACTGAAGATCTGATTTATCCAATCGATCCGTATGATTCAGGCACATTCAAAACTCCCAAATATTTCAAATTATAGTCTTGAATTAATTTTGAATTGGTCGAAACCCTCTGTCTTTAATAGATATATCAAATTCAATTGATCTCTAAATCACATGCGCTAAGATTGGTTTAATTTCTAATATATATGGTATATCTTGTTTTGATTTCTTTTTGATCATTTCAATTAAGAAACTTGAAGACCCAGTCTGAGAGGAAAAAAACTCCTGAATTCAGTTTAACTCTTCTTGTTGTGGTAGATTTGTGTTGTTGAACTTACCATTGCATCTAAATGGTTATATCCATTGATATTCATTAGGTTTTGGGCTTTTTGTACAAAACTTTCGTGTTCTTTTATTCAATCAAGTATCTGATCAAAGTACTGTTCGGGCTATCCAAAACAACCGAACTGAGCAATGAGTTAAGTGAATGAAACCTAGAACCAATTCAAAAGGTTGACATTTACAATTACCTTCTCTAATCAATTGGTCGATCTTTGACTATCGAGATGATACCTAAACCTAAGTTCAATGGGTTTCACAATAGCTTTGATTGCGATAAAATTAGGAAATGGACCCAAAAATTGTATTGAAAATTCATTCACTGTTTGTACTACATACTCGATTGACAGATGCACCTCGCGACTTGAAAGAGGTTTCAGTAGAAGATTCAGGGTCAGTTGTTTCAACTGGGATTTTGGATTTGGCTGGGTTCATGTGATTTTGATGGACCGGACTGAACCATAGGTAATTGTGAAGCTGAATGTAGTCCAGGACTTGCTGGTCGTGATGATCGGTGAAAGTCTTGAGCATTAGGTGAAGAGCTGACTGCACTTCTCCAAAGATCTTCTCGACTTTTGACCTCAGATAGTTCAAATAACAGCAATACCCTGAACAGAAGACGTATAAGCTCCAGTTGGATAGTCATGAGTAAGATTTTCAAGACCATGAGGTCGATTAGGAATATAACCTATAGAAGTATGAGCCCGGGCGACTTCGTGTTCTTGTTTAGCTGCCCTGCATTTTGATCGTTTGGTTTTTCACCCTTGAACTAAATGTACTACAATCGGTTGTATTTGAGGTAGATGCTGCGTCAAGAGAATTTCACAAATCGTCTGAAACCAAAATTTAAATCACTGATAGTGATACAAAACTAAAAGATGATGCAATCATCAGACCAATGCCCGAGAAGACTAAATAGGACTTTAGGGAGCAGATGGAGATGATTCTGACTAACTCCATATCGATATCTTCCTTGGAGAATGCTAGACTTGCAGCATTAAACTCATTCCCTAATCTCATGTGAATATCAGATGCACCACTTTTATCATTCCTACCATGCAACCGATCAGTGAGACTTTCAAGTAGCTGCTTAGTTGCGATCAATAATCAAGTAACAGTGGATTCCATATGAAAAGAGGTGAGTGGATTGATAGCAGGCTGTGAAAAAGCTTTCGAGGAAACAAAAATATTCAGTTGATTGTTTGATTTGTGGTCAAGAAAAGATAGAATGATGTACGCTTGTCTACTTTTACTACCACTGGCGAAATAACCAGAATTAGCTGGAGGAGAGACAGTGGTGGATTGTCATTCCCCGTGAGAGACCGATTGATTGAAAGCTGTGGTAACAGATGAAGATCCATTACGTCTTGAATGTAAATTCAGATTGGATGGTGAAGTCATTTGAAAGGGAATTCGATTGGAACAGATTTATCGAAGGATGGTCTGATCTTTGTGTGTTGGTAGGGGTTGAGATGACCTGTTACCTTGAGAGTTAAATGAATTGTAGTGTTTTTGCTGAGAGTGGTCTGTGCTTGGTATATCTTCAATGACAAGAAGTTTGAAGGTAAACAAACTGCTGAGCAAGGTTACAAATTCAGAAAATACAGAAAATTCAACTTCAAATTCCTCAATTGATTTAATTGATTTGAAAGTACTTTGCCTGGAAGTGATCTTGTACGTCTTCTAGTTGATTTGATGAATGTCTCTAATTGAATTCTGGAATGGTTTGGGGATCTGGTTGATTTCGAGAAGAATGAGATCGAAGGAAGTTCATTGGTGCTTAAGTTTCAAGTTGAAGGTGATTTGTTTAAATGGATTGGTCTTTGTTGGTTCGGATTTTGAAAGATGTATAATTTCATCTGGTTCTTTATCTTGTAAATACGTAAATAAGTACTTTGATTGGGTGGTCTGATTTGCGGCAAGTGAGAGGATAGTGTGAAGATTGGTAGTTTGTTAGGTGGTGAAGAATCAATTTGATGAAAGGAATGAGGAAACAATGGGTGAGGCGTGTGGAAATCAGGTTAAATCTGTTGAACGTGTAAACCTGGAAATTGGTAGTAGGGATTGGGAGTTTAATCAGGTTTTGCCGGCGAACACGGTTTACCTTTAACTTGAATGATAACACATGTATAAAATCCCTAAAATCATCTGTGTTCTACTATTCTAAATAATATTCTTCATGTAACTAATGTTTGGGGAAATAAAAAGTTTACATAAACATCGATCCCTAATGAACGCACGAGTTGAGTCGAAAAATCATCATCTATCCCAGTTGCTTACCTGGCCTTCTGGTATTTGGGGAACTGTTGATTGTAGCAGTCCCAATAATATTGGGTCACATACCCACTAGAAAATATCAGGGGCTGCATCAACGGTCTTGTCATGACTCTGCCGGCTACTCCCATAAGATAAGCACCTTTATTGTGTTCATACCGCCAGCGTTGTTTGTGTTGCAATTTCTTCTTCATGCAGTTGAAAGCCTTTTCAATTGGATTTAGGTCTGGGGAATAAGCAGGTAAGTAAATTAATAAGAGTTCCTTATCTTGACATAACTGGTCTATCTCCCCGCCGTGGTGGATCTTGGCGTTGTTCAAAATGAGCACCAACTTGGGAGCAGGGTATGGATTCATCACCGGCAGCTGGACCAGCACACAAAGATGACATTAGAATCATAACTGGATTGTTTACAACAGCAGATTAAGAACTCACCAGCTTCCAAGCTGGGAAAAGCTCCACATGTACTCGTTCCACTGGGCCTTTAACCACAGTGCCTGCAATCATCCCTTGCTCACAGACCACAGTAAGAATTGTGTAGTGGTCGTTTTCTTGGTACCAAGTGGCACGGACAGTTTGAGTGCCTGTAGGGGCCCAGCTCTTCTTCCTGGTGGCATCACGTCCCACCACGCCAGATTTGTCTACATCACAATGTGAGAAAATGAAAGAAGTCAGAAGAAGTTGAAGGATCAGGTCAGAGCAAGTGAAAGTCAACCTCACCGATGAAGACCAAGTATTCCCCTGGGATGTTTGCAATACGACGTACAAACTTAACCCGCAATAAGGATAACCCGAGTCTTGACTTGAGTGCGCGGGAAATCGTGGATCTACTGATATCCAGGCCGGTGATTTGATGGAGGCGTTTTTGAATCTCATCAAATACAAATGAGGCGAGTGAGTTATGATGTCTTTCAATATGAGCAGATGATCATCCCTTAGAGCGTGAGGTTGCCCTCTTTGTCCGTAAGTCGCCGGATCGGAGATAACCCGGTTGGTCCAAATGTATAATGCCTTCCATCTGGCAAATGAATTGTAAGAGATTTTTGTCTTAAGCGTTTGGTTGATATGGGCGTGTGAGTGCCCTGAAAAAGGCATGTTTCAAGGGATTTGGATGGTGAAATTGAGCTGTGAAATTGAGCTGATGGATGGGACGAGTAGGAAAGAAGACCTGGGTGGGGTATACTCGAGGAAATTGGGGTGGCCATCGTCGTGTTCCAGACTTGTCAAAAGAACAACAGCTGAACTAGGATGAGAGGAAGGAATTGACAGACCAACCTCGACTAGAAATTTGGCATCTCTCCCTACATGTCACACTACTGGACAGCGCACGGACCCGGCCGGCCACTCGAGTTTTCCAGAAATTTGGAAAATTTCCAAGAAATCTGGGAACGACTGTACATAAACTCGACGGTAAATTTGTACAGTCGATCCTAGAATGGTTGGAAAAAATGAAAAACTTGACTGGAAGCACAGCTCCGTGCGCGCAGCTGTAGGGTGACGTTTCAAGAGAGGAGGTGTCAGTTTGAGTCGAGGTCGAGTTGAGGTTGGGGTCCGTGCTGAGCATTAGTGCACAGAGGAGGTGTGTCAAAGGAATCATTCACTCATCCTTCTTTTGACAGCTCTGGAACACGACGATGGCCACCGCTATTTTGGCGACCCCCCCCTTTTGATGGCTCTTTCTTATTCTCCCAGCCATCCATCCGCCGTTTCTCTGCCCGTTTTCATAATCGCTAACCGTCAAATCATGCCGTTTCGACATTATTCTGAGGACCTCAAGTCTGTAGCCATCCGAATGGCTATCGAAGGCCACAGTCATACCTACATCAACCAAACTCTTGGAACCAAGATCTCATACAATTCATTTGCAAGATGGAAGGCTTTATTTATCCGCACCAATCGAGTTATTGCAGATCCGGCCACATACGGAGCACGAGGCCAACCACACGCTCTATCTGACGATCACCTCTTGCTCTTGAAAGACATAATTACCCATGAGCCTTCTTTATACCTCGATGAGATTCAAAGTCGCCTCCTTCAGATCACCGGCCTCGATATTTCAAGGTCAACAATTTCTCACACACTCAAGACCCGACTCGGTTTATCCTTGCTTGTCACACGAGGAGTTCACCAGAAACAATCCCTGGCGGAGCGTGTAAAGTTTGTTAGGCGAATTGCCAATATCCCGGGGGAATATTTGGTTTTTATCGGTGGGTGTTCACCGACTTTTGAAACACTCACTGTCCTTACCTTTACTAACTGACCTTGTTTATGAATATACATGTGTAGACAAATCCGGCGTGGTTGGACGAGATGCTACAAGAAAAAAAAGCTGGGCACCAACGGGTACTCGCACAGTCCGTGCCACTCGCTACCAGGAGAATGATCACTGGACCATTCTGCCTGCTGTTTGCAAGCAAGGGATGATCGCGGGGACTGTAGTGAAAGGGCCGGTTGAGCGTGTTCACGTAGAACTTTTCCTAGCTCGTAAACTGGTATGTCTCGGCATCCTGATTTGTTAGATTGAATTATGATACTGATGACATTATAATCTGTTTCATCAGCTTCCCGTTATGAATCCATACCCTGCGCCAAAGTCGGTTCTGATTTTAGACAATGCAAAGATTCATCATGGTGGGAAGATTGAAGAATTATGTAGAGAGAAAGGCATTTTGTTAATTTACTTGCCTGTGTACTCACCCGACTTGAATCCGATTGAGAAAGCTTTCAATTGTATGAAAAAGCGACTACAACGCGAGCAACGATGGCGTTACGAGAATGATAAATGTAGGTATATACTTGGTGTTGCTGGCAGAGTGATGACAAGACCTCTTATGCAGCCACTGATTGTATCCAGCGGTTATGTAACCCAGTTTTATTGGGATCGATATAATCAACCATTTCCACCTTAGCCTTGTAAGTAATCCACATTAATATTATCTCGTCATTTCAAATGAAATATATTTCAAGATTTAATAATCTTTTTTTGGGTATACAACAGGTGCTTAATTGGAGCGGGATTAATATCAATAATCATTGATGATCTCTTGAATCATGACATTTTGCAAGATGTTTTGATAAACATCTTCCACTCAATCATTTTTTTTCCACTTTACGTCGTTAACGTTGTTAGTTATCGTTTGGTTTCCTTTTCAAAAAGAAGTCAAGAAAAAAAAATCATTGTTATCGTGTTATTTTTTTGAAATCCTCAAGTAAAGAAAAAAATTGTTAACTTGTTTACGTTGTTTTTCAACGGCATCCATGAGATGCTTTTGATTTGATATGATTTGTCAAGTCATGAATTTTTTTTGGTCTTTGATTCATTAGACCAAAATTAAATAATGTTCTTCCTTTTTGTTTTATCTGTCTCGGTTCAGATCATAAAATTTGTGAATGATTTGATAGTAAGAAACATACTTTGATTGTTCTTTCTTATTAGATAATGTTGTCGCATGATCTAGATTGTGTTTTTCATTAAAATTGTTTTTGAAATTATGATCCACAAAGATCTTGGTCCATTAGTGTTTAAACCGCTTGTGTGCCATCAAAGTGTGAAAACGAAAACACATCTGGTCTGATGTTCTTTTCGCCGGGAAACATCTTGGCAATATGTCTTGATTAGATCTTTTATTTTATCTTGATCGCATCAAGAGATAAAATAAAAGATCTAATCGAGTTCTTGTAGTTTATTCTCCAACTTATATTTAATATAGTTCATAGGTGATTCCCGATCACCTATGAACAAAGCTCACTCACTTAGGTGTTGTCTCGCAGGGCACATATCGATCACCACGTTGTGATGTATGAACAATAGGACTTTAATTTCAATAACTTTGCGAAACACTTTTTTTGGGTTTAATAATAAAGGGACAGCAAAACACTTTTTTGGGGGTTTTATAAACGTAGAGCTACTACATGATAAACACTGATATGTGTGTTATAAATGGAGAGACAAACTACGAATCACTTTATTGGAAAGGGGAATCATAAATGGGAGGGAGACAAATAGCGTAAGAGTTATTTTTTAATCCTACGCATCCTATATTTGGGAAACCTTTTCATGTTTGAAGGATGTTCCAGTATCAGATAACAGATAAATTCTCTAATATTCATGTATTGAGAATGGTGCGAGGATATTTTCCAAGTTAAAATCGACATGAGTATCAATCAAAGCCTTTGATTGATCAATCAAAGTTGAAAGGTTCACACAAGTTGAATTAAAAGCACATGCTTGAATTGAAAGGTTCTCTGGGGTTATTGATCTCGTCTTCGATGAGGTGTTGATAAAAGCGACGGGCCGAATTCATAAGTCTCATTGCTGTACCACGTTTGATTCCCATATCCATGATGTCTTTCAAGCCGGTCTCTTCGGGATACAAAAACGCATTGAAACGCTCTATGTCGTTGTCTAACAGTAATTGAACTGCTTCGTTAACCTTGCCAACTCGTACTCCCGCAAAGGCCATGTAGTCATCCATTGTGGCATGGGTCCTGATGCGCTTGAGTTTGTATGGATCCACTACGATGTCATAGCCTTGGGCTTTGGAGATGGTTCCGGGTCTGATTGGTGAGAAGTCATTGATGCCATCGATCACAGGTTCAACAGGTTCAACGCTAGTGAGAGGTGTCTGTAAGGCCACCGGTTTTTTGAGGTCACTCCATTCAAAACCCTCAATGGCTGGCGGGATGTCGACAGTTACCGCTGGATCCTTAACCTGCAGTGTTCCAAAGAATATCCATCGTGAGTCAGTTAATCAGAGGCAAAGGCATATAATCTCTTCAATTTCACTTACCATTTCTTCTGCCCATATTCGTAAGAGTTGGAAATTCATGGGCATGACTTTCGTCACATCGTCATGTTTATAAACCCGCCATCCCTCAGCATTGTTATTGTTGGCGGTGCTATACTTTAACATTAGGGCTGCCAGGGCCTTGTCGGCCGGGTCCTCAGGCGTGGTATGAGCTAGATCGGATAACGAGGTGTTGACATTGTTGTTGATATTCTTTGCAAGTAATTGATGTTGGCCAATGGATAGACTCTATTAGCCATTAAAAATAGGTTAGCCTCATGATATGTTATCAATATGTATATCAATATACAACTTTACCTTTTCAGCCTCCAACTTCTTCTTGTTGGGATCCACCATCATTACATCGATTCCCGAGGTGCGTGTCGGATGAGTCGCAAGCGCACGGAAAAAGTTCTTCACATCTTCATCTGATTTGAGTTCCGCCTCGTGGCCTTTACTGTACACAGCGTGACTATGAATGTAGGCCAAGTAGATAACCGAGTTGGTTGAGTCGGCCGCTTTGAAGATGCCGGCAGCGTTTTTACCCATCTGGTCTGAGTACTCAAATAGAGTGGACTGCAAGTCTGAGAAGGATTCATTGTTGATATCGATTGGAAACTTGCGCGCTTTGAAAGTGTGAGTAAACATTTTTGGAGCTTGGTTTTTAGCTACATTAGGTCCTTTAGTCGGATCCACCCCTTGTTTTGAATGTACCACATATTTAAGCCACATCTCACGCTCCAAAGGTTCTGCGTTTGAAAACCACCAATTAATCAATATCAAACCCATTGAACATATTTTGATGACCTAACACTCACCATCGTTAGCACCATCAGTGAGAGGCTCCCAAGGCATGTTACCCCCGGGTGCGTCTTCGGATTCCGCAGGTGCAGGATCCATTTGATCGGACTCGTTGTCTGAAGACAGAGCTAAAGAGCTCTCGCGACTGGGTAAAACAATTTCGGACGTTTGAGATTGGTGAATGTTCAAATGGTTTCGAGATAATCCAAAGCTCGAGTTGTTGGAGGTTTCGGAAACATGGGTTTGTGAACCCCAAGAAGCAAGAGATGTATCATCCAGAGGGGTTCTTCTGACTTGCTGAAAGCGATTTGGAGGCGTTTGGACCAGCTGTGGTGAATCCAAGCTGGGTAAAGGATTTGTAAAGGAATTACCACGACTGACGCCGGAATTGAGGGCCTGATGAGGTTGGCTGTTTGGTCTAAGACCAGGATTCAATATCGCATCCGATTGATTGATTGGACTGAAGTTCGGATTCAAGATGTGACGATTGGGATTCATCGGAGTGATATTGGTATTAGCGCTTGGACGGGATTGATTAGTCGAATCTCCAATCATACTACAAGTCGGATTGAACTGCAATGAATCCATTGAATCTTCACGCCTAAGACCATGATTCATCGGAAGTCCGTTGCTTCTTGGTTGTGGAGACGGGCTAATCATCCCCAAGGTCATAGTTCCAGGGCCCATCGGGTTCGATAAATTAGGAGGTGTTGGCGGCATTCCCGGTAGCAGAGACCATTCACACCGACTGGCTTGATGATAGAACACTGTTTGAGTCGGATCATTTGGACTAGGCCTGACCAATCGAAGTAATCAGAATAAAAACCAAAAAACAATTGAAGGAATCAGAATAAAAATTAAAAGAAAGACGACAACCGAAAATAACTCACCACTTGTGTACACATTGGCCCTCGATATGCCTGGGCAATCGTGGCGCTTCGTTGTTGTTCAACGTGCCTGCGCTGTTGGGGGTGTGTGAAGCGTTTGGTGGGTTGTTCATCGTGTTTTTGGTGATTTTGCTGTTATTGAAGAGATTTGAAGCTGGTGGCTGATAGTCGAGGATGGAGGAATGGGACAAACAGGAAAACCGGATGAGATAGGTGAAAGGGTATGGCCATCGTCGAGAGATTAGATATCGACATCGAAGTAAGGATGAAAGGAATCGAAACTTCATCTTGAGAAAGTTGTCCAAACATTGGTTGATATCGAAGAGTCTGTTAAGGCCAGTATCCGACATCATCTCTGTGTAACTGCTCAGCGCACGGACCTGAGCCTCCAGTCGAGTTTTTCATTTTTTCCAACCATTCTAGGATCGACTGTATCATGGCGTACATAGTGTCATCATCATGACTTCTCTCGATCATTCTCAACAAACGGAACATCAAGAAGCCGTTGCATCAACTTCAGAACGAGCACCTTTATTAAACCATCAGCAAGAAGAACGCCCATCAAATCAATACAAACTATGTTCGATCCAACCACACGAACTTTCAACTTCTTTAATCTTACATTTAAATCATCAAACTGATTTCTTGACATCAGTCTCATTAAACGAAGTTGATTTTTCAGTCGAACCGTTCGGTTTAGATATCGGCTCAGAAAACTCTATTAGTTTTAGAAGGACTCGGTTGGTTTTATTAGATGTGATCAGAGGGTTTATTCTTTGTTTACGTATGTATTACCTTTTAACACTTTTCAAAATCATTTCCAGAAAACTGATGGTCATTCGATCTCAATCTTTTCTTCAAAGAGGTCATCGATACTGCCACTGAATATTTGGGTTCTGTATCATCTAAATACTCTCAATCATGGCACCAACATATCTTTTTTCCTTTACCTCATTCAACTTTTATTCTTCACCTCATCACTGTAAGTCGATCCACTTGAAGCTCATCCCTTTGGCTGCGATACATGATTGCCATCTGATTTTTCGATTTGCAATCTTTTTGAAGCTCGTCTGTACACCTGCTCTCCATTTTCTTCTGGGTTGTGGGGCGGTATTGGCCATCGAAACTAGACGAAGCTTAGGATGGAGTTCGATTCGATTGATTAGACGTAGTATTAAATTAGGTGTAGTCCTCTTGGTATGCAGAATTGCTCATTGAAAACTTAGTTTATATATCATTCGCTTATACTATGTATCCAATCAAAAAAATCAGATCTTGAACCAATTATTAATGTCTCAAAGAATCATTCAAAGCCGTGGAGATGGTGAATTGATCTTTCAGCTTCTATTCCTTCGATAACCTCAATCCGCTAACCACATCCATCGTTGTGATCAAAAATCTAATATAATATCATAATAGTACTCTTGATCATGTTGCCAATTTGGTCACTCGGTTTCAATTTAATCATCATCACTTTTTGTTTAATCGGTACCTATCAAATTCAAAACGCTTTCGTTAAATCTCTCTTAAAAAAGTCACAAATCCCCTGCCCATCACCAAATGAAAGCCCACCAAACTTGGATTCGATAAGTTCACAACTTGGATCTTGGCCATCTCATTTTAACCTTTCGATCGACGTTTTGATGATTTTAGTTGGATTAAGTCTTCCACTTTTAATTGGTTATATGTTACCTGGTTCGCCCGATGCTCCAGATCAAGATTGGTGGATTGAATATTTCCAAACTCGGTCTTGGTGGTTTTGGTTTCTTGTGACTCCTAGTTAGTTATAATCTTCTTCAAACAGATCTTATTGCTATATGAAAATGAAGAGTTGATTCTGATTTGGTCCCTTTTGATTATAGCTCCTCATATGTCTTCTAGTCCAAGATCTCATTTGATCTCTAGTTATGCACCAATCGGGTACGCTCCATTAAAGATTTTCAATAACCTTTCTTTCCTCAATTCACTTTGAACATTATTGATTGTGCTTTTTTATGATACCTGAACAGTTGGTTTCCTTATGTGATTTTGGGCGCTGTCTATGGACGTGATCTGATCCGAAAACGTCGTACCAAGTCATCCTATTTCGCTTACCATCTTGTAAGTCATCTTCATTCAACATCATTCCTAAATCAAAAAGCTCTTCAACGCTTACCAATTCTTTTAACAGTCACTCGCATCATACGCAGCAATAATCTTCATCTTAACACGTGTATTAGATATCGGAAACCATTCGATTCCACATTATGATTATCAACCAGGTTCCCCATTACTACCAACTCAAAGATTTAGATGGTTAAGAGGAAACTGGCAGATGTTAATTTATACTACTCAATTTCCACCTGATCTTGCTCATCTTTCGATTTCACTTGTAATTTTATTTTTCATCTTTAGTTTCTTTGATTTATTTCCTTTAAAATTATTAGAATCTAATCCGTTTTTACAGTTCGGTCGTTCTTCAATGATATTTTATTCAATTCAAGTTGAGCATTCTTCTTCTTCTTCTCTTCTTACCTCTTTCTTCAGGTTCAAACTAACTTTTGGTTTTGATTTCTTTTTTCTCGAATCATTAGTTACTTTCATTTCATTATATATTACCTTCTGTACTTTTGATTTTAGATTGGTCAAATCAATTAAATGTATTTTGGTGTACGATGATCGGTTTAAGTTGTTTACCTGTCTTTTGGTTAATTTGTGAAACTTGGATGATTTTTAAAGATCAACAAATTCCTCAATCAGTTAAGTCGGTTTCTTAATTCTTGTACAAACTTTTTCGAGGTTTTTTTACTCATTTGACCTCAAGTTTTTCTTTTTGTGTAGGTTTGGAGGTTTTTATGAAAACCCTGGCCTTCAGGGTGGTTTCTTTTTCTTTGGTTTCTGTTAATGATGATGTTTTTTTACCTCGTTTAATATTTTGTCATTTTTTCTAATGTAAAACATTTGGACCAATTTATACAATATGTTTCAGATGCATTTGGTTTATGTATGATTTGATAATCCTATTAGTTTTCTTTAATATATGAAGTTGTACATATGTTTTTTGATGTAATAGAATCTCAAGTTTGGTTAAAATGAAAATTAAATTTTTGAAATTCGAAAGTCGCGTGTTTATAAAGTGAACTTTGAAGTTATGGTGTTTGAACATGTAAATGTATGGAGTTAGAGAGACTTGAGTTTGATTTCCATTGAATCTTTTTCCAAATTGACCAACCAACACCACCATCACCACCACCACCACCACTATCAACAAGAACCAGAACAACAATCTCAACATGTTCGGTTCAACATCAAACACGTTAGTATTCTATATCTAACCAATCTAACTTGAACTTCAAGCTGAACCATATCTCAAAATTATCAAAATCAATTACATTCAGTGGCAGTTCACTTTTTGGTGGTTCAACAAGTTAAGTTCATAATCAAAATCAAAAGAAATACTCGAATCAAGTACTAAAGCTTTATGATTGATTATGTTTTTTTAGATTCACCAGGGGGTTTATTTAGTCCACAAGCCACATTACAACAACCAGTTTCTTCATTGTTTCCAACTTCTTCTTCATCATCATCTTCAACCACTCCAAGCACACCAAAACCATCAATCTTTGGAACCAACAATCAAACCAATTCAAATAATCCAACAACTGGAGGATTGTTTGGTACGAATTCGACGACCAATCAATCTAGTGCTACTACTAATCCTAATCCAACCACTGGAAGTTTGTTCGGATCTAATCCTTCTACTTCAGGTACTCAGAGTAGTACTGGTTTGTTTGGGAATACTTCAACTCCACAAGCTAGTACGGGTGGTTTGTTTGGTGGTTCAAGTACTACTACTCCTGCTGCTACTGCTACTCAACCTACAACAGGTGGATTGTTCGGAGCTTCTAATACTACTACTACTCAACCTACAACAGGAGGGCTTTTCGGAGCTTCGAATACTACTACCACTGCTACTCAACCTACAACAGGAGGACTATTTGGAGCTTCGAATACGGCTACTTCACAACCTACCAATACCGGAGGATTGTTCGGGTCTACTACTTCACAACCTACCAATACTGGAGGATTATTTGGAAGCACCAACACAAATACCTTAACTCCTCAACCTAGTAGTAGTAGTACTGGAGGATTATTTGGAAGCACCAACACAAATACCTTAACTCCTCAACCTAGTAGTAGTAGTTCGGGTCTACTACTTCACAACCTACCAATACTGGAGGATTATTTGGAAGCACCAACACAAATACCTTAACTCCTCAACCTAGTAGTAGTAGTACTGGAGGATTATTTGGAAGCACCAACACAAATACCTTAACTCCTCAACCTAGTAGTAGTAGTACTGGAGGAGGGTTATTCGGATCGACTAATAATCAATCTACCAATACTGCTCCGGGTACTGGGTTATTCGGATCATCTAGTAGTACTGGAACAGGAGGATTGTTTGGAACTAAATCGAACTCGAACCCTACAACAGGTGGATTGTTTGGGTCTACTAATCCTTCGATTCAGAATCCTCAATCTCAATCACTCTTTGGGAATCCTAATTCATCTTTATCTACTGGAAATGTTAATTCATCGTAAGCGTGTCTTTTTTCTCATCTGGTTTCTTGATTGAAAATTGTCAAAAGTTAAAATGTTTGGAGATTTTTTTTTTGGATTGATTACAATCGAATAGAAATTTAGGTGTTTCACAAGTTGGTACAATTAGTAGTAGTAGTAATAGTGGTAATGGAAATCATTTACTTCGAACGACTAGGTTTAATGATTTACCTGATGAATTTAAAAGACAATTAGAAATGTTAGAGTAAGTGTGTGTGTTTTTATTTCGACCGACTCAATTGAACGAAATTAAAAAAACTGATTTGAAAACAAATGGATTTTGATTGGATGAAATTGGTTGACTTTTAAGTGCAATGATTCAAAATCAATGTAGATTAGCAGATACGATTAAATTAACTGAATTAGGAAAAGAAATTAATGAAGGATCAAGTCAATTAAGACAAGTGAAAGCTGTAAGAATCTTTTGTTTTTCATCAAACTGACTGAATTTAGTTGTTGATTTCTTGGTTTTACAAAAAAAACCAAACTAAAAAAATGGCTTGATTTTGTTTTATTTCTATTTTGTTTAGGAATTAAATGGAACGAGTTCATTAATAAATGAATCATCGAAAATATTAGAAAGTTTACAAAAAACATTAGATCAAGATATTTCAGATATCTTAAAGATTGGCATCAATTTAGAAACTTCAAATCAAACTAATCACAAGAATCAAGAAATGAATAGTTTATTGAAATTCCAATTAGAGTTTTTTATTAAACAATGTTTAAAGTTAAATGAAAGGATTAAAGTCTATGAACAAACCTTAGAGTTTGTTGAATGTCAATTAAAAGGATTAAATGATCGACCGAATCCAGCTTGTAAGTTTTTTTCTTTTCACTTCAAACCTCTATCCATCCATTTGTGATTAATCTGTTGATCTTTTGTCTTGTTCTGTGTGTCGGGGGGGGCGGTTTGTTAGCGATCGTACCAGCTATTAAAGCACAGTACAGTACTTTTATGGTTTTAGCTGATAGAGTAGCTAAATTAGATTCACATTTAATGGTGATTAAAGATGGATTTTATGAAATTTGGAAATTACAAACTGGTTCAGTTAAGAATCCATTTTTAGAAATCGATTTACAAAATCAAAGTTTAACAAAATCATCGAATCATCAACATTAACAATTCTGAAACCAAATCTTTAAAATCAAATTTATCCTTGAAGTTTATGTGATTATATTTGTGAGAAAGGATGAAAGATAAATAAATGAAGTTAGAGTTGGGAATTAGGTTGAAGGTCATATATGTGGATACTTAGAAGAAATCATCTTGAAAGATTTATATATGATGTTTTTTTGGTTACTTTCTTTATAGTATGTAATTTTTGATTTTGATTAAAAGATTCTTCTGAGTGGTAAAATAATTTTATTAAGAACTTGAAGGATGATAGTTGATTTTTGATGATCAGACCATACTCAATCAATAGGCTCACTTATTGTCTTTCCTTAAGATCTCACTTAACTTATCAAAGTTCTTCATGGCATACTCACCCTGAGCAGTTGAGAGAGCTTATTCATGAAATTTAGTGTGAGTTACAAAGATTTGACTGGACAGTTTTCTGACTCTGTATATTGTCTTATGATCAACCTCTCAACAATAAATATCACTATGACCCAAAGACAATGTTTTATAAAGGTGTTTCAAGCTTCATAAGTTTATTTGTCCCTTTCCAAGTTGATTTTCTACATAAAGAAAGTTCATTTTCACCTTCAACCAAATCAGTGATTGGCTTTCACTTGAGAAAGGTTAGGTCCATTCTGAGCAGCAAAGCTGCAGTTTTGTTGGATTTGGATTTTATTGTTCCATTGAAAGTTGTTTGTTGCTTGATAGCTACTACTCTTCATCAATTGAGTTATTTTGATTATCTGTTTGGGTACTTCAGTTGTACTTGTAAGCCAGTCATTGCCTGATACTATTACTGTGTGAAGTCAAGCCAATTTCAGTCTAAAGAAGTGCAAACAAGCTTGTGTCAAGATTTATAAGTTAAAGAGAGATATTTGGCTTCACATGAACCTCACAGGAAATATATATCATCTTTATAACCATTCACCTAGTGCAGGCATGCCCACATATTATTAGTTGGTAATAAGAAGAGATCAACCAGTGCTCAGTGATTTTGAGTTTTTTAGCTTATCTGGTCCTAAACTACATCCATGAAAGTCCTCTCGAGCCTTCAACCCCTCAACTTGGGTTTGGATTCCCCAGATTTGGTGTGATTTCTCAAAAGGTACACCAATTCCTATGTTTGGATTCTGTGATGTGCTGTGGCACACCCAACATTTGGCAGGTTCAAGGTGTGTTTTTTTGTGCTGCATGACCCACAACCTGTGTCAGTATATGATATATGGTAAAAGAAATTCTTCCTTGAGAAACAATGATATTTATTAGTAGGCTGATAAGATACAGAAGTTTGGAAAACTCTCCAGCCAAACTTTGCTGGCTCACATATACAAAGTAAGTTGTGTATGTGCCGTAGCTCCTGCTCTGAACTACATGCTTGACCAAGAGGAGATTATGAATTCAGCATATTTGAATTACTCAAAGTTGAAAAAAATAAGAAACACAGTTTGCCTCATACCCAGAAACAAAGTTTTTTTTTCAGGCAAAAAAAACATGGTTTTTGGGCAATGGAAAAGTGAGTTTTTGCAAGTTTGAGACCCCTGCCTATTCAGGTTGTGGGCGCGCCTAGGCGTAGGAAAAATTGGCAAAATGAGGGTCGGTGCGCCTTTCCAAGAATCACACCAAATCATAGGAGTTCTATGTCCTGTCACCAATATTAGAGACTTGGACACTTGCTGTGAGCTTTTACAACAGCTTTTCTTAGCTTTTCTCACCTTAAAAAGGCAATTTTGTGGTAGTAGACAGCTCTAGCAAAACAAACATGGAATAAATAACAATACAAAAATAACTTTTTGGCTTCCAGCGGCTTTTTTTGTAAGAAAACACGCCCAGCGCACCTCCACAAGTACGAGCGCGCCCACAACCTGACTGCCTATACAGTCTTCCACAATTTGGGTTGAGGGCTTTTTTAATTATGTATATACATTGAAAGAAATATATTCAGTCACCTACTTTTTGTGTACATGATTCTGTAGGGTTCCCAAAGAGGTAAACTGAACAAAGTATAATCTAGTTTCAAAATTCAGTTCTGATTACAAAAATGTTTGGTCATAGTTTTTGTGGTATTTTCAAGAAGGAAATCTTTCAGTTTGATATCATTTTCTCACTGAGAACTCTATCTGGAGCTCATGGAGAAGTGCAGCTGTTCTGTAAAAATCTGCATGAGCAGACATGATGAAATTTTTAATTGGGGAAGGATATTCCAATCAAACCAGAACACTCACATATCCAACAGACAAGCCAAAACACAACAAGGAAAGAAAGGAACAAGTTCAAATTAATCACACTCTTTGTGACCACACACCTTCACAAACAGATGTTGGAGTAAACATATTTCATTATCTCAGTCTTTTAAAGAAATAATTCAAAGCACCTCTGGCAAATTCCTCCTGTTTCTTGTTTTTGGTCATATTTACAAAAGATGCTAGAAATTGAGCAAGGATTGGAGTGTCTTCATAACAGGATTCAGTGTGCCTAAGAAATCTCTCCATGATCATACTTGTCTCATGAAAGTCATTTATCACCAAAATGTTGATAGCATGTAGCAGATGTGGAGTCTCTTCAAGGGATTTCATCTTTGTGAATATCAAAACATCTTCAAATTTTGAGGGAGGTCAACTAGCATGTAGCCAAATGGAATTTTGGCAAAATTACTCACAAGTGGCCCAGAACATCACAGTCTCTCTCTGTTGTGTTGTTTCCATGGGAGTGTCCAGCCTCAACCCATAAGGTGGAAAAGCTTCTTCCACCATGTCAAAAATGTATGTCTGATCCATATCACTGGTATAATCAAATCAGTAAAAGAGATCAAAATCTCAACAATATCCCCAAAGAAACTCACTACGTAAGATTCAATGAGTTGATATACTCCACCACAGTCTTTGATAGGTTGCACAACATCTCTTCTGCCCAACTTTTGAAAACAACACCAAGTTTGCTATGGTGATCAGGAAAGTTTTGAAGGACTTGAATCAAAGAATTCTGAACAAATTGGGTTTCCAGGAGATTTTGTAAACTTGGGTCCCATGTGAGCATCTGCCAAGGGTAGGAAACTCTCTCTTTGGAAGTCATAAATTCTCATGTTGATTTGAAGTTTTGGAGATGGACTATATATGTATACTATCAATCCAAAACTCAAATAGCTCCTTCTGGTCTTCAGGTGACCAATCTCTTGTCAACTTTATGCCATAAGGTCCCAGGCGTTCTTGCATTACGACAAAGTCTGAGAGCTCTCTGACAACCATTCATCTCTTTGTAAGAAAATTTTCACACATTTCAATAAACACCTGGTTCTTCACTCACCTTCCTGGTTGAAGTTTCCTGATTAGCTTTACAAGTTCTCTTTGATATAAGGACTTTGTTTGCTTTAACTCCTTTTTCCAAAGGGATATGTATGCTTGCTCTTGAACACAAGGTTTCAGTATGTCACTGATTTTGACAAGCTCACCCCAAACAACAAGTATAAAACTGAGGGGTGCATTGTAAATCTTGATCATTTGGTTCAAAGTCTGAAAGAGTGTAATCTGGATACCATTATTCCTGATAACTGGTCTCCCTTCAATTTCCTCGAAAATAATGAGGATCCTTTCAGCCCAAGTTTGTTGGTTGGATAGCAGTAGTTTTTCTAGGTGAGAAATCAGCACTGGATATCTGTTTTTGTAAATAACAGCTCCATTGCCTTCAAAGTTCAGTCACATATAGATTTGAGGGATATTAGTAGTTGAATATTATAGATGAGACACCATATTGATCACTGACTTTGTTTCCAGAACATGCTAATGGTTTCTGATGGTGTGATTGGGGGTTCTATTTTGGGTTGCTGTGTGGCAGTTTTTTCCTTGGTGGGTGACTGGTGAGCCCTAATATCTGGCACTAATTGTTTTGTGATAACTGGACGCAGAGGGGAGATTGTGTGCAGTCAAATATATGTCATCATCAAATTTTCAGCTCTTTGAAATCAAGTCTTTTTATGATTTGTCACCAACATTCTCGTACTGGATCAGAGTGACTTGCACTAATGCCTTCCTCCATCTCCAAACCTAGATTTGGAAGCCCATGGACCATGAGTTGGCATTGACTGAAAATACCAATCATGATGTACCAGTAGCTCTGCTTCATTTTGTTGATTTTGAGTAAAAATTCAAGTGAGTTATTTTATGGTACTTATGAAATGGGTGAGGAGATGAAGACTTTGAGATTTCAGACTGCTGATCAAGTTTCAGGAGTATTTGTGGAGAATAAGCTAATCTTGATTCAAATAATATAATAGTTCATCATACATCTGATTGTACTATTCTTCACTCAGAATATGAAGTACTATCAAAGATTCTGGACATGTTATGAATTCTCAATTCAATTGATAATCCTATTATTAAAACTTTATCAGTTCAAAATATAGATAAATGTCATCTCCTAATTCTGCTACTGTGTATGTAGATGAGCTGAAACATGCTATGCATACATATTACATAGGATCAGACCATCCATCACAGACTTTTGGAATGTTAAATTCAAGGGTAATTTTTTTGCCACACATGAATATTAAATTTCATATCTTTGCCCCTTTGAATTTTCAAATGTGACCCTCAAATTTGGATTTTGATTCAAAACTTTAAAGCATAAAATCCTGGTGCTGCATCTGTACAACTCCATGTGAATTCCTTTGCAACTTGACCTCTTGATTTGTTCAATCTCAAAATGGGTTTGTGAAAGATGCCATGTGAATAAAAAAACTTGCTTGTTGATGTTAATCATGATAGTAGCAATGTGAGATTGATACCACATGGAAGGTTCTTTTTCAAATTAGTCACATTTGATACTTTGCTTCCAGCTCATAACTTTGTGAGGGAACTTGGAGCAAAAACCACACTATCACAGGTAGCTCATTTCAGTTTCCCTACACTTGACTTTATTCAGAGCTCACATCATCTGGCTCTGAGTGAAGTCTATCTTGGCACTTCTATGGGTTTTCCAGTGTGCACACCCACTTGGTTTCTTTGCAGTACATATGTTTCAGTAACACTACTAGAATAAGTAACTTCCCCGCCAAAAAATGGTTACATCCAATGCATCAAATAATGGAAAATGCTGATTAAATGCTGAATAATGCTGATCTAATGCTAATTCAATAAATTTTTAATCACCTGTTGCTCTAAATGTAATCAATTTCCCATGTGAACATCACTTTATCAAAGTACTTTGTGTTGTCAGTGTATGCATACATCCTGGGACATCATTTGATAGTTTGTATTTTCATCTATCAATGATGGATGAAACAGATCAATGTGATCATTCACCTATCTTTCTGTCTTCTCCCAAATGTGCTTTGTGTGGAATGATTTGAAGAACTTGCAAATCATGATTGTGAAAACCAATTCTTGTAATCAAAAGTAGAAATCTACATTAAAATTGAAAGGTATTTATTATGACAATGAGTTGGATAAAACAATTATAGAAAAACACTAGCGGTGTACAAACCTACGACCCAACTTGAAAACCCATGAGAAAAACCCATGAAAACCCAACTTCTTTTTGGGTTTTTTTCATGGGTTTTTTCTGATGGGTTGAAATTGGGTAAATCTGATCACCCGTTTGTTGAAAAAAAAATAGTTGAGTTCGATATGGACTCAACTACCCCTTCCTTGCCGACGCAAGATGTCCAAACTGTCCAAACCCTTCCCCAAAACAGTCCCACTTCCACACCAACTCCGTCTCTGTCGAACTCTGTTCAGAACCCTTCAAGTTCTTTTGGCGCAAACACAGCGGAATCCAGCCCTAATTCCACTTCAACCCCTTTCGTCATCCCAACTCTTTCACCAGCAGATTGGGCACGTCTTCAACAAGTCATCAACTCATCTGATCCACCAGCCAACCAGCCTACACCTTCCATTTCTATCATGGATCCTTCTGACCCACCTAAGAAGCCACGAGGTCGACCTCGAAAAACGCCAGCACCACCTTCTCAGAAGCCTCCCCGAAAATCAAAAGCCAAGCAAGTGTCTCCACCCCAGTCTGATACTCAGAACGATACGACACTAGATTCTCAAGATAATACTCAGAATGATCATGATGAAGACTCAGATGTCACCAAGCGTCGAAAATGCTGGTTCACCCCTGAAAGCGATGGTAAATCGGACATCGACCTCATTGCTGAATGGTGCAGTAATTTTGAGAACTACAACGAATGGCGAACACAACAGAAGAGTGTTGTTCGTGATTGAGTTGCTGCTTTCCTTGTTTCACAGGGGCATGCAGACAGAGGAGGGCGTGAGTGTGAAAAAAAGGTAAGTCTGCTGCCTTTATGTAGCTTTTTCGATCTGTCTTAACTTTTCATTTGGATATGTAGATTGGAACGCTTGTGCAGTGGTTCCACGACGCAAATAAACTCCGAACCGCGACAGGGGAAGGCAATCAAGATGCTGATGTCGAGTTCAACGTGTCAAAGGAGGAGCTCGCGGCATTCAAATGGAATAAGAGGAGAGTAAAGAAAGGCGAAGAAGAAGAAGGGGGAAGTCTTGAAGGTAAGTGTGTCTGTGAATCCTTGTTTCATTCAGACTGACCAAGTACCTTTGTACAATAGTCAGAATACTACGTAGATGCCCATGGTACGAGGAGCTGGAGCCTGTACTCCGAGATAGACCATCTGCTAGCCCTTTAGCCTCTAGAGACTCGATAGGCGACCAAGTAGAAGGTTCAACTTCGATGTTGAACAAAGACGAACAACTTCAAAGCCCTATCGAAGACACTTTGCCTGACACGTGGGAAGATACACCACCACGCCATCAGCTTGAAGACATTCTTCCAGCGTCCCAAGAATCTGCCCCATCCAGCCTTCCTCAAGCCTCTCAAACCACCAAACATTCTCGTCCGGTCACCCCTAGTAATCCACCTAGCAAGCGTATCCGAGGGAATACTAAAGATATTCCTTTCTCTATTGGCACCAAAGAGTCACCTAATTACTCTTCTGATTTTATGTCTGCACTGAATCGCCTCCCCACCAAAGAAGATCGAGAAGCGAGCGAAGCTCGCGCTAATGAATCCCAAGAGCGAATTAGCACCAACTTCACCAAGGAGATGTCTAACATGATGAAGAGTAGTCGAGCTACAGAACTGGCCTCAAAAGAAAACGTCGAAATCTCCAAACTGAATGTCGAGCTGCGAATTGCTCGTGGGAAGATGGTGGTGGACTTAATCCGAGACAACGTAGACCCAGCGATGGCTGAGGCCTTGGCTTTGCGTGCGATACCAGATGTCAAGCCATCTCAAACATCCATACCTGATGCCGAGCCCTCTGGAACAGCCTCTCGATCTGACTAACCTCTCTACATCAAAGGAATAACACGATCGATTCAATTTTTTCATGTCCATGTCCTGCTATTGATCTTGAACTCAACATAAAACATTAAATTTAGGAAATTCAAACAAGGGCTGTATCTGTTATATGCGGCTTCGCTATCTGATGTATGGTGGGTTAAAACAATTATAAATTTTATAATATAAAGTTGTATGTCTCTTATTATCAAAAGTAAACTGTGCGTTTTGCAATTGATTTCTCTTTGAGTGTTTGGCTCAAAAATTAAAAAGTTGTTTTAAATTGAAAAAAAAGGATGCTGTGTGTTTTGTGATCGATTTCTCTTTGAGTCTTTGGCTCAAAAATTCGAAAGTTGTTTTAAAATTTAAAAAAGGATGTGTTTTGTTATATGTTTCTCTCTGGCTGTTCGCTTGGTTTCAAACTCTTCAAAATGCAAAAATTGAAACTGATTTTGCTTCAAAAGAAATCAGGACTTCATTCACTTGCATCATTTTGATGAGACCTATAAGAGTAAGATATCATTTGATTACAAAAAAGATATCCATCAAATCACAAAGAACTCCTCTAAATGAACTTGACAATCTTTGAGTATACAACCGTGTAGAACTTCTTAAAGAACTTTGAGATACAAATCAAACATAACCTTTATCGGTACAGAAAGCACGAAACAAACAATTGCGGCGTGAATTGCCCAAAGAGTCCAAATAAGCAAGCCTTTGGGCTTGGGTTGCAGTGTCGTCCATCGCTTCCGAGTTACTGGTTGTGGAGATTCCAAACATCGCCGAACCATCCACAATGAGGAAGTTGTGGATGACGACACATGCGGAAATCCAGTCACATACATATTGGGCATCTTTCGAGTTGCCCATCGATAGTCGCAGCTCGTGAAGGGACCCGAATCGCATCTGTAACATTCCATTGCAATGTTCTGATGTGATTCGGATTTTGGAAATCGAGCTGTTGAAGTGAGTTTGGGCAGCTGAAAGCGGGCCAGATCGCGATTGTTTGAATACTGGGACGATGTTTTCCACCGAAGCATAGCCAGAATCGGCAACGATGTACTCTCCCTCTGAAAAGAAAGACGAGATTTCCTGATAGAACTAAAGCATAGAGAATCAGGTCGGATGCAGAGAAGAAGATTCAATTGAGGAAAATGACTTACTCGAGTTGACTTCAACACTCGTTGATCGTGGGCACTACCACACCAACCATGGTGAGCGTACAGTATCTTTCGATTATCATCACATATTATTAATGAGTTCAAAGCATAGATTGACTTCCGGGTGTAGTAATCCTCCTTGTTTTTGGAGGGAGCGTAGGCTAAAGGTACTAAGGTTCCATCGATAAAACCGATGCAATCTTTGAACCAAGAAGTTGTACCGATATGTTGCTTGATTACAGCTCGTTCATGGGCATTTGGCCATCGTACAAATTCTGGCTCAAGCTCGAGAATAGCGTGGATACAGCGTTTCGTATAATTTTCAACACTTCCCTCTTGCCAAAATCAAGAACCAAGCGTCAGTCCTAAATCATTCGAGATCGTTACAGCAGAAAGTTCCTGCATACCTGACACGTAAAATGTCTTTGCCTTCATACTACATGATCCTCCATTTCCGTATAAGCCTAAATTAGCCATAGCCACTAACAGCTGCCACTGGACCGGTGCCTGATTGCAAGACGAGTTATTGTGAAAGATAGGACACCATCCGATTCGGTGGAGAAGCTTGGTAAAGGCATCCTTCGACATGCGTGCCTAACACAGTTTGAAAAGGAAGATGATCAGATTTTAAAATCACAGAGATGTATATACTTAACTCGAGCTTACAGCCATGAACCATGTGCGATCAGTCTCATCAAACCAAGATTGAAAAGCTCGAGCCTTCTCACTAATACGAGGCCGGCGAAGTCTAGGTAGTGGGTATCTTCTCCTTTTGGCTTCTTCCCGTATCATCAATAGCACTCCTAAAATTGATTCTTCCTCTTCTAATCTTCGCTTCTGTCGTTGGATGTAGGCACGCTGGTTCATAGATGATATCATCATGACTGTGTAAGCAAAAATGATAAGTCGTTCTTCAAATCCAATATTATCGTCTGGATTGCTGTCGTCGTCAGATTTCATGAAGGACACCATTACCAGACAAGCAATTGAAGTTTGAAGGAAACTGGAGTTAGTGGAGTTAGTGGTTGTGGTGACAAGAAGAGATATGTGAAGTAAGATTAAAGCGTTGAGTGACGACAGGAGCTGCCTACGGCCTGAGACTCTGGGCATGTTTCAGGATGTGATGGGTGTTGGGGCATTCAAACCAGTCCGGGGTGACCCAACTTGAAAACCCATGAAAAAAACCCAAAAAGAAGTTGGGTTTTCATGGGTTTTTCTCATGGGTTTTCAAGTTGGGTCGTAGGTTTGTACACCGCTACTATTGTAAACATGAAAACAATTTATTTCAAAGTCTATCAAAGATACTATTGAATTTGAGATGAATTGTATTGGAAGGGAAAATCAAGTTTCAAACTTTCATTAAGCACTTTAAATCTACATCATCAAAATCATAACTATCTGTACTACCTTTTCCTGAATCTTCAAAATCTTACAATGCTTCTACTACATTTGAATGGTTTGTTTCATTATAAAATTTGAAAATAGATTGATTTTTTTCTCAAGTTTGAATAGGGTTAGATTCAATATGAAATCTTGAATGTGATTGATTCTTAAGTGAAATAGTACTTTGAGATCTAGTGGTTAAAGTTAAAAACATTCTATCTGATTCATTATCACTGAATTTCTCACTAAAATCAAATTCGGAATTATAATCTTTGATTCTTTTGGCTTCACGTTTACCAGCACGAACTTGAAGGCAATGAATGACTGTGAGAATCTATTTTTATAATTTCAAAACAATCAATTTGAAAAACACGATTTACTCAGTCAGTCTAATGGGATAAAAGAAAATTGGTTCAAGTCTGAATGGAAACCTCAAGACGTTACTCACGGTAAAAAATATGCCAAGTACACCCATCACACAAGCAATAACGATCCCTGCAGAACCAGGTTGGTAGTATTGAGCTCCCATGATGTTAGGAGGTGGACCAGATGAGTTTTGGTTTCCAGTTGTAGGGGTAGCCAAAGGTTTTGATAAAGATGTGATCGTAGCTCGAAAGCTGGAGAGAGTGTTAGTGGATGCATTGACTGAATGAGTAAAGCTGTGAAGATCAGAATTCAAAAATTCGCCTGAAGTGATGAAAGTTGAAGGAGCTGGAGTGGGAAGGGAATGAGGCGATGGACTAGTAATGGTGTGCGTTCCTTTAGGATTCGTGTTTGATGGACTATAATTTCCTGGTAGTCTTGAATGAATCACTTCAAAAGGATGTGAAATACGATCAGGATTGGCTGTCATGGTAAATGATCCTGAGAAGTGGAGGGACGATGCTATCGACTTCGAAGTTCCAATCAAGCTTGAGCTAAGTATAAAAGGAAATCATGCAGTATGAAGAAACTGTGAGGTACATGGTACTGAATCGTGGTGGAAGGAGCTAGCTGCTCTGGTAAGCGTAGACTTGAGCTAGATAGATCAAGTAGGTAAATCAAACGAAAAAATCCTCCAAAGAAGTGTTGTATTTGAAACCATACCCGTTCCCAATATGTGCATTTGGTATTTTCATCGTTCCCAATCAGTTAACATGTTCGCAGAACATTACCAAATTATGAGTCATGTTATGGAACAATCTAACTTAACTAAGTCCCTCCGAGGCTCGACACCTGTCAATCAACAAGTTGAATCAGGATGTCTTCACCGGAGGGACTTACATGTAAACTCGACTTTTTGGCCTGAGGGGTAAGGATTTCTTTGCAGAGGAATTCTTGAATGTCTCTTCCCCATGAGCATACCGGGGTTTTTTTTACCGCGCTTCACTGAGATATGCGTTAACACTCCCTGCAAAGTGTACAAGTCAAATGATCCAATTTCCTTGGTTGCTCACCGAGCTACATAATTTGCTATTTTGTGATTTTCACCGGTAGCTCACATGTAGCTCTGTTAAGTCAAGGACTTATTTCCAAGAACCACCCAGCTACATGCAAGCTACATGTGAGCTACATGCGAAAATGTCAAAATAGAAAAATATGTAGCTCAGTGAGCAACCGAGGATCTCGATGATTCTACTTGTACATTATGCAGCAAGGGTCAATGCCTATGCTCACAATGCGCGGTAAAAAGATCGTTGGTGAGCTCACAGAAAAGGGGAAAACAAGAATCCCCCTGCAAAGAAATCCTTACCCCTCAGGCCAAAAAGTCGAGTTTACATGTAAGTCCCTCCGGTGAAGACATCCTGATTCAACTTGTTGATTGACAGGTGTCGAGCCTCGGAGGGACTTAGTTAAGTTAGTGGAACAATCTACGTTCGCCATTTTCATATTTTCAAATACTTACTTTTGTTTATTGAAAGTCGCGCTCTGTTTGGTGCTGTGTGTTTTCTCTTTTTGAATTTCTTTCGTCAAAGTTATTTCACTTTATATCTTTTTGGTTCTTTTTATCTCTCTAGACACTTAAATTGTTTTACTATAAATCACATAGCAACCTTTGGATCACCGCGACACCCATCTCGTAGATAGTAATTAACATCAGGAGGTGACGGCGAGCTAGCTAAAGCTTAAAGTTGAATGATCTATGAATGATTGAAGTGTAAAATGTCAATTTAGGAATCTCCTATAGTCTTGTGTTGTGTTGCTATCAACGAGTACAAACCTGTGTTGATCTTGTTTAGATATTGCTCATGTCTTACTAAATCTTACAATTTCTTTGTGTACTAATTTTTTTGTTTATTTGTTTTGCTCCCATTTGTGTTGTTTGTGTTGCTGCATTAAAGACACTTAGCTCTCAAATTTTCACAAGAATAATAAATTCAATCATTGGAATGGACGTGTGAGTTGAAGGTGGTACTAGTTGGTAGCGCGTAAAGGCGAGGAATTGATTGGGTTTAGTCCATCTCTAAAGTACACCCTAAACTCATGAAATCCTAATGGGGACATCATGATCTCCTACCTTTATTTTCCTGGAGCTTGATAAGCTTTAATGAGATTACCATCATCCCTGTTAGTATTATTAGAAAACCATCAAATCAGCTCATCCGTTACAAAGATGATCTTCCTGACTTAGTGAAGTTCAAATCAAAAAATGGAGAATAAAAAGGCCCCCTTCTCTCTGACATGCCCGCTGGCTAGATAAAGATCTATTTAGTCAAGCTGATGATTCAATGACGAGAAAAATCTTAATATCACGAGCCACACCACAGTCAAAAAGACGCGCAACATTTCCTGCCACAAGAATAGGCATGGAACATAAGCCTGATCTTCATTCCTCAAATACCAAGCATCAGTTGATTGCTTCTGATTCCCGATTAAAGCAAGCACCACTGTTGATGCAATTTGAATGACAAAAGTTCAAATGAAACAGCAGCATGGGTAGGCGAAGGAATTTATGGGTTTGAGAGTTTCTGTCTTTTACCACGAATTAGCAACTAGTCACGTGACCCGGTCCGTGACTGCGCAAGCACTCGTCCAAATTTCAAAATCTCATTCTCCTAACTTTTTCATACTCTCGAATCGGCCTTTTTAACGCGATAACTGTCGACATGGAGCTTGACGACGCGCCGGATACGGGCCAAGAGAAGCAGGATGTTCCAAAGAACATTTCTGCAACTCGAGACGCGTCCAACGCGTTTATCAACCCAGTCGGTCCCCAGGAACAGCCGAAATGGACTGGAACGACGCCCCCTCCCAAAACAATCCCTCCTCTCAAATTCGACAAATCTAGTATTTGTCAAGGTGTTTCTCAATCCCTCTCGATCCAGTCAGCGGACTTAGGACGGACACTCCTGGCACAATCGCAACAGACCAAGTGTCTGCGTTAACGGGGAGTCCTAGGACGAACCGCCTGCATGATCTTTTCCCAGGAGGAGCAGAAGCTCGATCTCTCAAAGAGATGGTTAGCAAACTCCTGGAAGTCGTCAAAGCCGGATTACCGCTTGCGAACAAATCAAAAATGGCGCAGAAAACATCGATTGATGTTGGAACTGCAGCAGACATCCTAGTTTTAACAGGAGCTGTGTACGATCAAGTCATGCTCGAGGATGCTCGTCGTAGCTTTACGACCCCAGCAGCTCTTGCTGGGTCTGAGCCAAAGAGTCGCCCCATTATATTCAAGGGAAAGGCAACCGACGACACATTAGCGGCGCTATCCGAGCAAATGGCCTACTTGACATCGGCAGTAGAAAACCTACAGCCAAAACAACCACAAAAGAAAGGACTCACGGTCCCTTCTTATGCATTAGCTGCATCCAAACATGCACCCAACACCACAACTGCTAGCCAAAACACAAATCAGGCTAGAACACAAACACCAAAGATGGCTTCAAAAGTCAGACCGACAAACATGATAACATTAGTGCATGAACCGGGGTCGGAGATTTCCCACCCAGGCCTGTCCAATGCAAACCTCATCAATAAGCTTAATCTGGTATTTAGAGCCTTCAAAATTAAGGTCAAACCCGACGATGAAAATTTTATTGAAATCAAAAGTGTGCGACGCCATCCATCGAACGATATTGATATATACTTTGAAACGGCTACACTTGCTACAAAGGTCAAAGAATTCTCCTGAACATGGATCCAATCGTTCTCAAGTACAATGAAAATGAAAGAATCTCGACATGAGATCATAGTGAATGGAATACCAACTACCTTTGATCCAAACGTCCAAGACCATGTCGAGGAGCTCCAGATTTGCAACGGAGAACTGCTCAAAGACATGCTGTTTGTACGATGGCTGAACCCCAAAATCCTAGATGACCCTGCCAAACGGCATTCATCAATATTGATAGGCTTAAAAAGCGACGAACAGGTACAAAAATGTGTCTCCAACAAGATATGGCATGGAAGGGGTAAACACCTTACCACACGAAGCGGCCCACCTCCACGTAGGTGCTACAACTGCCAAAAGACAGGCCACACTGCTCCATCTTGCCCGCTAGATCCTCTTTGTCCTTTCTGTGGAGATAAGCACCATTCGCACTGTTGCCCCAAAAAGGGGAAAACAGATATGAAATGCACTGCATGTGCCAGAAAGAAGTTGAAGCTTGAGCCGTTAACTAACCTCAAGACATTCCTTTCATCCAATCCGGCGGATTTGATTCACCACCCTTTTAGCCCAGGCTGCCCGACGAGAATACACTGGGAAAATGTAGTACAACCCAAGCGGATCTCCTAAGATCATCATCGTAGAAAACAACGATATGAACGAATCTAAATGATAGATTCTGCATGTGCATTAACACTGCATTTTTCTGCATTGATGCTGCATTTTTTTTCATTAATGGTGCATTAATGGTGCATTTTTATGCATTAACATAGCATTTTTAATTATTTTTGACATTAATTCTAATCATTTTGCATAGCCGAAAAATACTACATCTGTGCAGTGATAGCAGCTAGTCTTCCACCTCACAACCCAAGCGGATCTCCTAAGATCATCATCGTAGAAAACAACGATATGAACGAATCTAAATGATAGAACAACGCTTGAAAGAACTTTTGAACGCGCAAGACACGTCAACAATCTTACAGCTAAATTGTCACCGATCACCACATGTAATGCATTCACTCTTTAATCATGAAATCACTAATAAATTCTCTATCTTAGCACTTCAAGAACCACATGTAAATAGAATCGACTACCTTCCATCAAACCAGACAAACTGGACTCTTATCAGCCCAACCCCAGCCGCAAAAAACGAAGAATCACGCCCTAGAGCATGCCTATATATCCGAAAAGACCTCGAGGCATCCCTAAACCCAATCTTCTCACCATCACGAGACATAGCAACATGTACACTAACGATTAATGAATTCACCTTCCTCATCTCAAATGTTTACAATCAACCAGAGACATTCAAGGGGTTTGAGGCATGGGACGAACTTATGACGGGCTGTTATGATCCGTAGATGTCACGAGATCAGTACTTACATGTCATGGGTCGCGAGAATATCTCCGTCCCACAGTTGTACAGCGTTGAGCTTTTTCCCTCATACTGCAATCTTAGTTATCATCGCAAGAGTTCTGTTGCACTCTGTATAGTGCTGTCCGTAACATATTGCAGTATCTTTAAATCCCAAGAACTCAAGAAGATCTCAAACTTAATCTGAAGAAAGAAGAACGGTACAGATTGAATTAATTGAAACGTTAAAGTTAAAAAAAGTGAAGATCCTTGTGGAGAAGATCGACCAAACTTAAAGTACCCCGCAAGAAAGACACCAAGATACCGACATTCACAGTCGGCGAAGAAGAACAGGACAGCGAAGACTTTCGATCTGCGATTAGTCTAGAGATGTCTGAAGAAGCACAAGTGCCAAATATCGCACTACTTGTGCAGCAGGTGGCCGACCTAAACACCCGGCTTACAAATGAAACGAATCTACGCCAAGCCGCCGAACTCAGCAGGCAACAAGCAGAACTTCGATTAACTCAATTGGAGGCCAACTCGGCTGCCCAAACTGCTCAGAACCCGGCCCATCCACCTAATGTACAACCCACCTACGTACCAGTCCCACCGGCTCATAAGACACCAAAAGTAGCAACACCTGATAAATTTACCGGCACCGTTGGACTGTTAGCTGAAGGATTCATTAGTCAAATCACGCAATGTTTCCCACCGATAAATCTAAAGTCACTTTCGCTCTTTCTTACTTATCTGGAGAAGCGCTACGATGGGCCCAACCTACCTTAGGACTTGTTCTGAACCCAGAGACAGCAGACACAGTTACTTTCGAAAACTTTGTAAAGGCATTTAAAGGCGTATTCTTCGACCCCATGAGAAAGACTAGAGCTGAAAAAGAACTACGAGCATTGAAACAAACTGGAACGGTAGCTGATTATTCAATTAAATTCAATCAATGGGCTGCAGCCACGAAATGGGAAGTACCAATTCTTATTAGTCAGTATAAGCAAGGTTTGAAATTAGAAATTAGAATGGGAATGCTACAGAAGACATTCGAAGGTTTAGAAGATATCACAAATTTAGCAGCTGAAATTGACAATGAAATTCATGGTGAACGGATGGTGATTCATAATTCAAGTACAACACGTAACACCCCTGCTAGAGACCCGGACGCAATGGACCTATCAGCCGCACGGTTCCCTATTTCTGGCGAAGAGTATAGAAGAAGGGGTGAAGCGGGAGAATGTTATAAGTGTGGAGGAACAAATCATTACGCTAGAAACTGTGGAAAATTTAAGAAGTGGAAAGGAAAAGGGAAGAGTAGAGTAGCTGAATTAGAAGCAAGATTAGCTGAATTTGAAAGTAGGGGTAGTAGTAGTGGTGGAAATTCTCATGGTGAAGGAAGTGAAGCAGATCTGTCAAAAAATGGAGACGCTCGAGAGTGATGGATGTGTCCCACTCGAGCGTATTAGAGAGGAAAAAGGACTTATTTATGGTTGATGCTGGAAAACTTATTTGCAATTCAAATGATCCGCGTTTATTCGCCCCCATAACTTTGTCCGATCCCTTGTGCCCCACATCCAAAACTAATGCCAAAGCCTTGATAGACTGCGGTGCTACTCATGAAGTTCTCGGTGAGAGCTATGTTCGCAAACACCAAATCAAAACCAACCCCCTACCCGAAGCTAAAGATGTTTCAGGATTCGACGGAAAGAACCGAAAAATCACTGAAGACGCAAAATTATGCATTGATGATGAGAAAGTGCCTTCAAGATTCATTGTAACCAAACTCAAGGATTCATATGAAGCGATCCTCGGTATGCCTTGGATCAAACGAAACGGCAACAAGATCGACTGGAAGAAAGGAACCTTCAAGGAGATTCAAGATATTGCAACCGTCAAAGCGGTTTCGTCCGATCTGAAAAAACCCCAAGTCGAAATGGAGACAGTGGTTGGGGACGCTAAGAATCGTGACGAGGGGGTGTGTATCCATAGTGGTACTCTAGCACCCCCGCAATGTGAGTTCGATACTTACATTCCAGACCCACATGTTGAAACAGTTTGCAAGCTTAATGGCCCTATGAATAGCTCTAATGACAGTGACGGATCCACGGAATCATCGGCGCCGAAAACACCTTCTGGAGACCTGAGAGAGGTGATACGGGAGGACGCTAGGCAAGCTGATGAGGGGGTGTGTATTCCAAGGAGTACATTAACGCCCCCACAATGTGAGTTCGATACGTCAATTCATACCCTGTCTAATGAATCAGCTGGCGAGCTTGTACCTCTCCTGGATAACTGTAGAAATTCGATTTCAGCAGCAAAGGTGTCATGGTCGACGTCAGCCCGCATCGCCGCCGAAGCCAAGGCAAAGACTCAAGAGAAGAAAGTGGATGAATTGGTTCCCACACGCTATCACAAATACCTGCACCTCTTTAAGAAATCACAGGCGATGACTCTTCCGCCTCGCCGAAAATATGATTTTAAGGTTAAACTTATCCCAGGAGCCGTACCACAAGCTAGTAGAATAATCCCTCTATCACCAGCCGAGAATGACGTATTGGAGGAGATGATAAAAGAGGGATTGGCTAATAAAACAATAAGACACACGACTTCGCCATGGGCGGCCCCTGTGCTTTTTACGGGGAAAAAAGATGGCAAACTCCGACCATGTTTCGATTATCAAAAATTGAATGCTCTTACGGTTAAGCACAAATACCCGCTACCACTCACGATGGAGTTAGTAGACAGTTTATTGGACGCGAGGAAGTTTACTAAATTAGACTTGAGGAATGCTTATGGTAATCTGAGGGTAGCTGAAGAGGACGAGGATAAATTAGCATTCATTTGTCGATCTGGACAATTTGCACCTCGAACCATGCCGTTTGGGCCGACAGGAGCACCTGGACATTTTCAATATTTTATTCAAGATATCTTATTAGGACATATTGGAAAGGACACGGGTGCATTTTTAGATGATATCATGATTTATACTAAAGTAGGAGTCAATCACGAAGATGTTGTTGAAGAAATATTAAAGATTTTAGAGAAACACCAATTATGGATAAAGCCGGAGAAATGTGAATTTTCAAAGGATGAAGTAGAATATTTAGGACTTCTTATTTCAGAGAACAAAATCCGAATGGACCCGGCCAAAGTCAAGGCGGTGAAGGAATGGCCTGCACCAAAATCTGTCACGGAATTACAACGATTTGTAGGGTTTGCAAATTTCTATCGAAGGTTTATAAATCAATTCTCAAAGACGGCACGACCATTGCATGAACTTACATGTAAGGATGTCAAATTTGAATGGAACAAACGACGAAATAAATCTTTCGAAGATCTTAAAGAAGCTTTCACCACAGCGCCAATTCTACGAATAGCCGACCCCTATAGACCTTTCGTATTGGAGTGTGACTGCTCCGACTTCGCATTAGGGGCAGTGTTATCTCAAACGGCGGAAGATGGCCTATTACACCCAGTAGCTTACTTATCCAGATCCCTAATAGCGGCCGAAAAGAATTACGAAATATTCGATAAGGAGCTATTAGCGGTAGTTGCTTCCTTCAAAGAGTGGAGGCAGTATTTGGAAGGTAATCCAAACCGCCTCGACGTAATTGTGTATACAGATCACAAGAATCTGGAAAGTTTCATGACAAGCAAACAGCTAACTCGAAGACAAGCTAGATGGGCGGAAACGTTAGGAAGTTTTGATTTTCAAATTAGATTCAGACCAGGGAGAGAGGCAACACGACCAGACGCGTTGTCACGAAGACCGGATTTAGCGCCTTCACAGGAAGAAAAACTCACGTTCGGACAGATGCTGAAGCCTAACAACATTGTCGAGGATACATTCTTACCAGAAGTAGACTGTGTAGAGGCCTGGTTTGAAGATGAATTGATTGAAAATGAGAAGGCAGATGAATGGTTTGAAGCAGATGTATTAAATCATGAAGTAGCAAGTCCAATTGAATCAGATACTACAATTATAGAGAAAATTCGTCAAGCCTCAACAGAAGACCATCAGATAAGCGAAATCATCAATGCTGTAAGAAAACCTATATCTAAGAAGGCGCAAGGGTGGACGGAAGAATATTCAGTGGAGGACGGTGTGTTATATATCAACAATTGTGTAATGGTGCCAGAGAACAACAGCATCAAGACTGAGATCGTCAAAAGTCGACACGACAGCCCAATGGCAGGTCACCCAGGTCGCGCAAAAACTCTGAGTCTGGTGAGGAGGAATTACAGATGGAAAGGTATGAAGTCATTCATAAACCGCTACGTAGATGGGTGTGAATCGTGTCAGAGAGTCAAGTCTTCAAATCAAAAAGCTTTTGGTCAATTGAAGCCATTACCAATTCCAGCCGGTCCTTGGACAGACATTTCATACGATCTCATTACGGAATTACCTGAATCAAATGGTAAGACTTGTATACTAACGGTTGTAGACAGGTTAACGAAGATGGCACACTTCATCCCGTGCACCAATACCACTTCAGCAGAAGATTTGGCGGACCTGATGTTAAGGAACGTGTGGAGGTTGCATGGAACGCCTAAAACGGTAGTATCTGACCGGGGAGGGATATTCATATCACAAATTACCACATCACTATATAAACAATTGGGCATTAAGTCAACACCGTCAACAGCTTATCACCCGGAGACGGACGGTCAATCTGAGATAGTAAACAAGGTAGTAGAAGGGTATCTGCGCCATTTCACTAGTTATAAACAAGATGATTGGGAGCCGCTGTTGGCTATGGCTGAATTTGCGTATAATAACAATACCCACAGTTCCACAGGAGTTTCGCCGTTCATGGCAAACTATGGCTACGATCCGACGTACACCACGACGCCGTCAATTAATCAGCGCATTCCGGCTGTAGAAGAACGAATTAAACAAATTCAAGAAGTTCAAGCGGAGATTAAAGAAAGTTTAGCGCAAGCACAAGAATCAATGAAATATTTCTACGACAGGAACAAGAGGAAAGCACCTAGCTGGAAGATTGGATCTAAGGTTTGGCTAAATAGTAAAAACATCTCAACCACGAGGCCAAGCGCAAAAATGGATCACAGATGGCTAGGGCCCTTTAAAATCATTAAATGCATTTCAGAAGTAGCTTACGAGCTTGAATTACCCCTCAGTATGCACAGGTTACACCCGGTATTCCATATTTCAAGATTAAGAGAGTATAAAGCTGATACAATAGCAGGACGCAAACAACCGCCACCACCACCAATTGAATTAGACGGAGAAGAAGAGTACGAAGTTGAATCTATTCTAGATAGAAGAACAAGAAGAAAGACTGAAGAATTTTTAGTTAGTTGGAAAGGTTATGGGAGAGAACATGATTCATGGGAACCGTTAAGAAATTTGAAAAACGCAAAAGAGTTAGTAGAAGCATTTAAAATTAAATATCCAGAGGCAGCAAAAAACTATAGGACACGGAGAAGGATGTGAGGGCCAAGCTTTTTCCCAAGTGGTTTTTTAACGCTGGTCCGTGGGAAGGGCGCAGGGCAATTCATTATAAGCCTGGGCGTTAAAAGGGGGATACTGTTATGATCCGTAGATGTCACGAGATCAGTACTTACATGTCACGGGTCGCGAGAATATCTCCGTCCCACAGTTGTACAGCGTTGAGCTTTTTCCCTCATACTGCAATCTTAGTTATCATCGCAAGAGTTCTGTTGCACTCTGTATAGTGCTGTCCGTAACACGGGCCTTCCTCTATCCCTTCAACTTATGCCCACGATTGTTGTCACAGACTCCAATCTCCACTCACCAGCCTGGAATCCGCTACACAACAACACGAACGATAAGAAAGCCGAAGACCTCATTGACTTAATGTCAAAATGGGATCTTCAACTTCGATCACCCACAGGAGAGCCCACTTATGGTTTGAGATCCACAACCACAAGGGGCACCACCATCGATCTGGTGTGGGTCAATGAACAGCTTGAAAATGTTATCCGAGCCTGCTTCGTCGACTCAGAAGACATCACTAATCATTTTTCAGACCATCAATCGCTAATCACCTCATTCGCGACAAGGACTCACAAACAACCAACCAACCAACAAACAACATTGAGGAAGAAAAATTGGAACCAGGTAGAGACACCCACTATGCTCACGGAACTGATGTCTACCCTTCCCCAAATCACACGTCTTACCACACAGGACGAAATCAATAATTTCAACAGAAACCTGAGGAACGCCATTACCTCAGCGTTGAACAATAATTCGCCAAATAAGGCTCCACCAGGTAAACATAAACACTGGTGGCGACCTGAGATCCTGGACCCTCTCAGGAAGAATGCTCAGAAATTAAACCGACAATTCAAAGCCAACAAATCAGAGGAAAACAAAACCAAATACCGAAAAGCCCGAAACGAGTTCAACCAGAAGGTAGACAAATTGAAGGAAGACAGCTGGAAGACTTACCTGTCAACTTTAACTCACGAAACATTGTTCCAGGCCAAACGGTTTGCATCAGGACGAAAAGCATCACAACTAGTGAACACATTGATCTCAAAAGATGGTAGGACGTGCTCCACCAACACGGAAAAAGCTGACTTACTATTCCACACAACTTGTATAGCAACAGCGCCATGTAGAATGAACCAGTCGGACATTATTCAGATCCCTCTTGAAACAGAAACCCGACCAACAGACCCAGTAATGCCGGATTTCTTCACCTACCTAACAGAAGAGAATCTCAAAGCAGTTGTATCAAGCATACCGCCTCTCAAAGCCCCCGGAGCAGATATGCTCCAGAACTGGGTTTGGAAGAAAGTATGGCCTCGAGTTAAAAATCACGTAAGGTCTTTGTTCCTACAAATTACAGAGACAGGGCTTATTCCACAGGATTGGAAGCATGCACGAACAATAATGATCCCCAAGCCAGGTAAACCTGACTACACGGCAGCCTCGGCATATCGCCCGATATCCTTGTTACTCACCTTAAGCAAAATATACGAGAAACTCTTAACTAAACACCTATCAGAACAAGTCGAAAAAAGAAAACTCCTCAGTGAAGGTCACTACGGTGGTCGACCTAACAAGTCGGGACATGAAGCATTAACTCACCTAGTTTCATGGATCAAGAAAGAATGGAGCAAAGGATGTATAGTCGGCGCTCTCTTTGCTGATGTAAAGTCCGCTTTTCCCTCTGTACATCATCCAAGACTACTAAACATCCTTGAGAAAAAAGGCTTTCATAGTCAGACAATCAACCTCCTCCACAACTTTTTAAACAATCGACATACAACACTCTCATTCAACGGATTTGAATCACAACCATATGAACTGACCCACGGTTTACCTCAAGGTTCACCCCTTTCGCCATTATTATACCTCTTATATAACAACTCACTGCTAGAAATTACAGACAACATCGACACAGCAACTACATTAGGATTCATCGACGACGTGGTGCTCCTAACCACGGCGCCGGACAGACATCAATTGAAATCTCGAATGCAGACACTGGCGTTCAGACAAAACGAGTGGGCCAAAGACCACGGCGCCATTTTTGACGTCAAAAAAACATTCTGGGTTATCTTTAATCCGAAAGACACTGAAGAACCACCTACAATAAACTTTGTTGATAGGAAGAACATCCTACCGGAAAGGAAGGCAAAATGGCTGGGCATTGAAATTGACGATAAACTTACCTTTTCACAGCACCGAAATGCAGTCATCGCAAAAGGCCGGCAGCGCGCAGGTTTCCTCACAACACTGTCAAAATCTGAGTGGGGCATATCCCCCAAGCTCATGAACATCCTAATCACGACAACGATCCACACCGCGCTGGACTATGGCGTGGCAGCGTGGATGTCTTTTGAGCCGCAAGATTACTTCATCAAGAACCTCAGCACGATTGACAACACATGTGCCAGAGCAGCACTCGGAGCATTACCCTCAACACCAACCATTTTCCTGACTCACGACTCGAACCTCACACCGCCGAAGATCAGGTTACAAAGTAAAATCCTGAATTTCATGGCAAACGCACTAACAAAACCCAAACATTCTCCTATCTACAGGTTTGTCAAGCAGGCGCAAAACTCAAAACCAAGAAGTCACCACAACCCTTTCCATCGTTTCTTTCAACACCCAGTTAGTGAGGAATTGGCGGAGTACATTCAGCAAATACCGTTAGACCCAACAGATATCCTAACACGACCCTCCAACTATACCACCATCATTCAAGAAAGCGAAAGTCTGGCAAAAAGAGAAGCCAATAGTCTCTCTTCTACATTAGAACACGTAGTAATATTTACTGACGGTTCTAGAATACCAACGTGCACCACAGCAGCTGCTGCGTGGTGCAAGAACACTAACAAATACCTATCCAAGCATCTAGGTACAGCACGCACCCACGGTATCTACCAGGCAGAATATCGGGGGGTTCAACTGGGCCTATCGATGGCCCTTCACACGGCATCAATACACACTCGACGTACAACAATACTGCTAGACAACCAGAGCGTCATTCTGGATCTCCGATCGAACAAATTACCAATCACAACATTAGACGATCGAAAGGAAACCTACAAGTTGATGATGTACCTACACAAGTCTTTCCCCGATATGCGCATCACTATTAGGTGGTGCCCAGGTCATGCGGGGGTCCATGGTAACAAAATTGTGGATAAGTTCGCAAACAGCAAAGCTAACACTAAATTACCCAGCACTTTTCAGCCCAGCCCAAACGCCTCAAGCTTCATTACGGCCATTAAGGAATGGCGAACCAAAAACTCCGAGATAATCAAAGCCGACGACCTCAAAAGATTAGGACACAAACCTCAACAGAAGAAACACCTCAAGTACTTATCAGACCTTAAAAAACACTCAATCACGGCCATCACACAACTCAGGTCAGGCCATATCCCACTTAACCATTACTTAACTAAATTCGGACAGCGTGGAGATCCCAGCTGTGAATGCCAGGAAGGCATAGAAACGGTGGAACACTTCCTTCTTACATGCAACAGATTTGAGCAAGAACGAAAGAAACTTGAAGAAAACCTCAAAGAACTAAACTTACCAATAAATACATCAATACTTAACAAACCGGTGGCTTTTGAAGCCATAGCTCAATACTGTGACAGCACCTGGAGGTTGAAAAACCGATGGAGTTGGGCAAAAATTGCAGTCGAAAAAATGCCAGACCATAGGCAACCACCCCAGGATTAGTATCCTTTATCTTCCCTATTTTAAACACATCCTTTAGCGCAACAAAATGTCATACCAAATCCTCCATATTGTATACTAGTTGAAACAGCCAACGGCAACCTTTCCCCCTGACACAGCCAGAGGGGGTTTTACCGGTGCTGGAAATTATGCAGTGTCTAATAGCCTAACGGCTCTAAAGACACTTACAGCCATTCCGATATTGCTTGTCGCACCCTTTTGAAAAGAAAAAGTTTGTGAGCTCGAAACCTAAGTTTTAACCGGTTAAAACCTGAAGCTTGGCTGTATTGCCTTGAATTACAGCTGAGTTTGAAGTTTTATCGAGTAAAAACTTAGGTTTCAACTTTTTCTTTTTCAAAACGGAGCGACAAGCAATATCGGAATGGCTGTAAAGCAATAAATTAAAAAAAAAAAAAAAATGGGTTTGAAGCGACGCGGCCCCGAGCCCCGATCGAACGGGGTGATACAGGTTGTGACTTGCAAGCTGGCTTCAAGTGACTGTGACAGTTCACTCACCATTTTCATTTTTTGATCATCAAGACCATCAACCACCGAGCAAGACCAGCACTGACAAGAACCAACCACTCTGATCGCAACCTCTAACCTCAATTCAAACTCAAGTACGCTGAAGTTGATTCTCGATTCGATACCCAATTCTTCAAACTACTGGCCTTACTCGATTCTGGATACCCTTTCAAAATACGACTCAACACTTTTCGATCACGAACTTTAGTTTAGGTGAAAACCACTAAAGATAACAGATGTCTTCGCATTCAGCGGGATCTGATCTAGATCAGTCAGTCCTCAAAATAACACATCTTCCTTCCAACGTTCTATTCTCATATGCCTGCAATTAATCAAAAACAGATAGAATGGTGCTTACTTACTTGCAGCTTATCTTACCTTTCCTTCTTGTTTTGATTAGACAGATTGAACAACTCAAAAGATGTGAAACGATCAGTGAAGCACAAGTCAAAGAACTTTGTTTAAAAGCAAGAGAGATTTTAGTAGAAGAAGCCAATGTTCAATGGATAGATTCACCCGTCACGGTACGCCTCAAGCAATCATCCTTCTCAAAACATTTACTCTTTCTTAGTGATCCTAGAGTGAGGATTATCAAAAGACAGATCTAGTGACTTGTCAAGCCCCCTCGTCTCGAAAAATAAAACAGATCTTCCATCACTTCGCCTGACTCAATTTACCTATCGCACCTTTCGTTTCGGAAGTCAATTGTCTAATGGTGATCTTTATATTACAATTCAATTGTGAACCTGTTAGATATGTGGTGATATTCACGGTCAATTCATGGATCTCAAAGAACTCTTTCGGGTGGGCGGTTGGTGTCCAGATACAAACTATCTTTTTATGGGTTGGTACTTTTTTTTCTTCTTCGACCAATCATCTCACATCAATCGATTTCCCTGAAATCTTGAGTTGACAATTTCGTTTTTTCTTCTTCTGGTGAATTCACAAAACAAGGTGATTTTGTTGATCGAGGGTTTTATTCAGTTGAAACTTTTTTACTTCTTTTAGCATTCAAAGTAAGATATCCAGATCGAATCACACTTATCAGAGGTAATCATGAATCACGTCAGATCACTCAAGTCTATGGTTTTTATGATGAATGTATGAGGAAATATGGTTCTACTTCAGTTTGGAGATATTGTTGTGAAGTGTTTGATTATTTAAGTTTAGGTGCATTAGTAGATGGTAGAGTGTTTTGTGTGCATGGTGGATTGAGTCCTAATGTACATCAAATTGATCAGGTATGCAGAATTGATTTCCGTAGTTTTTTTCCTTCTGACACCTCAGATTCAACATATAGCTTACAATTTTTGGCTGCTTTGTTTTGACATGAATGATGATGGGGCATTTAAGATTAAATTGATAGATAGGAAACAGGAAGTTCCTCATGATGGCGCAATGTGTGATTTACTTTGGTCAGATCCGGATGATATAGATGGATGGGGAGTAAGTCCTAGAGGAGCAGGTTATTTATTTGGTGGAGATATTGTAAAGGCATTTAGTCATGAAAACGATTTAGATTTAATTGCAAGGGCTCATCAGTTAGTTATGGAAGGTTATAAGCTAATGTTTGATGATTGTCTTGTCACCGTTTGGAGCGCTCCAAATTATTGTTATCGGTAAGTTAAGCTTTCCTTGGTTCAAGAGGCGGAAAGTGAATCATGAAGATAAGAACTGATCAACTTGCTATTCTGTGACATTTATTTTTCATGATATGATATTTTTATAGTTGTGGAAATGTAGCATCTATACTTCAACTTGATGACCAGCTTAATTCAACTTATAAAGTCTTTGATGCAGCACCTCAAGATTCAAAAAGCGTACCAGCCAAAACAGCTAGTTTGAATTACTTTCTGTAACCTTAGCAAAAGAAAAATATAGAGAACAAAACATATGGATCTTTGTTTTTTTTGTACTGTTGATTTGATTTGTGTGGTGTTGTGTGTGTTTTTATGAGTGTGTGGTATCATTAAATATACAAAAATTCCTTAAAGGATAAAAATCAATCAAGGATAGCTTTCATTTGTTTTCCTCAAGAGCTTTTGCTATTCATGATCGTGAAGGGTATTTATTGTGTGGGGAGTGTCCTACTGTTTTGTTCAGGTTGTTGGCCAACTGTACATCAAGCTTTGAACAGTTCTTTCGCATTTGCCAAGCATCATCCAGTCAGACCTCATTTTATCTCTCGTGTCCATTCAATTGACCAAGAGTCATCGATACCTTTCCCATTCTTCAGATCATATGTCGAAGTAAAGAAGCCATCCCACATGAAACTACCATACTACTGTGAATATGTAGCAGAAGATAAGAATTCCAATTAATTATTTCAACCAGATACCCAAAACAAAAAGTATATATGTATGTACACCACCATTAAATAATCATACAACAATTTAATCGCAAGAATGAAACACAAAAGACTATCAAAGTTAGAAATTCAAAAAAAGGAAAATTAAGTATATGGGAAAAAAATCTTTTTACAACAACGTTCTAACCAAATGAGATTCTGATAAAATCAAATGAATCAATTATTAAAGAAAGCAAAAACAGATGAAGTGAATGGTTAGAACCACGAAGGATGACGATGATGAGAGTAAGAAGATCAAGAACAGAAATTAAAAATCTTTTTACAACAACGTTTTAACCAAATGATGTTCTGACAAAATCGAATGAGTAATTTATTAAAGAAAGACAAAGACGAAGTGAATTGTAAGAACCGCGATTCCGAGAGGATGATGATAGGAGAGGAAGATCGAGAACAAAATTATGTTCTTCAATGGTTTAAAAGTTGATTTGTTTTTATCTCTTGAATCATCAGTTTAAAGAAAATAGTTGATTAACACAAGCTTTTTTCCGTTCGATTGTGTTGAAAATGTCATGGAGGTTGAATTGAAGATGACGTGAGTGTTGAAAGAGAATCATGTTTCAACGATTACCACGTTCATTAAGATAATCTTCCCATTTAAGTTCATAATAAACTTGATGTTTAGACAAAAAATAAAGCTAAAGAAAAAGAAAAAGGAAAAGATCGATGAGAAAGACTACTACTTTATGAATCCCTTGATGATATATAAGATAAGAAAAAACTTCATACTAACTTGAATAAGAGCCATCACCATCCAACCCATAGCCATCACACCAACTTGAGCCCAAGCAAAATAATCACAAACTGTCATAGCAGCTTGTACAGCAGAACTTGTACCATTCTTGGTTAATGTTTGTTTTGATTTGGTATTGAAAGTCGGATCTACTGGAAAATGATAAACTTTCATACATTGTGAAGTTGAGACTTCATGTTTTGATGATGAAAGGATGATGACTCCTAATGACATGATAAAAAGAATGGCTAAGATATACATGGTAAAGTTTTTACTATAGAAATTTAATAGAATCGATTTGATTAGTTTCTTTGAAGAAAAAAAAATACGGTTTGGTTCTAAGATTTAAATGTGAAATTGATCAAAGACTTACAAATGTCGAAAATATTGAACTCGATTTGTTTCAACACAAACAATGCTAAAATCGAAAAAACTCATAATGGACTTCAGTAATCGAATCTCAAGACCTTGACCATTTCATTTTCATATCCACCTAACCTAAAAACCAAGATTTATGAAAGAAAACCTTACCCATAGATATGTAGTAGAGCCACAATGGCATATAATGCTCCAAATGCATAAGCAGCAATGATAGGTTGAACGAGTGCAAGGACTAAATCAAAAGAAAATCAGATTAATTGATTGGATTTGATGTTTTGTAAGATTGATTTTATTGAAACTTACTCTTGGGACCAACGAATGACATACAAGATGAAAAAGCAGCTAGAAAGCAATTTAAATAAAGAATTGACATCTGTTCAAGAAATCAAAAAATCAATTATTTCAATCTCTTTTTGTAAATGAACGCAAGGAAGGATAAGGATGATGATGATGATGGTAAACTTACAATACCCCCTTGAAACAAAGGCACAGCTAAACAACAAGTCCTGCCTTGTTTGTAAAAGTCACGAATATCTGAGACCATGATTGTAGAGGTATTTGATTTGATGATTTGAATGAAATGTAAACAACTTGAGATTTTGATGAGGATTTATGTAAAGGAATCAAATGAATTGATTACGATTGATAGAGGGTTTGAAGCGACTATGGTTGATTGGTTGAACTTGAGGGTTTGAGATTTGTTTCGAAAGACAAAGGCCGAGTTGAAAGCTTGTATTGATAGACACTAAGGTATACAAGATCAAAGTTAAAGGGTGGTGTTCTGGTAATCGATGCCACGGTATATCAGATCCCTTGATGATTTCACCGCATGTCTCTGTTCAAGAATGTTGAGAAAGAAGTGCTGATATGGAAGTTGACGTATATGCTGAAGTATGATGAGTCCTGATGATTCGCTGCAGTATTATGAAAAGAGCTCGAATGGCGTGATTGAGGAAAAGCGAACTGGTTGTATTTAATGATATGCACAATATGTACTTCAGAGCTCTCTAGACTCTCACGCTCTTCATAGACATCCTTCTGTAAACGTGGGAATAAACTCAATCAATTTGAAATTTTTATTTACTCCGAGTCTTGAGGAGATTGTAAAAAACCAAAACTCTTGACCTATCGACTTGAAGGAAATGATGAACGATCTGATCTTGGGATGCGAAGGGATTCAAAAACGCAACAAAGACCATAACAAATCAGGTGAAGGAGACCGATAAGGGCTGACAAGGGGAAGTGAGATCTGGATTTACCTAGAATCTCACCGAAGTGAGCAATTTGGTACAATCTCCTTCGCTACCGTTCATCATTTCCAAAGACCATCAACATCCACCAGCGCAACTTCAACTTCTGGGCTCATGTATGGACGTGAACGATGTGTGTTTCCGTCCTGAACAAATCGTCGTCATCTGATTCAATCCCTTTAATGATGGGATGTCACTTCTTGAATCTCAATGTGAATCTGCATATCAAAAAGAAGTCTATGCTATCATCAGCTAGCAACAAGCAGCTGGGCTACATGGTACTGCTGCCTTTGTAGAGCCAAGAGTATGTGTTTCGGACCAAGAAGTTGACTTTCTTTGCTTTGCGACCAACCTCGGCGTGTTTGTTTACCAAGGGGTGTTGGGCTCGAAAGGCTGATCGATATCTGGTCAACAGGCTCGCATTTGGTTTCAGAGGCTGGTGAACCGATCCTCGTCCAAACGGACCATGATAAGCCGCGCTTCGTTGGGCCAGCACGCCCGAGATCTAGGACCCAAGATGATGTTTACTTGATCCGGATGTTGTTTGAGAGCAACGCGTTATGGAGCCCAAAGATTGTAACAAGCTTCACAAGGGGATTGCTTCAGTGACACCCAGATATTTCACTTTGACAACTTTCTAAAAACTTTTGACATCAAAGCCAGGAGACCAACAGATTAACCTAAACAAAACAATCAAAAGTTGTCAAAGCAAACTTGAGCAACATCTTATCAGCTCAAACATCAATCACATCAAATATATTCCTCAATCTTTGGTTTTCTTGTCTGAGGCCTACAAGCCCCTAAGGCCAATTATGTTCAACACGAGTCGCGTTGAAGTTGGCCCCTGGGTTTAAGCGCGTTCTCTTGAGGTTTTATGGTGGGTGAGCTTGGTTCCCATTGAGATGAACATGAACCCCCTTCACCCAATCCATCTCTGTGTGATGGCAATTGGGAACTTCCATTGCGGACACACATTGACATGCTCAACCTGTGATGGTCCTTGCGGCACAAAAATCAGTGGTTTATGGGGCTTGTAATGGATGTCCTTTGAGAAGACATTGTGATGCTTTGTAAATTGAACAAACATTACAACCCAAAAAAAAGTAGATGACTGAATTGGATTGTTCAAAGAAGACAAGTAGAGTGAAATTGGTTGGATAAAGAAATAGAAGGGGGAGACAGGAGAAACCACACAACATGAGTTCAAAACCTCAAGAGTGTGTGTCAACCCAGGGGCCAACTTCAACATGACTTGTGTTTAACCCATTTGGCCTCAGGGGCTTGGGCAAATGGTGTGGAGTCACATTGTGGCATTGATGCACCATCTCACCTCAATTTGAGCTGTACTGCATGGGAGAAACATCCAAAACATTCATTGCATCAACTGAAGCAACACCGGAACCGCTCTGTAACACAACAGATTGTAACCCAATTTTGTTGTGGTGCAGTGGCTGCGCTATGTACCACGGTGCAGACAAATCACTACCTGCTATAGAAATCTCTGTGGGTATTGCAGCGGAGACATCACTATGATTTCCACTAGGTAGCGCAACATGAGAGAAGCTGCCATATGGTGTGCTAAACCACTATACAGCGCATATGAGGTAAGACAAATGAAAAAAGAGCTGTATTTGCAGATCAAAAGAAAAAAATACAAAGCCCAAGGCCAGAAGGGTTACTACCTTTGCTAAAAAGCTTGCCCGGTTCGATCGCGAACAAGAGACAAGAGAGGTCGAATTTGGCCGCAGCCTGCTGCGAGGCCGCTGCGCAACTCGTCAAGATCCCAAATTTGGCCGATCACAAATTCTAAGAGATCGACTGCACCTGTGGATCTCTGACTTCAACCAATTCTGAGACACATTATGACTATATTCACAGCATGTCTGGAGCTTGGTATGTCAAGATCAACCATACAGTCGAGTGCAGCTCTAATTCGACGCTATTCATAATGGAAATCACCGCCTATTCCAGAGTTCTCCTGGTGTAATGGTTTGAAGTAGTGGTTGTGATCACGCTCTCGATTCAATCGGTAGTAGTGTGTTCAAGCCTTTATGGACTTTTGTGCTTTTTTGTTTTGGCTTCATGAGATAAAAAAGTACAAGTCAAAAAGGACAACACCTTTTTTTGAAAATCTTTTGTTCTTCGTGCTCAGTCAAGAGCTCAAATGAGGTCACCATAGGATACTGACACATGTCCAAGATGCCTTGAATTAATTTCGAAATTTTAGCAAAAAAGTTCACGCAATTGGCCTTGATCCCATGCTGGCAAGACCACTAACGTTGGCGGCTCACGCCACATCAAGCCGTTCGACTAAGATCACTTTCTGTAGTCTTGATTAAAGCAAATCTTTGTAGCACCCGCAGCGCGATAGAAGTCGCATAGAAGTGTGAGCATGAATTCATCATGATGAGGTAGATATTTGTGCTTTATGATAGATCTCAACATATCCCAAAGTCAGAGATCCACAGGTGAAGTCGATCTCTTTCAGAATTTGCGATCGGCCAAATTTGGGATCTTGACGAGTTGCGCAGCGGCCTCGCAGCAGGCTGCGGCCAAATTCGACCTCTCTTGTCTCTTGTTCGCGATTGAACCGGGCAAGCTTTTTAGAAAAGGTAGTACACTGTGGTTTGCTCCTCTACAAGAAAATATGTCTTCTGGGATTGTGGTGCACAGCCTCTGCTATATTTCAGAGGTTATTGTGCATGTAAAAATCACTACATACACAATATCTCTGCTCCCACTATAGGCAGTGGAGTGGTTCTGGTCTTGACTGCAGGACCTAAATTAAAAAAACTGACCCCAACAGTAAGTATACTATATTATACAAATCCCTACAAGCTTCCTGCAATCACCTAACAATCTCTTCTCAATACACAATCAGATTGAATCCTGGTATGTACTTGATCTAAGTTTTTCTTAACCCCCAGTAACCCCGCCCTCAAACAGCTCAAACACTCTGTAGGTTTTCCTTCTTAATTTCTTTTGATTTGCTTTACCTCTTCTTTCTCATTTAGTCACCTTTCCAAAACACAGATTCATAGCTAATAGACCTATTTTTTCATAGACTCATTTTTTTATCCTTCCTCAGGGTTTGGTCTGTACAATCCAGCTATGGCTCAAGCACTTTATCCTGTAACAGAATGCTTAGTTAAGTTTGAACTAGTCACTCTACTTCTTACTTGTACTTGTTTAGTTGGTCTAATAATCAATTAAGCAATTCCACATTTTCAAAAAAACCCAGTGGTGTACAACAGTTACTTTTTGGTTGATGTGCCTGCTACAATGTTGATGCTCTTGTCATTGACCTGTCGATCCAGTCAGAATATCCTAAAGAGAGTTAAGGAGGTGTTTATTTTTTTCAACCACTTTCCAATCTCAATTGATATTTTATCATATCTGACAACTATTCATAATTGTTCACCTTACCCTTTCAAATCCTTCAACTTAACCCTTCTTTCATTGATGCCTGATGGCATCAAGGTAATCTATATACACCCCTGGATATAGGTATGTATCACACAGTGGATTGATTGACTGAATAATGAACTGATATTGTGGAAAAGATTTTGAAAAGCTATCTTATGTTTTTGTCCCGGTGCATGTATCAGGGCTTGTGCTATTAGTATGAGGTGGCAGTGCACGCCAGACATGCCCTTATTAGAAAAAGCACGCCCAGGCTTACCTCAAGTGCGGCTGGTCGCGCTTGTAGCCAACAGTTTGCCCATCACCCGACTCATCTCACTCATTGTCTTTTAATCATAGAAGTGCTTCAGTTTTGTATCAAAAGCATAAACATAATCATTCCCTCCCACCAATCAGCAATCAGTTGATCTTATAAATAACAACCTTAATAAACCTATCAAACACATAAACAACATTTTTTTTGACTTTACTCCTTTTTTGGGAATAAAAGATACACACATTCATCTCTACTACATATGAAAACTCAAAAACGATCAAGATGAAGAAGAACAAGAAATTGATAGGATAAGATCTTTTTTTTATTTTGACACTTTTTTTATCGAAAAAACAACAACAACAACAACAACACTTAAAACGACAACAACAACCACAAAATACAATTTCAAACCTTTCAACCTTGAAGCCAATTCCATCAATTTTGATCTGTTGCAGGTGGTGAAGGTAGAACATGCATAAGTTCAAAGATAGACTCTAAAGCTGGATTACCACCTAATCTAGTGACTTCTTCTATTGCTTGTTCTTCAAGACATATCAATACTCCACGAGTATATTCTAATGATTTGGTTCGATCTTTCATATATGAGACTGCAAAGGCTTTGGTACCAATGTCCGTTGGTTTTTGCCGTAAGATATCTGAGAATCCAATGAAATATAATTTAGTAAGATGAAAGAAAGTAGCGGGTGAATGGAAAAGGCTCAACTCATCAATTGATGATTCGTACTATCAGACCTAATCGAATGTACAATTGGAAAACTGAATTTCCCTTCGGTGAGATCCTCACAGAACCCTTTGTTTTTCGTGTACTGCGTTTTAGATTTTGCAAAAATGTGTCAGTCTCGATTCGGTGAGTTAAGAATATTGGTGGACACGGGAAACAAAAAATAAACACCCACAACAGAGGAAAGGTTTAAAAGATCATCTCTGATTTGAAAGATGATCCCAACGAGATTCACCAATGGTAAGTAATCACTGAAGAGACATCAGAGACCAGGTCAGTCCTCCTCCAGCTTCATATCTGGGGCGAAATTCCCTTACGGGGTCTCAGGTATCGGTGAAAGAGCGATCATCAACTTGATAGCGATCCGAAAGAGTCCCCCGGTTTCTGGTAGATAGAAAGGATGAATTAGTATGGATGTTTCAGGTTAAGAAATGCAGAAAAGTGACATATAGAATATACTCAACTGTTGTTGACCATCTGAAGATACTCCTCTTCAGTAGGACATGTCAACGAGTCTCTCCAATACAAATCCATACCTTGTCCACGGTGAAGTTGAAGTAATTCATCTAAATTGGACCCAGAAAGGCTCTTTCTGAGTCCAATTTTCCAGAGATGTAGAGACAAAAACAGACAAACCGTTAACAAGGCTCCAAAGATCGGTCGTCGCGTCAGACCTAAGACACGGTTTCAATTTTGTAAGTTCCTGATAGGCCAAGAAGTACACATAGCTGAAATTTAATGGCGAGCGAAAAAAATCAGATATGAATTCAAAAGAAAGGCTTTTGGAGTTTGGAGTTTGGAGTTTAGACTTACTTGGCTGTATTGATAGTTTGTGGTATGCCATAAATCTTATGGGTCACTTTGATAATCATAAAGAGAGAAAACGGGACAAAAAAGATCGACTGAGTAACAGGAGAGAAACATAGAGCTGTAGACTGTTTCAAACCTGGAACGCCTCTTCTGAGATCGGAATCATCTTCGACATCATCCATACTGCTCAAAAAATTCAGGATCAGATTTATCGAAAATCAGGGTGTGATGAAAGTAGTACGCACAGAAGACTAGCGGTATGAAGCTGCCCAACGATCTTCTTTATGATCTCGAGTGCAGGTCGGGGGACTTGAAGCCAATGATTGAATGCATCGATCATCATTGAGCGAATTTCTTTTCCAGGGATGTTAGTAAGGTATGTGTAAGGTTCGAGTAAGATCTGTTGTCAAAAAATGAAACAAGATGATGAGGAAGATTCTGGTCATGATATTCATCTCAAGGGATCGATACTACAAATGGCAGTTTGATGAGAAGCAGACCTGTTCATTGGATTCCGGCCAAATATCGAGAGCTTCAAGACGTTGTAAGAAGTTACCATATCGATTCGAGATGTTGAATTTGGTATCTGAAGATGATGATGAGGATGATGATGATGATGAAGATGACAAGTTATGGTGTTCAACTTTATCATCAACTTTACCATTTGTTGAAGGTACAGGTTTCATGATGGACGATGAGGATGCAATCAAAAGGTAAACAGCAAGCTATGTCTGTATGTAATCTTATGTATGTAATTCTAAACCTTTTCAGTGGTGAAATAGTATGAATTCTGAAGGATTCCTGATGATCAAGAAGTCGATCAGATTTAGATGAGAAGTTGATATGTAAGATGAAATATCAGAGTTAGAACGATATAAAAAAGTGAAAAGAAGTTATAAATCTAATTCAAGTGGGCATCCAGTTCGACTGTCAAGGTGTTTTTAAAGTATATCGTTATGAGATGAGTTGATAAAATGAAGAAGCCGATGTGGTTTTTAGAATTCGATCGCATTCGATGGTCAAGATCCAGAAATAACTCACCGAATGTACCGATCGATGGAGACAAAATAAATTCAAAATTTCACGGTAACGGGACGATTCTATCTAGAATTCTACACACACACACACAACCTTTACCGACCTTTCAACTTTCGATGGCTGAGTAAAAATTGGGAGATTTTGGATTCAAGCGGTCGTTTTTAAAAATCAGCACTGAAGCAGGTTGTCTGAACCTCGATCCATACTTTCACTGCAAAGATAACATACAATCTGATTCAATCGCCGATTCATAGCTGCACATACAACATACACTTTATCTCGCTTGTTTGTACAGTCAATTCAGCAAAGCTTGTCACAAAATCCCCGCCAATTTGTGGGGTTTTGAGGGCAACTTCAAGCGTGTGGGACAGGAACGAGGATACGTGAGCGCGGGATGAGGCAAGATCTTTGCCAAGTTTGCCTCGATGCGATGTCTGAAGAGATCGCTCTTGTTCAATAAAGAACCATGAGTCTTCGCCTCGTACGTATTTCTCTTACCAACGAACTCGTATCCACTTGAGAAAGAGTGGAGAAACCCGATAAGCAGAGAAACATGACACCAGCACTACATTAGGGGCTCTCAAACCTGACCCGGTTTTCAAAACCCAGTGACCCAGTTGACTTTTTGGCAGTAACTTTGTATATAAATTTGAAATTTATTGACAGCTCCCAGCCAAAAAGTCAACTGGTCAACTGGTTTTTTGGGAAGTCTGGCAAGCTTGTGAAGCTCAGATCCT
>NW_006768772.1:552802-836125 GCF_000204055.1 Melampsora larici-populina 98AG31
CGGGTCAGGTTTGAGAGCCCCTATTGCATCAGAATCCAGATTGTATCTGCCCCTCAATCAAACATCCTCTCTCGCAGGCTCGCTCGCCGACACGCCGAGAGGGACTTACTTATGTAAATTTGATCAAACATCCGATCATCATCCTCATCTTTCAACAAGTATGAGTATTGTCAGTAAAAGTGTATCTCTCTATTTTAGCCATCTCGTATGCAACTCAGAGATGGCTCCAAGTAACAATTGCCAAGTTGTCACAGCCTGCGCTGGCTCCGCAACCTGCTTATAGCTGCTTATGTAAAACCCCTTTGCGGTTTTGTGGGGCTGAAAATATTTTGTAAAAACTTCAGACTCATCTTTGACCTTTCTAATGCCAAACTGAATCATATCGCATCTCATAGGAGTTTTAGAGCTCTTGGTATGCCGCTAATCTTCACTGAAGGAATTTAGTTTAGATCCTTCTAGACTTGCTGCGCTGCAGTACTCAATCAATCAAACACAAAAAAAAAAGAGTTTGACCAATTTTCTTGATTTGGAATTGAGAAAAGGGTTATGATTCTGAACAAATCCCCTTCCGTTGCTGTTCATAATCATATAGATTTACGGTACTCAAAGCAAGTACATATGTAGGCGTACATAGTTTGCGCTACATATGTACTTTTTTTGGCGGGGAAAAGAACAAAAATATACTTTTGGTCTCGTTTTTACGGAAGCCGTGACGTGAAGTGACCGCCACCGTTTTTTCAAAACTTCGGTTTTCGGTTTTCGGTTTTTGGAATTTGGGCATGTCCTTCAATTTTTGATACACACCACGGGCTACCATCACCGAGAACACCAACTGACACCATCACCACCACCAAGGGTTTATTCCACACTTGTATTTTCACTCAGCACCCACCACCGAGCATTTTTTCCACATCTGTCTTTTCACCACCAGCTAGCTATGTACGAACATCACCACCCACCACCGAGCTATCTTTTCACACTTGTCTTTTCACCAATCTAGCTATCACCACCACCACCCAGCTTGAGTATCTTTTATCAAAGTCCAGACTTGTTTCAATTATCACTCACTCAATCAACTTGGTATCATTTACAGTCAATAAACTTGTAATCAACTTGGTATCATTCACAGTCAATAAACTTGTAATCAACTTGGTATCATTTACAGTCACAAATCACCTTACCCCTCAATAAATCAACAACCTTTCTGATCAAAGAAACTGTTGGTTTTCCAAATAGGTTGAATTTTGAGGAGGTGATTGTCAAGATCAACCTCAATTGTTTGAGAACTCAGAATAATCAAAAATACTTGGCATACATTTTTTAAAACAGCCTCATGATTGAAATGTCGTAAGTTGTGTAAAACAATCAATAAGTAAGTGATACAAACTCTGTGAAATGATCAGGTTCCAGATTGTAATCACCATGATTTGTGATTATACTCTTTGCAATTCGAAGATACTTATGTAAATTTTTTGTTCAGATGAGGGCCAGCCAATTCAGCATTTTGATGTGTAGTTAGTGTAAGAATTAATGGATCGATAAGAAGTTAAAGAAGAAACTTCAAAGGTGAACACAATGAGTGTTGAGATAAGAGCTTTCAGAGTTAGTTGTGATGTGTAGTAGGATCGAGTGGATCAATTTTTTGTTGAGATAAGAGCAAGCCGATGGAGCTTTTTGATGCAATGGGTAGTTTAAACATGAGTGGTTCGATATGAAGTTGACGAAGAAATTTAAAAGGTTAACACAACAGGTGTTGAGATAAGAGCTCGCCAATTCGACTGTGATGTGTAGTAGGATCTATTAGTTTAATTTGAACTACAATACTTTGGTATTGATTGATACGATTGAAGTTGATAAGATTTGAGATGTGGTTTGATTGAGTCAAAGTCTGGATATTTGAAGGCACAAGAGTTGAATCGGTCGAGCAGTTTGACCGACTCACTGTAAATTGAGAGGGAGGCATGGTTGCTTTTCAAAAAAATTGAAGGAAATGCCCAAATTCCAAAAACCAAAAACCGAAAACCGAAGTTTTGAAAAAACGGTGGCGGTCACTTCACGTCACGGCTTCCGTACGTTTTCCCTGCCAAAAAAAAGTATGTAGCAAAAAGTATGTACGCGTACATACTTGCTTCGAGTACCGTAATTTTCAATGGAGCTCCTCACATAAAAATCAAATCCTAGAACAGGAGCAAATTAAAATGATTTGTTACAGTCGATTGCAGAAAGCTTGGAAACTTTTGCCCGCCAAACTTGAGCAAATTGGCGTGGAATTCTTTCCAAGCTTTGTGAAATTGACTGTACATACAATCATTTTACAAAATCTTGTTGACCAAACTTGCCCGCAAGACTCCAGCAAATTGGCGGAGAATTTGTGACAAGCTTTTCTGACATGAATGTAAGATAATGATCTTCATATGATGATTTGAAGGATTTCCTTTTGAAAAAGAAAAAGTCAAAGTCAGTTTGTTTTTCTTTTGCACAGCGCACATTTTTCTATATTCTCACAAATCAAAACAAAAGGCAAAACCATTCAAAAGACGCATGTCTTCGTTATACTTAAACTTGGGCTGTGTCTTGCAGTGCATGATGCATATACCAAAGCCGATTGAACATTCACCACTTGTCAAAAAAATCGAAAAACTTTCAATTTGAGTTAATCAAGAGTCAGGGGGTAGGATCATCATTAAAGTCATGACAAGAAATGAATCGTTTCCCGTGAGACTTTTTGGCTGATGTCGAAGTTGAAGATACATGGACTAGGAGCGAGCTTCTAGAAAGGAGAATAGGTTGCACGTGCTAAAGATGTAACGTAGCCCCGACGATCGCGTCGCGTAAAATTACACTGCTGTGCTCTTGACCATCTCCGACTATAGATCACCTCTTTACCTTGACTTTGAAGATGCTCTTTACCCTCGAGATGATCATATATAAACACGTGGATGATTCATGAATTCCGGTTCTTCCCACTTTTATATTCTTCCTCAAAGACATTATTGATATCTTCCTAAAAAGTATCCTCTTATATTTTCGAGATCATTTACTCTCATAGGTTTATACATTGATCTCTATAATTTTTTCGATCCCACCCACCTCTCCCGTTTTTACCTACTTTTTAGACCACCCCATAGCACCCCATAGCGGACCTATTTGATGCTTATGAGTCTTGCACTGTATATAAACTATCCTCCATAGTCCTTGATTTCATTGCAATTAGGGCTCTACGCCCCGATTCAAGCTAAAAACACCTATCGTGAGTTTTAGCTGGTAATCAACACAAAAACCTATTCTTACGTAATAATCTGTCGAAGAAGTCTCAGCAAGAATTCACATCTTGTAAACGTAGACTACTCTTGAATTTCTGATAAAGAAGCTTATCAACTTATCAACTTCAACTGAAGTTGGTTTATCACTTCAAATGCCATGGAGATATATGCATTTCGATGGTTTATCAGATTACGTGATACAAAGGTTGGCTTGAATATCTGTTGAAATATGCCGTCTGATGGGGTTCATGTTCTGTGATGCCCTATAGGCTATCGATAACTTCTTGAGCGGTTTATCTCATGTTCGGAATGTTGAAGATCTCTTCTCGCTATCCAGAAACTAACTTTGAACCATGTTTTGGTGTTCTTATTAATGAATTATTTCAGACGCTTGACAAAGAGTGATATGTATGTAGATTTATTTTCAGAAACATGCCTTTGAACTTTTCTCATATCAGGCTTAAAAACACATTGTCCATTCCAAAGTTTATCTCAGCAAGTTATCTTTCTTCGTACAAATCGGTATTGATGGAAATAATTCGATTTCAAAAGCATTTTGATTACAATGGAGAAAAAACGCATACATTCAAGCTCTGATCTTTCCATCATCATTTCAGCCTTTTCCTATCAAGATGAGGTAGAACAGATCAAGAAATGAATATAGTCAACTCAAATTGGGATCTGTGAGTGAGAGTGAGAGGGCTGAATTGCGGATCGGGGTATGTTCTGGTAGCGTCCATTATGCTTTCTGATTTTTTTCCTTTCATGAAGATGGTATTAACATTCTATCTATCACATGGGGTTTCATAGGATTTCATACGCAAATTCATGTGTGGGATATGAGTGAAGGTCTACAGAGACATCGTATATACATGACCTCCAGATGGTTCATTAACTCCGGTGGAATTTTTTCTGGATCTAGCGGTAGAGATATGGAACACTTTTAATTAGAGCTAGCCTGTTTGGCAGTCTATCATGTGAGAAGACCCGCTGGGAAGCAGGAAGCGCTCCTTTTGACACAATGAGTACAACGGCCGACAATGCTCTCTTATCAGCTGCGTTCATGAAGTATGAAGGATTCTTCAATCAAAGTTATTGTGAATCAATGTTGCATTGCCAATAATCTTAATCTAGCCAAATACAAGGCAGATCGTCATGGTTTTACCTGTGTTCCCTTGCAGAGAGAATCGAGTTCATTAGAAGTCAATAATTATAAAAATCATGAGTTTCTGGGACCCAAATGGAACTTCAGTTGTGTTCAGTAGGTGCCTTCAAACTAGGGAAAAGTTGAAATGTTGAACAGAAAAATTGGGAACCGTGTAATTACAATACAAGCGATACAACACTGTAGTGAAATCATAGTTTTTCATTACACACCTTTTTACTGCTTCAAAACTGTGAAGCCCTATTGTTACGGCTGAGATGACAAGGCACTGGTGATGGCTTGGCATCTGGCCTAGTCTCATCCATTTTCGGTTAGCCCAGTTGGAAGATCTAAGAAGATCAGGGCGGTTTCACTTATTCCTTTTCGTCATAATTTGTAACGCCATGCGAAACTTGTTTTGTATAAAACTTCATTGTTCTTCTCTACTAGTTGTGTTTCTCTATTGTTACATCTTCACTTTGTTTTGGTAGAATTACACTGACACTAGTACTACTAGGTTAGAACTTTATTTCTCTTTTATGCAATTGTTACATCTTCACTTTGTTTCGGTAGAATTACACTGACACTAGTACTACTAGTTTGCGTTTCATCCCGTTTCGTCCCATCAGGTTATGAGCTTTACCGTACCCGACGAAAACGATTTATCCTTTGAAAGCGCTACGTCCGATCCTACCACTCTGAACAATCAAAATCTTGACAATCAAAACAATCAACAGACTTCATCGAACCCGTTTGCTACCACTATTGAACCTGACGAAGACTCGTTACGATCCAGTACCATGAGCGCTGGAACTCCCATGGAAGGACAAATCATCGGTCTCCAACCCGTCGGTGGTCCTCCCGGTGTTGATAACTTGCAGAACCTTCAGCAAAACCTGCAACAGAATCAACAAACCATCAATAACGCTCCTCAGATGGTACATCAAACAATCCATAATGTTTTCACAATTGCTGGCAGTGAAAACACCGACTCTTGGATTGTACGAACCCGTAACTGTCAAGTGAAATTGGCAAGTCTTGCTCAACTAGCATCTGATGGATCGAACTTCGATGTGTGGGACTCAGACATCCAGGAATATCTGGAAATAATGACTGGGTGCATTGACTATCTTCATCCGGCTGCTATACCTTTGGTAGCTGGTTGGCGTGAAGACATCGCAAGAGGGATCAACGGTTTATTTCATTGGACCGTTGATCGTCATATCGGAATGCGTCTGAAGGAACATTCTCCCATTCCCTCAGCTCGTTATGCGTACCTCAAGAGTCGTTTTTCTGGTGAAACTTTTGCTGGAAGAATGTCACTCTTGAATGAATTTACCACCATCACGTACAATCCGTCATCCACAAGCATGGACGCTCATGTCCATTCTGCTTCAACTCTGTGTCGTAAGCTCGAACGTTCAGGAATGTCAATCCCGGACGACATCTTCGCCGGCATCCTATTGAACAGTGTTCCGAAAGGATTCCCTAATATTACGAACACCTTCGAAGCCATGATCATCAACGATCCGAAGACTATAGTCAACTCATCATCTATGATTTGGGCTATGGGAGCAGCTGATGTTGCCCATAGGCGTGGGAATGTCACTGTGGCGGAAGGTTTAACAACTGTGGTTAATAAGTCATCTAATAAAATGTATTGTTACTATTGCAAGAAATCAGGTCACATCAAAGCTGACTGTCGTGCCCTCAAGGCCAAGAACAAGGAGCGCCAAAATCCGGTAGCTTCAATTTCCGAAACTCGAGTCATAGAACCACAGTTCGCCGACATCGATTTTTCAGGGTGTGTGGAAGTCAGTCATATCGTGGTTTCTCAACTGGACACTGACATCACACCTTCTACCATCATCTTCGATACTGGCGCAACTCATCATGTCTTTAATCAACGTTCTCATTTTTCATCTTTTTGCAACATTACACCCCTTCCAGTTAAAATGGCAAACAATTCATCTTCTTCCTTTATAACTGGTGTTGGTCGTGTACGCATATGCAATGTAGCAAACTCAGACGAGTTTTTAGATGTAGAGAATGTGTATTTTTGTGAGACTCTGCGCCATAGTCTTTTATCCGGAATTCAACTGGAAGAAGACGGTATATCTTTTAGAAACTCTAAGAATGGTATTGAATCATGGAAAAACAAATCAAGAATCTTAACAGCTCAAAAGTCCGGTAGAAAGTGGATTCTCAACAATCTACCATCATCAATTGAGGCTTCCGCTGTGTTAGGCGATTTCATGCTCTGGCATCGTCGTTTGGGTCATCCCAATGATCGAACACTTCTAAAACTAATCCGTGACGGTTCCTGTGTAGGTTTGCCTGAGAAGTTGACCAAAACTGTACCCTGTGAAGACTGCGCTGTAGCCAAATCAACCAAATCTTCTACCATAGGACCATCTCTCATGTCTTACGATGGTCCCTTGCAGCTTGTAGTTGCAGATTTGTGTGGACCGTTCCCAGTCAAAACAATATCTGGTTCGGAGTATTCTCTGGAAATCAGAGATGTCTTTTCTACATTTATGCGCACTTACCTTCTCAAATCAAAGAATGAAGCAGGAAATCACATCAAGACCTACATAGCTGAAGCTGAACAAAGGACTGGAAAGAAGGTCATTCATTGGAGAACCGACGGTGGAGGAGAATTCATCAACAACTCACTCAAGTCTTTCTTTGCAGAACGTGGTATCAAAGTCCAAACCTCTCTTCCTTACTTTCATGAACAGAATGGCTCCATTGAAAGGGCTAATCGTACTGTTCAGGCAGGAATGCGTGTTCTTCTTCAAGATTCTGGTCTACCTCGCCAATTTTGGGGCTTCGCCATTACAGCTGCTACGGATCTTCACAACAAAACACCTAACAGCAACACCGGATCAAAAACTCCCACCGAATTAATGTTCGGTTTTGCTCCTCAGGTTGATCACTTACGCATCTTTGGAAGCTGGGCATTTGTTCATGTCCCAGCCGAAAAACGTCGCAAACTTGATGAAAGAGCTATCAAATGCAGGTTTGTGGGGTATTTGGAGGCCAGTAAGGGCTGGCGCTTCTGGAACCCTGCGACTAATGAATTTCTTGATTCAGCACATGCTTGTTGGCTTCAAGAAAAATCTTTATTGGATTCCATTCCTAATCAAATCAATTCCTCTACAAACGACATCACCTCCCTTAATCACATCCTAACATCGGAAGACTCAATCAAGAACCATGAAGATCTTCGACTTCTATTTGAATCCCTTTCTCTATCATATACACTCGAAGACAAACAATTCACTCGCACAGTTCGAGAACAAGACGAATTCATCACTCTGCTGCAAGCTAAAGCGGCCGGAATTGCTCAACGTCTTCCTCGAAGCTATCAGGAGGCTGTTCAAGGTGAATATGGAAATGACTGGAAGGAGGCGTGCAGAAAAGAAATCAAAATGTTGGTCAGGTTGAACGTGTGGGAGGAGGTGCCTTTGCCAGAGGGGCAAAAGGCGGTGTCTAGTAAGTGGGTGTTTGTTGAAAAGATTGATTCGAGTGGTAACGTCTATAAGAGGAAAGCAAGGTTTGTAGTTCGAGGTTTTACTCAGAGAGAGGGTGTGGATTTTTTGGAGACCTTCGCACCGACTGCCAAATTTACGTCTCTCATGATCATTTTTTCAATCACCGTCAACAAAGGGTGGCACATTCGAGGATTCAACATTGTCTCAGCCTACCCTCATAGCCCTATCGACGAAACCATCTATGTCAGGCCAACAGATGGAGTTTCAACTCAATTACCCAACTATGTGCTTTTATTGAGACGAGCACTTTACGGCACCAAGCAGGCGGCTCGGTGCTGGTGGAAACATTTTTCTTCCGTCTTATCTGGCATGGGTTGTCGCTATTGCATCAATGACCAGAGTTTATACGTCCTTCACTACAAGGATAGTATAGCAATTTTATGGATACATGTTGACGACGGAGTCATTTGCGGCTCGTCAGTTGAAATCATTTCATTCATCCATGAATCATTACTCAAATTGTTTCAAGTCACCTGGAACGATAACTTAGAACAAATTGTTGGAATCAACATCAAATACACACCAGATGGTATTTTCTTATCGCAACCATCTTTAACTTACAACGTTTTGGAATCTACAGGTTTTACAACCTCAAAAACTTCAACTCCTATGATCGCCAATCTCAATCTCGAGACTTCGGACGTGGACGCCGTTGGACTCAACTCATCATCTTATCTTTCGGTCCTTGGTTCCCTATCTTATCTTGCTATTGGTACTCGTCCGGACATCGCGTTTTTGGTGAATTATTTAGCTAGGTTTTCATCCAAGCCTGGAGAAACTCATTGGCTAGCTTTAAAACACTTGCTCAGGTATCTTAGTGGGACAAAAGATGAAGGAATTTATTTTAGAAAGAATGATAATGATAGTGCTTTGGTTACGTTTTGTGATGCGAATTGGGGGGGGGGATTTTCTAGATCTACTCATGGGTTTGCGGTGTTTCTTTTTGGTAATATCATCTCTTGGGCTTCACGAAGACAGTCCTGTGTAGCAACTTCAACTTGCCATGCCAAATATATGGCGCTCGGCGTTGCCTCAAGAGAATCTATATGGATTCAGAACTTATTGGAAGACATCTTCAAGAAAGTTTACATTACTACTTTAAAATGTGACAACACGGCTGCAATTAAAGTCGCTCAGGATCTCCATCTCACTAAACGGTCTCACCATGTCGCAAGAGAATTTCATTACGTCAATGAACAAATATTTGACGGAAACTTGAAAATTGAATGGATAGATGGACCCAATCAGAAAGCCGATATACTCACCAAATCACTTGGTAACATCATTTTTCACATCCATAAACACAATATTTGTATGTCTTAGGTGTGCTAACCTCTAAAGGTTGAGGGGGGGGTGTTACGGCTGAGATGACAAGGCACTGGTGATGGCTTGGCATCTGGCCTAGTCTCATCCATTTTTGGTTAGCCCAGTTGGAAGATCTAAGAAGATCAGGGCGGTTTCACTTATTCCTTTTCGTCATAATTTGTAACGCCATGCGAAACTTGTTTTGTATAAAACTTCATTGTTCTTCTCTACTAGTTGTGTTTCTCTATTGTTACATCTTCACTTTGTTTTGGTAGAATTACACTGACACTAGTACTACTAGGTTAGAACTTTATTTCTCTTTTATGCAATTGTTACATCTTCACTTTGTTTCGGTAGAATTACACTGACACTAGTACTACTAGTTTGCGTTTCATCCCGTTTCATCCCATCACCTATGAGGGAGGCCCCCTTCAAATACAAAGTCTAACTTTGTGATTGCACTACAGTGTTGTATTGCTTGTATTGTAATTACACGGTTCCCAATTTTTCTGTTCAACTTTTCGACTTTTCCCTAGTTTGAAGGCACCTAGTGATAGGAGATGCTTGAATGGAACAATGTGAGTCTGTGCTTGCAAGTAATCCATGATCCAATGTCATCCATCAACATCAGCTGAGCTTCTTCGAGTCTGGCTCTTTTCATGAAACATTAGCGTGCTCAGTTTGACGGAACAATCACAGGTCTTGTTTCTGGTGTTTCAACTTCAATTCTGATTACACGTCTACCTAAGAGATTACCATCAAATCAGAATGCATTAGGGGTACACAAACATCTCAACCCGACCTAATAAAACCCATGGCAACCCGATTGATTTTTGGATTTTTTAGCGCCAAAAACTCAAAATCAATCGGGTTGGCACGGGTTTTTTGGATGGGTTTTTAAGGTCGGGTTGAGATGTTTGTGTACCCCTATTATTGGTTTTGGGTCAGCCTTTCTTCCCATTAAAAAAGAGTGCATCTCAGTGAGTTGCAAATCAAAATTGCTTTCATTCCCTACAGAGTAGGAATCATGGCAGGGTATTATTACTCCAAAGTTGCACTCAAATCACACTTGGACCACTGCAAGGAACAGAAACAAATATTGGAACACTGTGCATTGGAGATTAGAGAAAACTTCTCAAGTTATAACTTGGAAACAATGCAAGATCCCTGTAGGTGATCTGGCTCTTCCTAGGTTTTTATATAAATGCAGGCAACATTTATTCTTGAAACTGCTGTATCTCATTGTAATATTTCCACTCCCTTATCTTCTTTCCTTGCATCTAGAATTCTATAACCTTGAAATTCTGTTTGGTCCACAAATGTCTGATCACCAATATTGGGTATGTGCAGATACACTTTAGAAATGCCATCCTGAAACTTTAGATATCTGAATACCCCATGCTTTGTGTGAACTTTGCCTCAATCACTTTTGGCCTTATGATTTTTTTCCTTGTGACAATTGCATGTTGTCTTTGATGTGTATCAATAGTCTGAGGCCAAATCTTGCAATACTTATTGTGTTCTGGTATTTACATTTATGTGCACATTCCCCTGTGCCACTGCACTGCGCCCCCTGTGCTATGTATCACCACAGGGGTTGCCCTCTTCTGAGTACACTGCACATCTTACACACCACAGCAACACACCTATGGAGCATTTTCCAGTGCAGTGCAGTTTTGCACAAAACTGTGATGCACCAAAGTGACATTGGGAATTGTCTCAACACCAGGAAAAATATGCATTTTTTTTGTATTTTTTGCACTCTTGATGACCACTCAATACTTTGGTATATCAATCTTTATATATTCTGCCCAGAAAATGTTATACTTTTTGTGGTGGGATGGAAGCAGCCAGAGATTCAGGGGCTTGGTTCATAATAGGTGAGCTAGAGGTAGCCTCAGCTCCATTGACAGCTTCATCAAAATTGATGATAGTGGAAGGTGTGGGAGATGCAGAGGACTCCAGGACTTGAGAGAGATCAAGTTTAAAGGACTTCAAATTGGGTCTCATCACCGCTGCCGGACTGTGTCTGGTAGGTTTGGGTGACATTTTGCATAAGCAGTTATCCAAACAATCTAGTGATGATGACTCTTGTATACAATATATAAGATGCTAGGTATAATGTTGAGATGAGGAGTGAGCTGAATGTGTTTGGTGGAGTGGAATTAGTTACAGTCTGACTTTAGAAATATGAGAATCATATAGTTCAATCAAAATGGTGAATCCTCAGCATCAACTTTGCAGAACTTCCTAGGGGCCTTCAGAATTGTTTACCTCAGGCAAAAGCTATTTTGGCATTTCAATACAAAACTTCTTTGTATATTTGACACTGTGAAACATACCCAATAACAACAAAGGCTCAGTATTACGAAAATGTTGTAAGGCAGATGTAGAAATGTTACAGGCAATGGGAATGAACTCATTTTGGCATCACAATACTGTAGTTACACTTTGGAGTTCTCAGTAAGTGTAAAAGATAACACAAGTCAAAAGGTAAAGAGAGCACCTGGTGGTGCAAGAAATAAAACAATAATAATGAATAAATGAAGGGAAAAATAGTGAAAATGTAAACATTCTTATACAGTGATAATGTTAGGGTGGCTTTACTTGATGTGGGTTGGTAAAGTCTAGACTTACTCAACCTGAGGTCCTGACAAGCTTCTGCCCTGGTTACAAGGAGTAGGAAATAGCTTAAGCATAAGCTATAAATCTCATAAGGTATTGAGCAGGTTAGTACTGGGATCCTTCAGCGTGATTTTATTGATGACAAAGGCTTACCATAGGTTTACAGACAATGGTGGGTAAGCCCTAAGCTGGTCTGGTCCCAATAGCTAGAGTATATAGTAGGTTGCCTGTAGAAGAGGGATCTTGTCCAACAATGTTGCAAGAACAAGATCAAATGACCAGAATGAATCCAACTAACGGATTAGAAGGCAAATAATCTTCAGACAATGATACAAAGATACTGATAAGTGATTTGTGTGGAAAGATTGGGTGATGGGTACAAACAGGATCTCATTTACTGTAGAACCCTTGAGAATCTAGGGTTTCCCACATATTGAGGTTCATTCCCAATGTGGATGTGACTCCTCATGTTATGATCTCTACGTTAGGGATGTTGATTGAGTAGTTTTAGTGTTTTTACGTGGGTTCTTGTTATCTCTGTGCCCGTTCCTTGGGCTTGTAAGTTGGTGTAAGAGGTTGCTTTCAATGATTGTATGGATCATCTGTTTTGGGTTTTTGGAGTCTTGTTAAATAGACTTTAAGATGAATAATTTCTATATATTTGTTTTTATTATCTGATGGGGTCTTTGATACTAGACCTTGAAGATGTCAATGGGATTTTTATTTATCATATTCCTCAATTAAGCATGAAGTGCTTTTTCTTCTTCCTTTGGGAGACTTGAGTGCTGAAAGATAAGATTTAATGAACATGGTACAATCAATAGAATTAAAAATGAAGCTAAAGATGGAACTACATCATAAGAACAATTGACACTGATATAATGGCTGTAATGGGAAGAGAGGAAGAAATTGAATATCTCAATAGATATCAGGTCTGTTTGGCTATCATCACCTCACAGAATATCAGATTGACAAAACTATAAACTTATCAACTGATTCAATTATATTTCTGATTTATGTACATTATCATATCACAAGGTCAGATATTGTCTAGGAGTGTAACAAAGTCCCAAGGGTCACAATTTGGTTCTGACTCCCAATATCAAGGGCTTCAATATATTTCTGAGTGCCTTCTTCTGTTTGATTCTTTTCCTCTTGGATCATGGTAGATTTGTTCTGATAGTGTATCTAATTTTTTTGAAGTGAATCTACTATTTCACACAAGGAAAATTTGTTTGAGTTGAACACACAGTTCATGGTTCTGAAGTACATTATACCCCATTAAAGCCATAATCACAATGATCTCTCCCTTGCAAGCTCACATGAATCTAATTTAACTGGGTTTCCAGAGTGACAAGTGGGCAGAAACCACAAGATCTGTTGTATAAGTGGTGCCGGAAAAGATACGACACCAGTTTACTCCGCCTAGTACACCAGTTGGGGCCGGTGGAGTCAACTGGTGTTGCATATTTTCCGGCACCACTTGTACACAATTCTCAAAGTGATCACAGTTTATACATGGCAGCCAAAAAAGCTTGTATATGTCTAAGAACCAGGTGCTGGAATATCAAAAGAATACAATTTTTTTTTCACCATACAATAAGGTTTTGTGGAGATACCTGTCAATGGAATTTGTGAGGTTTAACTTGTAAAAATATTGCATCCATCATTTCTGGAGTGACAGGTAATGCCAAAGTCAATGAATATTTCTTTTGGCCAGAAGATGAGTCACTTACTATCTAGGTCTAGAGCCAACAGTTCATGATCACAGAGCAAGTGATGATGATTGAGTGTTGCCAGGATTTATTGGTGCATGAAAGCCCTGAATTGATGGATAGGTGGAGAATAGACTTTGAGGGAAGGTAGCTTGAAACACCCATAAGATCTTAAGATATAGGAAAGTCCTGATATAGCTCAGTAATCACAACAGTTGAATTTGACTTGTGCAGTGGCTGACTGATAGTTGCTTTGTAAAGTGACTGTTTGTGGCTCCAGAAAAAATAGATCATAGTTTGAGTTCAACATCCATTGAGATAATTCAAGGGTCACAAATAATTGATAAACAGTTGTGGAATCAACTTGATCCAAAAATCAAGGATACAGTGGGAAAGCAGTGGCTCAAAGGAGATGATTAATACAAGAAGTGATTGATATCATAGATATAATCATGATAGATTACTTGATTTGTGATTAGTTGAAATGATTAAGCCAGACAATTACTCCATATGTCCCATCATGGCTTTTAAGCACCAAATCAAGGTCAGAAATATGTACCCTTGGGATGGAAAAGTATCATTTCTCCGCCAAGGTTGTTCATTACTCCTCGAGGGGAATTTTTTACATAGCCCGAAATTGGTGATTCATAAATGAAGTTTAAGAACCAGAGAGCTTTGAAAGTATAATTCCTGAGAATTGCGCTTTTACTGGCATGAGCAAAATCATTATCAGGCAAGATCAAGATTGAGCAGAATTACAAGAAGTTCCAAATCGATTTGACCAATTCAGGAAGCTGATATATGAAAGTTTCCAGAGAACAAAGATTTGTTAAAATATAGATGTATGGGAGAAAGATAGTGACGAAGGCTTCCGTAGGGTGGCATGAAAAGATGATACATTATCACAAACATTGCAATATTTTTGATAGAAAATCATATCACTCCTCAACTTTGAAAACCTCAGAGATCTTCAGGTTGAAAGGTCAAGACTTCTGGTGGGGTCAAAGCCCTATAGCCAAGGAAGAAAAAATGATACATGAGTCAATTTTGATTATCAAAAAAATTCAAGCTAGGAAAGAGATACGAATTCAAAATACGCGGCTATTTTTTCTTTGGGCATTCTCGAGCGCAAGCGACAAAGGGGTTCACCAGCGTCCTCCAAGGCGGCTTTGAATCTGGGCTCAGGCCAATAAGCTACTATTAAGATCAAAACAACCATTTTGTTCTGATTCAAGAAAGACAGAGACACTCACTTAAGGTTTCCACTTGCTGCGAGCTGTGGTTTAGTACTGTGCATATGGTCAATATGGCGGGTCAAGTTTTTTTTTTGGCTTGGAAATGTTTTTGGGCATGTTGTGTATAGAGATTTGTCGTAGCTTGGATGCACGGGTGCTTGGCTGGGTCCCGCCGATGACTGTCCCATGATTCAGCTATTGAAGGATTGAGGATATTTGACCGCTCAACCTTTAGATCCTCAAGAATCATTCATCTTCGTTGAGTAGTCACTGTCAGATACAACCACGTACACAGTTTCAGTCCCAGCCCTTATCCCCAACCCAAAATCATGACTGGATTGATCAAAGGTAGGATCCTTCAACTCTAATGAAATGACTGCCACAGACCATTGCAAAAGCCTAGAACGCGTTCTTTGGCGCACCGGATGATTCTAGATATATATTGGTAAACAAATATACACATACTCTACAACTTAGTACAATAGACATCATATGTATGAAAGCGATGAGGTATATTGATCAATCCTCACCCAAAGGGAAACAAATAGCAAATAAAGGATAAACGGAGAAGGACCCCTAAGGGGGAACAAAATGCAAGATAGACTGACGATAGGATACTGTGACGACCTTAAAGAATACGAAGAGGAGCAGAAACTTTAGGTAGCAGCAGGCCTGAGCGCCCTAAGTCGCTGAGCAAGCGCATCTTCTTGAGTTTCATTAGCCGTGATCGCACTGGGAGTATCTTTGGTGAGAGTGGCTTCGCCGAGGGTTGAGGTGGGTGCAGTGACAGCACCAAGCCCATGTTGAACCTCGAGACCGGCCTCATCGGCAACACTTTGGATCAGTAAATCGACTTGATCTTGTGGAGTACTGGTTGCAGTGGTATGACCAATCGCAGACTCGATATAGCCGGTTTGTAGGTCAAGGTCATCAAATTGTGATTCAAACTTATCCATCACCATCGTGATCTATTAGATCCAAGTTTCGTGACATCGGGTGTTGCAAAGAAATGATATACATCAAGTCAGAAAAGCATACTGCGAGAGACATGGGTCGTAATCAATCAGACTGACCCGCTCCAAATTCATACTGGACATTGCCCGGTCCATGCCTTTGACCACTCCAGTCATGTTAGCAGTGAGACTTCGCATCGTCACCGCCGTCTCAACACGACTGCTCACGGCATCAATTCGAGACGAAAGTCGAAGTAGGTTGAGCGATTCCGTATGCTTTCGGATAGCGTTGGAAGCATAGATACGTGCTCCGTCAATGTTGCCCTGTTGAAGCGCCTGTATAAAATCAGCAGACGAAGTAAAGTTAGCCATTGGTTTCAGAACGCCTTCAATCTTCAAGGTAAATGTTGTTTAATTTGTCAAGGGAGTGGACGTACCTTTTTGAGCTTTGCCTTTTCCGTGGTCTCATCTTTGCTAGCTTTACGAGATTGTTTTTGAAGTTGTTTAGCAGTGAACTTGAGTTGAAATAAGGATTCTACGATATTGGCAAAGGAGATCACCAAGATCAGCGGAAGCGACCATAATTGAAAATGCATTGATAGTTACTCGCTTTCCAATCCGGACATCTTGGATGATAGAAATATGTGAGGTAAGTGTTGGTTAGTTGGAGAAGGATGAGATTGCGGAAGTTCCAATGGGGTTGAAGACAAGACAGCCCGAAGATGTGATCGCAACTTGACCCGGAGTAGACGCACAACCGAAGTCACGATGAAGAACTTTCGGACCTTTTTCGGACACCACCAAAACGGGTACCCGAAGCGGGTGACCGTGCGGATAAAAAATAATGAAACCGGCAGGTGAGGGGCGGAGGACCCTTCTGGCTAGAACAAGCACCTACAGCACACCTCCACCGCCTTGGACAAGCAAAACATCATGAGTGTGTGCAAAGATCAATGGGCAATGAGGTTGGGAATGAGTAGCTCAGAGAGATGGAGCCGGGTGCCACAAGTATAGCATGAATTGACACCCTCTTTCTTTCAAAGTGCTGTATTGCTTTATTGCATATTACACTATCTGAAAAATTAAACTGAAGGAGACTTCTTCACCAGGAAAAGGGTCATCTGGTTGAGTACAAGAATTTGAGGTGTCTATTAATCTTTACGCAATGCATGCACGACACTGGAGTTGAACCCTCAAATCAAAACATGTTCTTGGTCAAGGGATGAATGAGTCAAGCCCCCCTGGCCTTGGTTTTTAGAATTTATTTTAATTCTCTTCTTGAGATTTGTTCCATCATGAGCTTTGTGTGTTGTATTCCAAGCCGGCCCTGAAATTCTCTGTTTTGTTAGATGCTGAATTTGTATCTGCAATCTCTAAATCCATGGATTCCTGCAACTTTTAAACATTCTGAGAGCAGAAAGTAGTGAATGAGGTGACCTGCATTATATTTTGGGTACAGATCTATCTCTGCTCTATGGGCAAGTGCTAGGTTTACAAGATCTTCATTTCAAACATGTCTAGTATACAAGTTAACTACACATATCTAAGTTCTCAGCCTTATGCTATCCTAACCATTGTCCTGAATTACAAAAGTACCACCAAATCATGAAAGAAAAGCCAAGGCCATCTGATAAACAACTTGGAGTGAATGGTTGAATCATGTAGTACACTCCAGTTAGTCATCACACCTAAAGACAAACAAGCAGCTGTGGCTTGTTCTTGATCAACCTTTAGAAAAACTGCTGTGGCTGATTCTTCTGGAGCCAAGAGTGATAAGTGGTGGGACCATCCTCAACTCATTGAACAGGTCAAGACACAAGCCCTTCCCATCTTTGATTAGCTTTTCCTTCATTACCACAGAATTTTTATATTTGATTTTTCATCTGTACACAGGTATTACAGTACTTCAGCTCTTTGGGTTTCACATATGAACCTTGGTCCTGGGGGAAAGAAGGATACCTTATGTGATACAGTCAACTCCCTCTAACTTGATATCCCTGTAAGTGCATAATTCTCTATGTGCATAGGATTTTTTGCCGCCAAAAAGGGGTTTGCCAGCCAAAATGAGGTCTATAAGTGCATATTCCTTTAAGTGCATGAGAAAACCACCCGCCAAACTGTATGTAATTAGAGGGAGTTGACTGTACATTCATTACAAACAAAAATCCTAAGATTCCTACCAGGCTTTGAGGCCAGCCACAGTCCATGGTCTATCCTCAAGATCATCTTCAGTTTACTAGAGATGTTAATGGTGTGTTCTTGCAGAGCAAGGCTTGTGGGAAATTTATGTAAAAAGGCCAAGCTAGCAAATCAAAAGCTGTTCTTTCAGTGTGAAAACTGTCAAATTTCAGCAACAAAGTGTGATCAAATCACTTGCAAGGGTTGAGACTGTCATAGACAACACTGGTCATATATGTCTTTTCTTCCAAGATTCTATTGCAAGCTTAACCCAATCGAGATGTATTGGTATACATCAAACCTCTGCGTTTCTATTTAACCATCTCTCTCACTTCATCAACTGACTGTCTCGTCTTACCAGAGTTTCAAGAGAGTAGCTATCTTTGTATGTCTTTCAAGGACTCAATGGCTCTCTTTGACAAGGCCCAACAATCTTGTACAGTCACAACAATTCAAAAGGATTTTTGAAAGATTAAGATTGTCTAATGGATGTGTATTGGTAAGGTTTTATCTCATTTCTTTAATCCTTTATGTGCTCCAAATTCAATACTTACCCTTCATCCCTGCTATAGCCAAGGCTTTACAGGCACTCAAGCCAACACATTGGCCAACAATAAGCAATATTCATCTCATCAATCATGGTCTACAAATATAAACTCAAAAAAAAATCCAGACTTTTTTTCCAAAGTTTTTTCAGAACATCAGAAAGCCATTTTTTGATGTGTCCTGAATTTCTGACATCCTGACAAATAGGACATACTTGAATGCCCCTCACACCATACAGATTTCACCAGTGTGTGATTGGACATCCACCTCAGATATTATCACCAATCTCATCTCCCTCTAGTTCTCTTCCCTGCGAGTCTCAACAATATCATCACTCAAGTTTTCAGAAAGATCAGAGTAACAAATAAAATCAAATCAAGTTTGCAATTGATCAATTGGAATATGTACTGCCTATTAACCTAGGTAATATTGGTCTATGTACATAACAAACTTGAGCACACAATGTAAACAGGATAATTTCCAAACATGTGATTTCTTGTCTGTGTACTTTTTTTGTAAAAGAACTAACAAAAATTAAACAAGCCCAAATGTTTTATTTGGGCTTGGTATCTAAGAAACATCAAAATTGAAATCAAAACATTCAACTTTTTGTTCATTAAAGCTGAATGGTGAATTGAAGGGATGGGTGCTGAATAGTAGATTGGCTAACAGATTGTTGAAGGGGAAGCCACACAGGAGTGTATTTGTGGCTGATGTTTCTTGCGGGGTAGCAGATGAGGGGATGGGGATGGGAGAAGTTGTTCTGATGAAGATTCAGCCATGCTATGGGGCTGTGCATTGATATTATGACTTCAGGAACCAAAAGGAGATAGAGGCTCAGAGATTCAGAGAGTCAGAACCAATTCTAACTTTCTGATGCTTTGAAAAAACTTTGAAAACCTTCTGATTTTTTTCTGAGGTTACAGCTGTTCCAACAAAGATTTTTTCTTAAAAAAATCTCATCAACATGCAAAACCTGGGTTTTGTCCCCCACTAATTGAACACAGAAAAAGATGAACCTGTAGTCAAGTTTTTTCTTCCATTTTACCCGCTGTGGAGACAACTTTCTCCAAAACCAGTTGCCAATCTTTTTTGAAATGGTGGTATAGTTGTAGATCATATATGTGTTCCTCAAAAGGCTGCAATGAATTTTGAGTTCATTTGTCAACCTAATCATCAAAACACCCAAAACTCATGATTTGGTTGTATTTTCTCTTTATCTCTGATCATGTAATGTAGTAGGCAAGCAATTGAACTCAAGTGATATCATACATGAAGGCAAGCAGTCTTTGACTCCCTACAACACAATGTTTTCTTTTTTTTCTCAATATTTCTCTTCATATCTGATGGTGTTGTTACATAAGCAATCAAACCCAATTGATTCATACATGAAATAAACAAGATTTTTGCCTTACAGGGCTCAAATTGAGGCCTCCTAGACCCTGATCTACTACCTAAACCCATATTATCAACCATAAGTACACCCCAATCTCATACCATAAACCCCTATAAACATATGTCCAAAATATATGTAAGTAAAATTCAAAAAATAAATAAAAAAAGTGCTGGCCACATCACATCAAAAAGTCATTCACCTCACAAGCCACCCCCTATTGACCTTGTAGTTCCTACAAACCCATGGGGGCATGTGGGAAGGCTTGGGTTGGTAAATTTTGACTTTTTCAGGTGGGCACGTAGTTGTGACTACATGATAGCAACTATATGTACTTGCATTCTCTTGAATTGATCTGAAGATACAATTTCTGCTCATGGCATGCTATCTCATCCTTTACATTTGATTATTATATGAAGGACCCTACTAGTTTACGTACACAAAATGGTTTATAAGTCAACTTAGAGCCGCAGTAGAAGAGGACTAACTTCCAAGTCCCTGTGCCTTGCACAAGCTTTGGCAAGCTGAGGTTACCTTTAGTCTTCAATTCCTTGGTGACATTGACAAGCACAATCACCCTTTGTTACTAAGATCTAGTTGCCAGAGAACACTTCTGTAATTTAGTATAGCTTTTTTCATGAAATTCAGTTGCTATCATTCATCATATACCACACCTTTCCTGCTTGTCCCTTTTTCTCATTTTCCTTGAAATCAAAACCTGTGATTCCAAAAATCTGTACTGTCTCAACTTTCAAAAATCTGCACAGCTGTAAGTTGCACAAATGATTTATACAGAATCTATATTTTCTGCTTTGTAGTTGACATGTTGTGTCATCAAGGAGCTTTTGAATGCAATGGAAGTATGAATAATGTATGCAAATTTCAAGATTGATGGACTAATCTTTTTTCAACTTCCTTGTTTTTCAAAATGCCGTTATACCTACAAATTGCCTCCTATTTGTCTTTCTTTGAAGAAGGAAAAAAGAAAGATGTATATTCAAGTCCAATATATCACAATTTACAGACCAGCATAGTAGCTGAAGCATAAGAAAATAAGAGAGAAAAAAAGAAAAAAAAGTCGGATGGAATTGACAAATTGAACCTTATCCAATTATTTCCACCAAACAATAGAAGAAAAGTGAAATTGCTTCTAGTTGAAAATGTTAAGAATTAAGTGCCTCATAGAGAGAAAAAACAGAATGAGACAATAAAAATGAATGTCCTCACTGAAAGGGGTTTAAACAAAAATGTCCAAGCCAAGTAAAGCAACAGATTATGGTAATCCTTTTGTTTCACTTCAAATCCAAAGACGAACCCAGTTCAAATAGATAAACAAGCAATACACACTGACTTGTTTGACTGCCGCGATTGCCGAATCCCTTCCTTTGTATGGTTATCCTGAACAAATATGTTATTTGCCCATATACCTTCACATACCTCATCTTTGCCATAAACCTATATCCTTGAGAAAGCAATGAAGTACTTACTCATCAGATTCATCTGACATTACCATATCCTCCAATTCTGGGTGTGGTTCTGGTTCTGAAAGGACATGTGAAGATGGTGTCAAAGCTCTTGAAACAGCCTACAGAGCAGCAGGTGATGTAGATCCATTCAAACCTTGTGTGGTAGCTTGTGGTTTAGGTGTCGAGGTAGAAGGATTTGTTGACTCAGGGTAATCTGGTAACAAAGCTGTGTACCATGCCATATTCTCATCTTTAGGTATATCCGACATCTCTCTGTTTCGCGTGAGAAGTGTAGGGGAGATTAGTGACGGGGAAGTATAGCAACACCGGGTAGGCAACGCCCCTCTTTGCTGTTGCGCAGCGGGGCGTTGCGGGTTTTTTGGGGTGCTGCGCTGCTGTGCAGCGCAGCTCTTGGGGTCAAAAACCCCGCAGAGCTTCCTGAAACTCAAAAATCGTAATTTTTTGAACCGCTGCGCTGGCGCCCCCCGAAGCACCGCTCACCGCAGGCAGCGGTTTGTTGCGGGGCCATGGAGGCCAATCGGGTTTTTGTCAGCCGGGAGTGTAGATTTCCCCTTTTGGAAGTCATACTCCCAGCATACAGTCAACTCCCTCTAAGTTGATATCCCTATAAGTGCATAATTCTCTATCTGCATAGGATTTTTTGCCGCCAAAAAGGGGTTTTCAAGCCAAAATGAGGTCTATAAGTGCATATTCCTTTAAGTGCATGAAAAAACCACCCGCCAAACTGTATGTAATTAGAGGGAGTTGACTGTAGTTAAAATGACATCAAAAAAGAAGAAAAACACCAGCCCTCTACCCCGCTCGAAAACCAAGCAAGCTTGTCTCTCCTCACCAAAAGAAACCACTTCGGGATCGCAAGCGACAATTGTGCTATCTGACGCAGATTCCGATACCTCACATCCGCGTATCAGTGTCAACGTACGATCAACCAGCCCCACTCGCCCCAACCTAACTAATCGAATCAACTCTAGATCCGGCAGCAAGACATCGTGGGTGTGGAGATATTTTAAGACTCAAACCGTTGTCGATCGGATCACCAACAAAGACGAGAAGAGGACCATTTGCACCTACCAACTCGAGCCTGAAAAGGAGTGTGGCAAGAGTTATAAAGTTGATGCGTCTCAAAGTACAAAATCAATGAGTCGACACCTGCTCAAGCACGGCCTGGATGAAGAATCGCACGTCGAAAAAGGAGCAGTTGACATGAACAAGTTCCTCACAACTGGTCGGATTGCGCCAGTAAGTACTTCAAACCTTAGTAGATACTTTTAATTCTTGTCTCATTCCCTGCTTCTTCTTTTCTACTTCAAAAGAGTGAGAAGCTCTCAAATTCATCCTTCCGGTCCGCTATCTTACGCCTCATTGTCAATGAAGAGCTTCCTTTCTCCTTAGTCGAATATGAGGATCTACGTAATGCGTTTATGCTAGTCAATCCGAACATCAAGCCTTACTTCTTTGGTCATACTACCTTTACCGATACCATCAAGGCTCAGTTTATCAAAGGTCGACGCTTGCTTACTCATCACCTCAAGGATGTTACTCACGTCAATTTCACTTGCGATGGATGGAGTCAACACAACAAATCGATTCTTGGAGTCACAGCTCATTGGATATCGAAAGACTTCAAGTTGTCCGAGGCTATCATCGGAATGAAGTTGATCGACGGTCCTCATACTGGGGAAAATCTTGGTGAACACTTACTCGAAACGTTGAAGACTTACGATTTAATCAATAAACTCTTTTGCATCACTGCTGATAACGCGTCTAACAACTCTGTCATGGGAAGAAAAATTGAAGAAGTAGTCCCACAATTCCACGCTGACAAACACCTCCTTGGATGTATCGCGCATGTCATTAACCTCGTCGCTAAAGCAGGACTTCATGTGTTCTCCGAGAAACTAGGCAACAAAAACCCTTCATTACCTCCTGCGCTCGCTGCTTGGCTACATCAAGACACCGAACAAATCTCGAGTGCTCTAACTCGCCTGATTGGCTTTACCAACTATGTCGAGGCATCTCCACAACGTGTGGAGTCTTTTATGCTCCTTGTTAAGGGTATGCTCCCAGAAAAGGATCACGTTCGACTTATCAGACGGGTCGACACACGCTGGAACTCTGATTGTGAAGCTCATGAGAGATCTTATCGACTCAAGGCTGCAATCGATTATCGCACCAAAAATGATCGAGAATATGCAAAGTTTTCACTTACCGAAAGTGAATGGGATTTGGTCGCCCATCTTGTAGAATTTCTCACACCGCTTAACACCGCTACAAAGATACTATCAGGTTCCCAATACCCAACAACTGCCGATGCCGCACCAGTCTATCAATGGATTTTAGAAAAGTTGGACAAGGTATGTTTCCAAACATTTTCCATAAGTATTGAAAATCACTTACACATCTTCTTAACAATTTCTCGTGCTCGACAGGCCTGGCAAGGCAATGCAAACGAACCCCTTCGAGCAGCCATAGGACCGATGAGAATCAAGCTCCAACAATACCATCAATCAGCGCTCCAAAAACCCGTTTATCTATTTGCGAACGTCCTTGATCCCCGAAGTAAACTCCTTGAACTGTCGACTTTAACGATTGAGATGGCTGGCCTGTATGACCGAGAGGAACTGCGAACCAAATTTACCAGGGAGGTTGCAACTTTTCATCAAGGACAACCAGAAAATGTTGATAATGCTGAATCAGAACCCAAAGAAGATGGGCCACGTCGTTTCATCACTCGTAAAAAAAATCTTACTGTTGAAGAAGAAGTTGATATGTACTTATCCAGTGGACGCGCCGACAAAAGTGTTAATCCTTTAGAATATTGGGGTCTTCACGCCGGTGAATTTCCTACTCTTGCTCGTATGGCTTTGGCATACTTGTCTATTCCTGCTACCTCTACACCCTCTGAACGATCATTCTCTGCTGGTGGGAGAGTCTGGACAGATGAACGGGCTACTATGGATCCATTGAATTTTGAGGCATCGATTTGCCTCAAAAGCTGGGACAACTTGTCTTTATTTCACTCTTACAAAAAAAACACTTGATTTTTTTCTTCTATCTTTCAACTCCATCAAACAATCAAAAACGCCTTAAATTTTTTTTACCTTTGTTTGCTTAATATACATGAATTGTGCTGAAAAAAAAGATTCAGGGCTCCTTTGACTCATTTCTCATTTGTTTTCTTGTCTTTTCTTCTCTCTCAGCCTGAAATATACAAGAATTGTGCTGAAAAAAACAAAAAATGGCTCCTTTGACTCATTTCTGGCCCGGGCCGGGCCCGGGCCAGCCCGTCGACGGGCCTTAGCGCAAATCGCTCTCGGGCTAAACACCTTTTTGAGGCTTTTCGGGCTTGCCCCGGCCCGGCCCGCCTGGCGGGCCGCCCGGCGAAGAGCGGGCCGGGTGCAGGCCTTATCGACTCCTGGAACTCGGAGGCTTGGATTAGTCCCCATTTTGGTCAGTGCAGTTTCTTATTACTCGCTTCTATACTTTGCTAACATAACCCCTCAATTATCTTTTCCAAATTATCCCACATCTTATTCCTCAATTTTTCCATTCAGATCCACCCCTACAAATCAACCACCCAATGTCATCTGTCACCTCTGAGTGTCCATCACGCTCTCGCAAGCAGCCTGAACGCGCCGGGATGATTGCTCCTTCTCCCGATTCCCGTCGCCGCGTTTCGATTGACAGTGTCATCCTAGCTAGTGGTCAGTCCCCAAGACACAAGAAGAAAAATCGGATGCAGCAAATTGAAGACACCGAAGACGAATCAGATGTCGTCCAAAGTCTTTCAACTAAACAGAAGCGTAAGACTGCCTCTACCAAAGATGTATCCGATTCCGAATCAATCAGTTCAGCAGTTGCGAAGCAGAAGAAACGCAAACGAAAGGCTACTCAAAGCAAATCCGGCTCAAAGGAGGTTTGTTAATATCTTCTGTTAATATCTTTCATTTCAAAACCAATTATCAAGAAGTTACTAACACCTCAAACTTCCAGAATGCCTCAGCAAATCCCAGTAAAGAAACGTTGCAGGCTGATTCAGAAGAAGAGAATGAAAAAGTAGCATCGAAGACTCGAAAGGAAGAAGCAAAGGAAATTCATCTACTCAAGGCCTATTTTGGAACCCCGTTTCATAGAAAGAATGATCCCAATCATAAGGATGATGTAAGTCAATATCATTCAATTGATTTCAAATAATACTGACTTCGCTCTGTCCTATGCGGTTGTCCCCATCTCTCTTTGTTATAGGATCCCACCAAGGCACCCCTTTCCTACCCTTGTTGATTCTGCAACCGAAACGAGAATGACCCGGTCAGGGTGAGTCTCAGCAACCTGACCGGGAACCTCTGGGTCCACCGTGATGGTAACACAGCAGCTGGTCAATCTGCTGTCGGCTGCTCCGGACGTCTCAAAGCCCAAGCAAAGGAACCAAGTCTTCTGGTTCCTCTGTCAGTCGCCGAAGCCCGAAAGGCTCTCGCAAAGACTGGTCCCATGAACTCTTTTGTAGTCTCAACACTCAACGTATCATTTTCCAATCTGACCCTCAATCAAATGGCCTGTCTTTGGCTGATCCGTCAAGCTCAACCATGGAGTAGAATTGAAGATCCAATACTCCGAGGAATCATCCGATACCTTCAAAAAGATGCTCACCTTTATGGTCGTTGTTGGGCAGCTCACGAGGCTAAGCAAATCAATCTTTCTCTTAAGGAGAAAGTGTTTTCTGAACTGAAGGTATGTCAAAGCTCACTCTTCCAAGCATTACTTAATTATGACTGACACAATCAAACTTGCTTTCAATGTCAGTCTCTCAAATCAAAATTCAATTTGGTCCACGATGGCTGGACAACCAAAGGCAACCGACATGCGTTCATTGGAGCGTCAGCGACTTTTGTGGACAACCAATGGAATTACCGTGTTCGACACCTCACTTTGAAGGTTATCACCTGGCACCATCACAGACCATGGCTCGCAGAGCCAATGGTCAATATCTTGGTCAAACATGGACTATATCAAAAGATAGGTTATTACTTATCTCTACTGTCTTTTTTAACCCAAAGTGCTGACATCTTTCATTGGGTAATACATGCTATGTCAGACGACCGATTCCGGGTCAAACAACAAGACCATGGCACGTGAAATGCACAAGCAGTTTCTTGAACAGGACGACATTGCATCATACAACTGGGACCCGGACTCGATGCACATATTCTGTTTCAGCCACAAACTTGCATTGATCGTCAATGCGGGTTTGGCGGCGCTTGGTGTTAAGGCTCTGCCACCTCTCAAGGTGAAGGAGACTGACCAAGGGCATTTCCCTATCATAGGCACTATCGCGGAAGAGGAGAAGCCTGATGATGAACCTATGGTGGTTCCACCGCCTACTGATGCAGGTTTGAACTTGAGCATTCTCAAAGAAGAAGACAGCATTGATCATGACTTACAGGATCTTGAGGAGTCACCAATTCCACCCCCAGCTGAGCTTGCGCTGGATGACGAAGGCGAATGGGACGCTGCAGATGCCAAAGAAGAGGGTTGTCCTGAATTGGTTGTTGAGGACAATGAAGTCCAACCAACACACCGACGGGAAGCAAACCAAGTGGATTATATCTTACGCAAGGTGAGTGTCATTTATCTCTCTTTTCATACCTCACCTTTTGTATCTTTCTCTCTAATATGATCTTATTCTCACCAATCTTAGTTAGACTTCATCACTCGGCGAATAACACGTTCGGCTGCGTGGCGGAAGCAATTTGATCGAGTTAGTGAACAGAAAGGTTTCAAAGGTTCAATTATTGCAGGCTATGGTATTCGATGGAATATCAAATACCAAAGCCGCCATAAAGCATGGCTTGCGAGAGAGGTAAGTGTATTTTACATCATATGATATCATGTTCAATCATTTCAACCTTAGTATAATTAACATACACTAATTTACATCTCACCCAGGTCATTGATCAGTTATGCCGAGACAATTTAAATGTTGTTCACACAAAGAACAGACCACCTCGCAAGAACAAGAAGCCATACGGCTACTTCCATGAACTGGAGATGACAACAAGCGATTGGGCCCAAGTTCGTGGAATCAACAAGTAACTCAAGGTAGGTATTTTTTGGGTTTTGATATTGGCTTATATTACAATATATTGACATGCATCTTTTCTGGTTGCAAGCCGTTCCTGAAGACCACTCTCCTCATGGAGGGTGACAGACCAACTGGTTGCATGGTTATTCCTCAGTACGTTGAACTTCGTAACAGTCTCGAAAAGAAGATAGCGCCTCTTGCCACATCCGATGCTATTTACCCAATGCTTGCAAAGATGAAGGAAAAAACCAATGACTATCTTAACAAGGCCCTTGGTTGTGAGACTCTAGTCATGGCCACAATGCTACACCCTTTTTTCAGACTTAAATTTTTTGTGAAGTGGTTTGGAGACACGTCTTCAGTGACCATGCAAGCCGAAAACACCTTTCGACGTCTTTACCGAGATTATGAGCGATCTTCACCTCTCACCAAACCCACCCGATCTCAAACCGAACATGGAAACAATTTGAAAACTTCAGACACTTCTTCACCAAAACCAGATATATTTGGCAGCGATTCTGAAGAGGAACCTGAAGTTGATGAAGGTGATGAATCGCCTATGAAAATTTACCTACATGGATCGGACAAGATGAAGACAGACGAGTATGAGCTTCAGAAACCTGAAGCCAGTCTACTCTGGTGGAAGGTTAGTTTCCTAATCTTTTGATGATGTCCTCACTGGTACTGATACTCATTGTAACTTCTCCTTCACTAGGCCCACGAAAAAAAATACCGGGTATTGGCTCTTATGGCTAGGGATTACCTAGCATCAACGGGTTCATCATGCGCGGCAGAGAGAATATTCTTGTGTGCTTCCGATGTGTGCTCATGCAGTCAAGGCAGCCTGATTGCCTGTACGATTGAAACCCTGGTCTCAAGCAGGCTTTGGCTGAGAGAGGGTGTGGAGCTTGGAACTGTTTTTGATGAGCTTACAAAGGTACTCAAAGCCACGGGAATACCTAGGACTTAATCTTAACATTTTTACTTTTTTGTTTCACTTTTTTGTTTCTTTTGCTGGTTTTAGTATTCATTACTCTCGTTTATTGATTTTATTACCTTTTTCAGTACCTTTTATTTATTTAAATAACTTCTCGACTATCATTAAGGTTGTTTTTGAATTGAAATTAATTTTTTCCTTGGTCGCACTTGATTTGGCTTGTTGCACAGCGTGTTGCGCCTGTAACGCAGCGGTTTGGAGCAACACTGCTGACTGCAGCGTTGCTGTTTGGTCATTTTGAGTGTTGCGCTACCAAGTTTGGGAAAAACACTTTTTTCAAAGAGCTACGCCGCGCTGTTTTGGCCTGTTGCGGTGCGCAGCATAGCTTACCCGGTGTTGAGTATAGGGATGAAATGATGGTTGCAATGTAGATGATCCAGGTGTTGCATTACTATGTTCAGTGGAGCTTGGATTTCGCAAGGATCGCCATGGACTGGGAGATGTTGAATTTTGTGAGTAGACGGAAGGTGCGGAGGACCGTGAGTTTGATTCTAGTGGACCTGTGAAGATAAAGATGAAGACTTGGACGGTCAGATTGATGGACGACCGAATTCTCTAACATAGGGATGATTCTTACGGCCATCAAAGAATTTATCAGTAGTATCAGCTGCACTACTAGAGTGGGGATAAGACCAATGAGGCAGTGGGGTCAAAGACTCGGGTGAGAGATCTACCTCTTTTCTGACCCCTTTCCAATAAGGGTTGTTCCGGCTTTGCGGAGCAACATCGAGATGAGATAGCCTTGCAGGTGGATAGGGTACAAATCGCCGCGAGGAAGACGGACGTGTTGGCGGAGGTTGCCTCATTTTCAAGTCTTTGGAATATCGCGATTTAGATGGATGAGGAGAGGAGGATGCAGGGGAGAGACATTTACAAGTTTGTTTGCGCTTCAACATCTGGCCATTATATACTGGCAAATGATCATGGCAAAACCGTGCACCACTATACTTGACAATACGTAAGCGCCGGGACCGGCCTGAGGACAATGGTAAAAGCGGCGGGCTGGAAGGTAGAGGAGCGTCAATGCTGGTGACATCAAGAGGTAGATTGGGAGGTACAACAACCGATGAGACAGCTCGTTCAGGTAGAAGGAGTCAAAGCACTTCCTCATCTGAATCATAACCTTCTTCATTGCTATTCAGCGGTGGTGATTCACCTCGATGCATCTCTAACACCTGAGTTGAAGTCCATGGAAGATCTTCATCAAGTTCTGCAAGACGATGTGTTACAGCCTTGAAGGGGTCCAATTTATCAGTCTCAAGAATTGCGTAACCAGGCGGATACTGTATGTAAGTTGCATCAGTATCATGTCAAACCCCATCAAACACTCAACCACAGGTAATGATGAACTTACTCCCCACTTTTCAAACCAGTGGTACCAAGGCATCAGCTGTTCAGGATCCATAAAATCGGGATCAGCGTGTTCAAGATTTGAATCCCAAAACAGAGCTTCACGAAGCCCGGCACTTACTTGACCAGGAAAAAAACTAGCAGCTAGCTCTCTCTGTCGGTCAAGGAGGTTTACACCAATGTCAGCCAATAAACTGTGGTTGGCCTGATTGCAGTCCTCATCAGCCTCTCCACTGGTACTAAGCTTTTGGGTCTGGAAAATCTGCCTTGATAACCTAATCAGAGCTTCATTTCTAGGTTCCTGGCAGCCTGCTAGACCATGAGTGGCATTACCGCAATTGAAACACCTCCAAATGGTGGATGGATGTGCACATTTGTTGTCGTCAGTAGACCCCAAGACTAGAGTAGCTTGGGGACAATAAGTATAGGAGAGAATTGAGTCGCCATCTTGACATGATGGTGAGGAAGCGCCAGCGGATTTGCCGCTGATTAAATTAAATAAATGTAAATTAGTAAAACCCACCCCCTCAAGCAAAATATCAGCATTTATGCCTTAGTACTAAAGAGCATAAGCACTGACGTATCACTTGAAGGTTGGACCTTACAAATTTACATCTACACAGTACGCACCTCAGTTTCAGCCATCAGAAATCTTTTGAAATCATGATTTGCTGGCGAGGTGCGCATCAAACAAATTGATTTCCTTGATAGAACCACAAGGCACGCCGTGGTTCTTGAGCCCACGGTGACTTAGCGGAGGTGAGGGCGTGCACCAACACGCGCACGGAGACCCGTGCAAGACAAGTTGAGATATGCTGGAACTGGAGTTCCAAAATTCTCAACTTGAAGATTTTCACCTTGCAAAGCAACGTCAAAGGCTCATCCTCATCATATCTCATTTAAGATCTTTTCCAATCTTTTCGAACAGCGTCGGAAAGTTTTTTTTAATATCCGTTAGAAATCCCAAGATCCAGATTAATCGACAATGGAAGCAAGGATTGCACAAGCCGAAGCTCGTCTAACAAGATCGACATCCCAAGCTACGGGAGTGGAGCCAGGCCCGAGCTTAGTACAACAGAAAAGAACTTTGAAGAGAAAACATCCAGATGAAGATATTCAAGAAGAAGAAAGTGAGGAAGAAGACGACATGCTGTTGATCACAGGTGGAAACATCGACGGAGAGGAGATCCAACCGGAAGTCCTGAACGGAAGAGGCTCGTCTGATACGGAACGGGATGGTTCGTGGAGGCCACCCCCTACACCAAAAAACAAGGGTAAAGGTCGGAGAACGCAGTCCTCTTCAGAAGACGATCTCGACGGGGAAGACATTTCATCTCTAGGTTAGTGAATTCTTCTTGACCCCCTTTTATACTCAAGCCTGTTTCTCTTAATCATCAGTCATCAGTCTTCATCCCACGTGTGAATGGAAGTTCCTTGAAACGAACCTATTGTGTTGAAGCCAGGGTTGATCCCCAGGAAGGCTAGACGTAAGCACATATCCATGTGTCTTGTCAGACGTAAGCGCATATTACATGGCTTGTCTCAAACCCTGAACCTAGGCTACCCAGTGTGGAGCGAGAATGGTGGGAAGAGCTGCCCCAGCTACAAATTGGGAGAGGCATGTTCACTCTCAGAGAGGTGAAGCCTACAAATTAACAACGCACGATGAGCATATAAACGAAAGTCGTTATACGGGAAATCAAAGGCAGATACTTACAAGTGCCATTTCCTTTCTTGAAATAGCGGAGGGTGACAGAGCGATCATCATGCAGTCGCAAATCGAGGAACTATACTCGAGTAACAACGCGGTCGATAGAGCCGAAGGAGCGAGAATCCTCGCAGAATTCATGCAGATGTTTGCACCAAGCGTACCTACTCTCTTGGAAAGAGGGCAAAGTCGTAACGCATCAGCGGGCCCAAGTCGGCTACTGACGGCGAGAAGAGTGTCACCGTTACCCAACCACCAACAAAGCCGACAGCCCTCGCACCGACAGCTTGCAGCTGCAGGGCCGCAGCCTCCACCTCTCCCTCCACAACAACCCCTTCCTGCTCTTGATCAACAACGTCGCCAAGATCCCATAACAGGCCAGATCGGACATCAGGTTTTATCAGGAACAGACCTTGGCGAAAGAGGATACCCAGCGCGGGAAGAGACGAACCGCTTCACTAGAACCGTGACAAGACAAGAAACCGTGCCACACCACCAACGGCGTAATCCTCGAGACGATTCTTCCCTAGACTCTTCACCCTCAGGTAGAGGTAGATCACCATCTCCACGCCAACAATCCCCTCGGCGAAGATCCCCTAAACCAAGGGGAAGATCCCAAAGAAGAAAGGGAGGATCCTCGTCGCCCAGGAACAAGGAAGAGCTCGAAGACCCTCAGCGGTCCCGCTCGCCCACTAGACTCCGCGACAAAAGACAACTTCGTCGAAGCCCACCAGCACCACGCAGGTTGATCAAAGAGGAGTCATTAGACGAATCGTCTATTGGTGGAGACAGAAGAAGAATGGTACAAGCTCCGATAATACCAATTCAAACACCTAGAATAGAAGCAGAACCACCAACTTCGGGAGGAGTGAATTCAGAGGAAGAAGAAGGTTTAGCAAAGGCCCTTCTCGAGTCAGGGAAGGGTAGAATGGTACTCTCAAACGGAGATGTGATAGAGAACGGACGACGGATCTTGTGCGACGAGTCAGTACAGATGTTGAAAGGACTCACCCAGTTATCACCAATGCTGCAAGTTTACCTTTGAACCTTCAAGGCCTACATCTCCCTATCAGTGTTCAATAAACTCTTCTTAATCCAAGACCATCAAGTGTGGAGTACGAGGAAAGCCCTGTCGGACTCAAAAATCCTTGAAGGAGGAGCAGGAGTGAGGATTTATAGCGGAGATCCACCAATGGACGAACTTACAATGCAATATGAACAATGGCTAGATGCCATGTCGTTGTTCATAAAGTATGTACGCCAAGAAGGCTGGCAGACGCAGGCCGAGAGGTTTGAAAAGCATAAACAGCTGGTGATAGAACTTAGAGAGGAGGCCGGATGGATGGTGGTGTTACGATATTGCAGGAGGATCCGTCAAGGCGTAATGCGTGCCACTACAGACAAGAACATTTGCAACATTTCGAAAATTCAGACGGCGATTCTCAATGAAGTGAAGCAAACTTGCGAGAACCTGAACAAGAGAGTCTTTCTCACAAACCCTTACGCCCCAGGAGGACCACGAGAGAGTTTGAACCCCGAGACAGGCCTCCCAAAATCAATTTCATCCACGAAGACGGGGGCGTTGACATCAACAGTGGCAAAAACAGAGTTAATGTACCAGAAGAAAGAGGGGTGGTTACCCCCTTTGGAGTACAGAGCAAAAAAGGCTGCCGAGAAAGCTAAGAGAGAAGCGTCGTCTAGATATAGAAAGGACTACTCTAGAGGTGATCGTCAATACGATGAGAGGAGCTATTGCGATAGGAGTCCTGAGAGAAGCAGAGGATACAGCGGCTATCAGAAAGCCAGAAGTCGTAGCCGTAGCCGGGATGGGGCTAAAGGTGCTAAGTACGGGAAATATCAAAAAAGGACTTAGTGAGTTAGAGATCACAAACAAAATGAAATGAAATGAACTTTATAAAGATTGCTCAGTATGATTAAGAACTAAGTGAGAGACACACCATGATCCTGACATGAGCCCCCCTTTTTTCTGCCCCGCTCTACCGACTTGTTTCACTCGCGGTTTTGTGTCGTACCTAAAGCCCAGTGCCCAAGGGCGGTTGTATAGTGAGATCTGAATCACGTGTGGAGCGAGGGAAGGAAAAGACTAACCACACGCAAAGTAAGATCAAAACAAAGGCAAAGTGGCCGACTGGGGTACGATGAGAGATGAATCTCAAGGTGTGGGAGCGCGAATTGAAAGCAAATAACATGTTGCGAGAAAAACACCACATTCTGAAAGGTTTCCTGGAAGGTTTTGATCAAGGAATACCTGAGATCCACCTCCCGGATATGCTATACTATTGCCCGCCAAATCACTCGTCAGCCCTCCAAGCTAAAGCGGAGATAGAGGAGAATCTGAAAAAAGAAATTGAAGCAGGCAGGATGTTTGGCCCGTTCACTAAAGAAGAAGCTTACAAGAAATTAGGATTTTTCCGTACAAACCCCCTAGGAGCTGTAACTAATGGAGACGGTTCCTTGAGGCCAATAAACGACCTCTCATTTCCAAGAAAGGAGCCAACAATCAATTCAGTGAATGCGATGGTAGACAAGGATGACTTCATCACCTCTTGGGATGACTTCGACAAAGTAGTGAAATTCCTACTTTCAATTGACTACCCAGTTCTCCTCGGGATTTACGACTGGGCAAAGGCCTATCGACAAATCCCGACAAGGCCAGGCCAATGGCCATATTTGATGATCCTAACGTTTGATGGTAAAGTGCTATTGGACACCCGAATCACGTTCGGCGGGGTGGCAGGGTGCGGATCATTCGGTCAAGCAGCCAACACATGGAAAATGATAGTCCAAAGGAAATTCGGTTTCACCCGAGCATTTCGGTGGGTGGACGACACCTTATTCGTGAAACCAGACAATGGAACAAATCAGTTTAAGATGATAGACGTAGTAGAACTCAGCGACAAACTGGGAGTAGTGACGAACCCAAAGAAATGGAAGGAGTTCGATTACCAACAGAAATATCTAGGAATGGTATGGGACGGTAAGAATAAGACTGTTGGCCTACAAGATTCAAAAAGGCTTCTAAGAATTTCGCAAATTCAAAACTTTATAGCACTGGAAAGAACAAATCACAAAGAAGTCGAGAAATTAGCGGGTAGACTAGCTCATGCATCATTGATTTACCCTCAGCTGAAATGCCATTGCGTAGCAATGTATCATTGGATGGCACAATGGGTGCACAAACTGGCGTTAAGAGACATACCAGAGGAGGTACGAGATGATTTGAAGACGTGGTTGAAGGTACTTACCACAACAAACCCACGGAGGTTGATACCGAGTCCGGGCGTCAGGAATGTTGCATGGGTTGGTGATGCATCGACCTCTTACGGCATTGGCATTGTAATAGGACGGAAATGGGCGAGGTTCAAGTTGCGGAGCGGATGGAACCGAGTTGAAGCAGATGGTTCAAGGAAGGAGATTGCGTGGGCCGAAACCGTGGCACTACGTTTAGGACTGTTGATGTTAGTCAGGCTGATGCCGGTAGCAGGACAGGAGTTCCTAGTACTCACGGATAACGTGGTGACGGAAGGAGCGGTACGAAATGGTAAATCCAAAAACCGCTGGGTAAATAGAGAGTGGATAAAAATCCAGGATGTGATGATGGAGCTTGATTGCGGGTTGAAGCAAGAAAGGGTGAGGTCCAAAGATAATGCCGCAGACAGGCTCTCGAGAGGTTTTGATTCATCGAAACATGTGAGAGATGAAATAATGATCAATGTCCCCAAAGATTTACGGAGATACGTGAGACAAGAATAGAAATAGAAATGAAATTTGAACAATAAACCTGACCCATATCCTCGTGCCCAAAATCGTGCCCCCAAAAGACATTAAAACGTCCAACAATCTGCCGCTGCAACCCAACCTAAACCTAGAACGACAGGTGAACCCACACTAGAACATGCCGAGAGAAACTCAACCGGTGCTCCCAAAACACTTTGAAGACGCGAAGGAAGCGACGTCGTTAGCCGGGAGGCATGCAGCAACAAGTGGTTGGGAGAAAAGTACTCTGAAGAGTTACTCAAGTGGTATGAGCAAGTTCATTGAGTTTAAAGAAAAAACTTCAGGGAACTTCGACGAGAACGAGATGATATCAGACAAGGACATCTACGAGTTTATAGCCTGGGCAGGAGAGTAGAAGATAGAGAGAGATAACGGCCCAAGTCGGAAGATCTCGTCAGTAACAATTAAGAAGTATTTAGATGGCATTCGAGCCTGGAGCATGGTACGACATACCAAACGACCGTCAGCTGACACCGAATTCGTAGCAGTGCTAATAAGAGCAACGAAGAAACTAGAGGAAGAGAAAAAACTGGTCACAAATAAGCGACCCATAATGATTCCACAGTTGTATAAACTATTTAAAGAGACTTACGACAAATCCGACGAGCTGAAGTTAGTAGGAGCAGTGGCACTGATCGCGTTCTGGGGAATGGCACGACTCAGAGAACTGCTGAGAAGTAGGCCAGAACAAGGAGCGTTGTTAAGGAGGCATGTAGAATTTGGAGAAAAAGATGGTAGACGTTCCGCGAAGCTGCACCTACAGAAAGCAAAAACGGCGAAAACAGAGGAAATCCAAACAATCCACCTACAACAACAATATAACGTCTTAGATCCCGTAGCAGCCTTGGAGAGAATCTTATTGGCAAATGAAAGAGCAGACCGCGATGATTTGATCTTCGGAACGACGAATGGAGGGAAGGTGAAAGCCTTGACAAAACCACGGTTCCTGAAACTAGCAGGCGAGAGTTGGGGGAAAGCAGGTTTAGAAACCTGGTCAGGCCACTCTTTCAGGGTAGGAGGAGCGTCAGTGCGTTATAATTTAGGTACACCAATGGAAACGATCGCGAGACAAGGAAGGTGGAAATCCTTGACTTACCTTCGCTACCTAAAGGCATACTCGGAAGAGGAGGTGGAGGATACCATCAAGTTCATGCGAGCGCTAGACGAGAGATGAGGGAAGGCAGGCTGCATGATCAGCGTAAATGCGGTGGAACTAGGCTGTACAAGGTGGTTCAAAACCATACATTCAATTGAAACCTTATCAGTACCAATTGAGTTGAGAAAACTTTAAAATAAGAGACACGGTCGGGGCTTCGTCGTGATGGGTGAGCTCAGGTGGCTAGGCGACGAGTCGAGCACCGTGCTGCCTAGGATGGGGTCCCGGAGCTCAATCAGACGAAACCAGGGTTCCAAAATTGGAGGGTGGGCGGGCCTGAAGGCGCGAGGCCGGCCGGGCGGTTGGTTCACGAAAACCAACCCGATGGCAGGGCTCCGCCACTCCCCCGTTACGATCTCTCTGACGCGGATGTAAGAGAGATCCATGTGGGTGAGGATACAACTCATAGATCGAATCCCATCACGAAAATAACCACCCAACAGTTCTGTAGATAACTGAGGAGTGGGTCCCGCAAAGTAACCCTCTTTTTATACTCAAAAATTACGCCCATCCACCCCTTGAACCTTCCTTTCCCCCTGTTCCTCCGCATTAAGACATCTCTCAGTGTCATATCCTAAATGCAAAGTTGCCTCCATCCGCATTTGACACTCATAATTCCTATATTCGAATTTTGTTAATTTGACATCATTTCTTTGCCTAATTTGGATTGAGCATTTTTCTTGTGAGCTTTCAATATTCCCTTCTCGCTTATTCCCCTATTGGTGCTGTTAAACTGATGCATCCACCCTATGCCTAATTCAAGTAACGTCTCCCTTAACCTTGATACTATTTCCTTTCCTGCCTCATTTGACATAAAATCTTATACATGAACTTCCAAATCATCCCTACCTACGGTACTTTATTTCGACCACCATTGACTTTGTTACTGTATCATATTTCCTTTACCGTCTTAAATAACACAAAATCCTATATATTTACGGTACTCAAAGCAAGTATGTACGCGTACATACTTTTTGCTACATAGTTTTTTTTGGCGGGGAAAACGAGTCCAAAAGTATATTCGTTTTATTTTCCCCGCCAAAAAAAGGTATATACGACAACTATATACGTGTAACTATGTAGCTTTGAGTACCGTAAATCTTGATAGATGAAGTTTGTCAACTGGAATATGTATATGGGTTCCACAATGTTTGATAAAGATTTAAAACCGATACATTGTATATAAAGGGTACTCAAAGTAAAGTATGTAGCGCTACATACTTTTCGCTACATACTTTTTTTGGCGGGGACAAAGAAAAAAATATACTTTTGGCCTCGTCTTCCCCGCCAAAAAAAGTATATAGCAAAAAGTATGTACACGTACATACTTACTTTGAGTACCCTTATTGACTTCCAAAGCATCCCTTCCTATGGTACATGATTTCGACTGCCATGACGCATCAAATATCACCTGCATGCACACCTCCATTTTAATCTTAAGTTCTATATCTTTTACATCGAACTATCTTTCCATTCGCAGCCTCATTTTACTCCTGAATATTGCATTCTCGCAATAAATGATTGTTCAACTAACCTTTAGTAAGTGTTCACTCAACTACTTTCAAATTAGACATCACTTTTACCAATTAGTCATCCCTCTTCTATGCATTACCTCACTCCTCCTCCCCAACCCGCATACCATAATCCCATTGTATATACTGTTCGCGGTGGCCAACATGATCATTCTCCTCCCCACTTTTCCAATTTCTTAAGTGCTCCATTGCTTAGCATTTGACCAGTCGGTACTTTTCCCAGTCCGGTTTGTTCTATTGATGATCATCTGCGTGTATAGCAATTGGCCCATCCATCCGACATTCAATCTTTCTTAAGAAGGTTGCATTACACCTGGCCTCATCCTTCTACTCATCCTTCCATCCGACTAGCTTAAGCACCGGACTCTCTAACAATTGATATGTAATGGTGCGCTTTCTGCTACAACACATTGTATATCTTCACTATCAATCTATGTTACCCTGTTTTCATCCTATCATCCTAGGTTCATCTGATAAGACCATCGGTTCCAGGATCCCATTTTCAAAAACCTGAAGTGGTGGGTTCTGAACTTCTGATACTAATTTACAACCCGCTCCTATCATACAATGATCGCTTATGGTAATATCTGATGAAACTTTACATTTACTTTTGAAAATGTTATGTGATCCGATTGATTTGGCTTCTACTCTACCCTATACTCTACCTCCTACTGAAAATGAATTATCACTTCCGATTTCCATTGGAGTGTTATGTTTTGTTTCCAATTTGTTGTTCAAAAGAATCAAAATATCAAGTATGTCAATTTTGAAGATCCAAGTTGATTGTACAAAAAGAAAAACTACTTACCGATTACATATTACTGATGGTTCTTCCACTATACAACCTGATCCAAATGTGATAGGTCTAAATCCAACGATCGTACAAGAAAGATGTATCATGCAATCTATACCACGTCAAAGAAGTGAAGGTTGAACTTCTGGTAGAGGTTTAAGAATCGTATATCATGAAAGAGGTAGTACTAGGACCGAAAGTGAGATCACCGACCAGATCAACATCTTGAGCGACTACAGCCTACCACAGAAAGATTCAAAAAAGTGTTAGTTGTCTGTTCTCTCCGACTTGGTTTGGAATGATATTGAAGAAGTATTGAAGAAAAGTACATGCCGTTGGATGAAATGTGAACCGATTTCCAATTTTTCTGAACCAGGATCAAAGTTAAATGGTATGATCATATATCAGTATTGAACTCAACTTGGATGAATCTTCCGCTCACGGCATGCTTGATCAGTAAAAGAAAGGTAGTGAGACTTTTCTACTTTGTACCTAGCCCTATCCTTGGTCCGGTTTTTCACTCACACTCCCTCCTTTAATTCCACTCAATAACTGAGATAACCTGCTTTCTGCATTTTGTCACCAATTACATATATCTGTTCAGCCTGTATATTTGAGATATTGAGCTACCGTGCACCCGATTCATATCAACCTAAAGGTGAATTATTCTAATCTATAATCCTTTAAGATTATGTTACTCATGATCCTTTGATGTTGCAAGATCGAGCTCAGTTGATTCAAGTTGAAGTCCAAAAGTGTGGATTACCTCATGTCTTTGTGTTGGATGCTGGTATTACGAGCGAGAGGATTCATACTCAGCAGAAACTAGCAATTAAGTCAAAATTGATCACTGGAACTTCTTTAAATATAAGATTATACTATATCTCAGGAAGCCATCTGTGTTTCCCTTCCACTGTATCATGTATTATTTCATTTATTTTGTGGCTCCCTACGCAATTGATAACTATATAAATGCAATATAGGATGATATATCTTAAATATACATTTTTTATGAGTGAACTGTACTCTCCTCTGTCTGTAGAAATAAATCATTTAATTCAAAGCGTGAAGCTTATTGCTTCAGGCTGAGTCATCTGATCTTTAACACTTCTGCCTTTGCTTGCGCCTTCCGTGTCTGTTTCATTTGAGGTTACTACTTAGGTTTAAGGGCGGGCGAGCCCGCCTGTGCTCTAGTGTCAAAGAAAAAGAGGTATGGGAGGTGGTCGGAAATCGGATCATTGCAATCGAGCGAGTATGATGATTGTGAATGTGTTGGCTGAGAGACATACTCGTTTGAATTGGTAAAGGTATAGTCTTCTGGTATGGTGGCTTCCAATCGCTTGACATCAAGGACCGCGGGAATGTGATGGGAGTACGGGTCGTGTATGGAGCTTGAGTAAGAGCCTGACATCGTGTCAGCTTCTGAAGAGGATGAGAAGATCAGAGTCCAATTTTAAAGCCAAAAACGAAATCCGGACTTCTGGGCACGTGCCCGAGCTTGTGCTTTGTATCCCGATGTTGTCCTTCTCTTGAACCACAGTGTCTACTCTGAATCGTAAAGCGATTGACCCAATGTATCCTTGGCAGCAAGTTGATGCCACTCGCGCAGTCTTTGAGTGAGTAATTTAATGTCAAGTCGATGTCTCATAAGTTCCTTTCCATCTAAGTGAAGTACAGGTATATCGTACTGATAGGCCCTTCGATAGAGCTTATGATCTTCCAAACTGGAGTCTCGGATGTTGTAATACGAAAGTTGAAATTGATTGTAGGGGTAGGTAGAGGAGTCCTTGAGTTTCAAAAGTTCGGTGCGAAAGACGTTGCAGAGGGTGCAGTGAGGTGCAGTGAAGAGTGTCAGGTTAGGTCGAAGGTTGTTAATCAGGATGGCTTTCGTTGAACCAAGAGACATGGGAAACCGATGTTGAAATCTTGAACAAGCGGTAGTGAACTGGACCTGGATTGGTTCAAAGTTCTTGCTGAGCCAAGTGGATCAGGTTGTGGGCGCGGTGTGAACAACGCGCCATCGGTGCGCCTTTTGAATGGCGCGCCCGGCTTGAAGAACATGTAAAAATTGGCTCGGCGCGCCTTTTTGAAAATCACGCCAAAGCTCAGGAGTTCTAAGTCCAACCAATATTGTAGTTGTCAACAAGAGTGGTAGGACTCTAATGACAATTAATAATCTATCTCTCCTTTGGATTTGAAGGTGCTGTGGTACTTTCATGAAAAAGCAGCATTTCAGCTCGCAGCAGATTCTTTCTAACAAAAACGCGCCCGGCGCGCCTAGTGGTGCCTAGGCGCAGGAAAATGTAGAAAAACAGAGAAGAACAGCCCTGGCACGCCCACACAAAATATAGCGTGCCCACAACCTGACTTGTGGAACTTCAAATGGCAAAAGGACCGACTGATAATCAAATTGATACCATGATCCGGTCCGTTGTCAATTCCATTCCTGCGGCGTGCAGCCAATTTGAGAATGATTGTCCACTTCTTTTGAAAAAAGTGGTTGCCACAGTGGTCAAAACCAACCCAAAAGTGTTTTACAGGTTCTGTATCATTAATCAACTTAAATCCTCAAGCCCCCCTTAAAAAATTCTGCCAGCCTTCATGCTGAAATTTCTGCTTTAAAGTAGAGGTTCTACAGGGATTTAAGTTAACACATTCCCCTTCTGGATATACAAGGGGCATTTGATCCCACAGGGACCCAAGGAATGCACTGTGTGGTTTCATATTAGGGGTTTCAAGTTGGAAAATTTTACTTATTTTTACGCTAGTGGCTACAACAACTTGCCTGTTGTCGTAAAATATGCGTAAATTTTTTAAAGACCTTTTTAGGTGTCCCAAATTAAAAACATGATGGTTTTACAAGGAGTTTTTTTATGAGCAACTTGTCCGCAATTATAAAAATTACGCACAAAGAAACCAAATTTGAAACCCCCTAGTTGGCTGATCCATTGGTGCTCTATTTATATTTTTTTGCCCTGCCATTTTCTACACCTAGGCTTTGATTTGGGAATGTGTGCTTTTCAAAAGCACTTCTTGTCAGCTTAAGCAATCCTGACGTCCCCAACTAACACCTTTATGCTTTTCAACAGCAATTCACACTTGCTTTTCAAAAGCAACAAAGCTATCCTTACCTCTTCAGATGCCTTAAATGTCCGCAACCATAATCCTTATGCTTTCAAATAGCTTTTCAACTTATCCTATTCCATAAATTCTACAAAAGACCTATGCTTTCCAAAAGCACTCAAACCTCAGCCATGTGATTGTTGGTAAGCTTGTGGGCTCTTGCATTCAAGCATGATCAATAATGCTTTCTGAAAGAAGCCATTGTACTCTACCACTCCTCAAAAACCCCTATAACTATTTCTACCACAGCTTTGAAGCTTCAGCTTTGAAGATTCTCAAAGTGCAGGCCTTATCATTCCTTTTTAAAGGTATTCACATGTCTTTTCACCCCTGAACAGCTCATGTAAGCCAACACAATCATGATTTTTTCCTAAAAGCTGCCATTGTACTCTGCAACATTTGTAAGTTCTATCAACTCCATATGCTTTCCAAAAGCACTTGAACTTTGGCCCTGCTATTGTTTCTATGTGTGTGCACTTTGACATTTAATACATATGCTGTCTACACTCTTATGCCTGCTTTTCAAACACTTTTAAAAAGCAATTCTTACATGCTTCCTTGGTATTCTGACGAAAAGATTTGAAGAACTTGGACGCACACCGGTTCCCTTGAGACTCAAAATGATGAGCTCGCTCAACTTCTACTTCTAGCTTGTAAAACCAATCTCAACTCTTTCTCCTCAAGCTCGTCTCATGGCGCATCCAAATCGGATTTCTTCTCTCGCCACGGTGACAACCTGTTGCCGATTGTCTCTTCCCACGCTCTCGGCGCTCGCATATCATACTGCATACAACAAAATAGAAACAAACTCCGATGGAAGCCGAATGATACACAAGAAGGCTAAAATAGAGAAGCGCATGCATGCATCTCAATTCAGCACTCAAGAGCACCCAGTTCAGGCGTTGGGTGAAATATATGCTCTTCTACCGGGTTCTTGCTTTTGGAGTAATCGTTCTTCAGGTCAGAGATCTTACTACACCTTTCAGATTCTAAGACGCTCTACAAGGAAAAAATGACGAGGAGGGTCGTAGGAGTTCAGGTTGTAGAGGTTGAAAGCCAAGAGTGAAAAAGTTCCCAAGAGTTTCCTTAGAATGCCTTCGGATAAGAGCATTAAGTCTGAATAACATGTGGTGAAGATGTAAACAAATTGAGAACAGAACGCTAAAGTCCGCTGACCTTTGAATGCTGTTGAAAGCCGTGGTCCTGGAGGAAGAAGTAACATGACCATCTCGAAGGATCTTCTTATTTTCATATTTGCTGAGGCTCCTTCATACCCTTTGCCAAATGAGTATGTAGGTCATGTCGTTGATCAAACTGGGAGGCTAGGCCATTCAAGTACAATAAAATCGAATATTTTGTTTTAGATCATGGTAGGATGAATCTTGAAAGCTGGCATCCTAGAATGAGCCTGCAGTTTAAGCCGATCAAACGGCCGAGGCAAGAGCCATTTACGACCAAGGCATCCTTTACACGCTCGCCCATCCATGTTCTGATCGTAGGTACATAGCTGACCTGCCGCAACCTCCTCACTAGCGTGTCGCCCAAACACCGGGTTCTGAATCTTACTCACCTCGCCTAAGCTTGTATCCAACGGGAAGCTTGTCCGGTCTCGATTTCAACGCGATCAGCTTATCAACGTCGCATGTTTCAATTTGTCCAGCCTTCCTGGTCCATTTCCAGTTCCTGCAAAGGACACGTCCACCCAAACTCCAAAACTATCGGCCGTTACAAGAGTGCTACTCCATATCAGATCGTACCGATGGCTCCATTTCCCAAAGCTGCAAATGGGATCGCTGCAAGCAGTTCGAACAGAGCAACAAGTGCTACCTTCGAAGTGTAAAAAATCTTATTGAATGAAAGATCTATACGTAGATAGCAATAGTCAGGTTGATCCCATTATTGAATGTATGAGACTGATGCGCAGCGATATTGGTGGGCCTAAAGGTCTAAACCTCAGTTCGACCAGTCTCCACCGTCGACGAGCGAACACAAACAACCCAGACACGAAAGCCGATCCCTCGACACTCGAGTAGTCGAGGATTGGGTATTTGGTGAGAACAGAGACCTCGGCCCCATTCGATATTGTACCTGGTCTACCTGCTGTCAGAGGGGCTGGTTGCAACGCTATTCGCTCGACCGTGTGAAGGCATGAAATCGTGTGAATATGGTGCATCGCGTTTTTCTTCACGGAACAGTCTAATAGCTCAGTATCCGAGATATGGTCGGAAGGTGGGCTTATCCACCAGTTGCAGCATGCTCTTCAGAAGGCAGAGACGCTGATCTTTTCATTGTTTCGATATACTTTCGAGATCACCTTGACAATTTCTGATGTACAAGAACATAGAAACATAGGGTACAGTGTTGATGAGGCTATGAGACTGCTCGGATTTGACCCATCCAACCTCGGGATTTGAGCATCAATCTCGAATCTGTCCTCGGAAATTTGTCCAAACCCTTTGTTCAACTTTGATGAAATGTAGATCCTTGACATCGGGCGATAGAACAATTTTATTGATCCCTCTCAGGCAGAGAGAACCTAACAAAGATGGGCGCGGTTCGCCCGTCTTTCGTATGGCGGTGCCTCCTTGCCTGTCTTGAGATTGACAATATAAAAGCACGACTCTTTTCGAGCTTCGAATACAGCATCCTCCCCAGCGCATCTCTTCTACGTCGAGCTTTCCATATCCAATTATATTTGATTGCCTTGAAAGAATAGTTTGCTATACCTTATCAAAACTTTGCACTATGAATCTATCCTGGGTTTCTGCTGCACTGGCCTTGGCTGGTACATGTCTCATTATATTTTTCCTTTTTGCTATCTTCAATTCTCGTCTTCCGGTTAGACTGAACACTCATCTTTTGCTTTGCGTTTATTCCATCTCTAGTAACTGTCAGGGCTACTGTTTTACCGTTCGGGTAGGTGATAGTCAATTACTCCTTATTCTCTCAATATCCCGATTTTTGTGAAGAGGCTGATTCTTTTATCTACCGTATCTCATAGTGACCAACAGCTTGCAGTCACGCAAGCCAGTTCCATCACACAGACCACAACAGTTCAGACAGTCACTGCATATTTTCAAAGCTCGACGACAGCTATCCAAAATTGTAACGGTCAGATAAGCACTGTAAGCCAAGCACAAGCTGCGGTCACGACCATTACTACGACAGTCCAAACAATCCAGGCTCAATTTCCCGACTTCCAACAATGCAGATGCACTGGTCTTGGTCAAGACGTACGTTGATTTTCATGAATGCGCGCACGAGCATTCGAAGTGGTGCCAAATTAAAGCATGTTGCTTACCCACAACGTGTGACAGGAGGGCTTCCATCAAATGGTCATCGCGCTGTTCACTCAGTTCCAGGCTGTTGTCGATACCGTCAATCTACGCTTCAGTGCTTCACTAGGCCTCTTTCAATGTTAGTTATGTTGAATGTTCTACTGGATTATATCTAGCTAAACTTTCCAAACTTCTCTAGCCTGTTGGCAAGGATTTGAGAGCTACTTTAGCACAGTCGGTTCTTTCGCAGCAAGCATCCAGCTCAACTTGTCGACGCTCCTCCACGGGGTTCTTAACCTCAATATTCTTTCCAAAATCGGACTCAATCTGAATGTTCTTGGCATTGACCTCGGCATTGGCATTGGACTTGGCCTCGGCATCCACCTTAGAGATTGATTTCCTCACAAAGAATGGGTCTGGGATCCGGGCGGATTAGCAGCTGGGTTGTTACGTCTGAACTTCATGAGTCAAAGTCTTATCAGTGTGCATGAAAAAAATATCAAGCGCAAAAGTCAGACGGACAAAGGAAAAAACAGAAAAAGAGTGAGGTTAAACACAAGAGTTCTGCGGGCGGAACTATTTTTGAGCAGAGAATATTCAAGAAGTAGTCAGTAAGTAGATAACACAATTGAGGACAGATAGTGTTGTTGGATCACATCCCAAAGTAGCTTGGATGGGTGGGAGGAGAACAAAAGATGGTATTTTTTCGGAGTGACGGAAAAAGTGAGAAAGGCTTAGGTGTGAAGACGCTGGACAGGATTTATTGTATTTTTTCGAGGGAATCAGATTGATTAGACAGGATGGGGATCACAGAATTGTACGATTTATGAAATGAAGTTACATACCATCGCAGACATAAGCCAAACTCTCTGCGAGTCCATCTCTTGGGATCAAGGTGTTGACAGTCCCAAATTGGATGTGGATGTTGATACTCATCTTTGTCAAAGTGCATGCCAGAAAAAAGGATAAATTCAGGTTACTGAGACAATTTCAACTTTACCTGATAACGCTACACTGACCACGAGGAAATGAAACAGAGCTTAACCTCATAAAGGGCCAAGTCTACCTGCATAATCATGAGAGAACCTGCACTTGAGAACGTTCTTATTTCTTTAGCTGATGAAACAGCAACATGGCATTACGTCCTCTGTCCAAGTCTGGCTCGCCGCGCATAAAGATACACGGAGCGGAGCTGAGCGCTGCGATTTGACGGGGCGCCCGGGGCGCCTCGTTTCGCGCTGCCAAATCCAGCCTGTCTTTTGATTGAACTACGCGGACCGCCTATATTCCCGGGTCCACCTAATTTCCACTACGCCTCCACTACGCCTCCAACCCTCCCACCAATCATCAACCCCCCATCCAGATCACACCAAACCGCCTTTATTTACATTCCGATTTCAATTATTGTCAGCCTTCAGATCTGATCCTTCAATTCTTTCTTGTTGTTAGGATATTCGATCAAGAACAGTGGTGGTTCTAGTCTTCTTTCTGTGGCAGTGGCACTCATCTATGTCATCTATCACCTCTCGAACAATCGACCACATCATCTATTGACGGACTCAGACCATCAAATCCCCATGTCGTGGACGGACAGATGGCCGAAAGGAACCCTCTTTTTGAGGTATAAAGGCAGTAAGTTCCCCGATTTCTATTTTGATTATCAATCACATCTATTATTGTTGTTGACCGTCCTTTATTTTCTTTAATAATTACCTTCAAAGTTCTAGTTCCCAATAATAAACCCAATCCACCACCATCTATACTCTCTAGCCACTCATTATATCACTATCAATCTCAAAATCACTTCTTACCTGAACCGTCTTCCATCATGTTGAATAAGCAAAACACCATCAAATCCTTTCTCAACAACTCTGGTTACAAAACCGATGAGAACCCTGCCCCCCCTCGCCGTTCCTCTCGAATGGTCACACCAGTTAGACGACACCCTAGTATGATAACCCCCTCGTCGGACTCTGAACGAGCCCTTTCTGGATCAGGAGATCTCTTCACTGTCAGAGATGTCCGAGATGCACATGTGCATCGACACCGAGAACGATCTGCATCTTTACCTGGTGACAAAGTCAATTGAGTACCTGCACGTGGCCTCCAATCAATGACGGTCTCATGTCCATCTTCAGCAGTGAGTAGATCTCATTTTGAGTTCATTGTACTGTTTCTTTCATTAATATTTTCGATCAATTTTCATTTCTTCACTTGGATACTTAGGTCCCTGCCAACAACGACGGTTACAAATCAAGTATTGCCTCCTCGGTAAATGATGTTGATCCTGAAAACTCTGGGGTACAAGTTAATGCAGAGGTGAGTTATTATTTTTACTCATACTCAGACTCGGAGTTGTACATCACACATAAACTGATAGCTTGCAATTATCTATAGGATCCATCGGGCCCTCCTGAAGTGGACTTGGCCCAGGATTCCGATGAGGAGAACATGCGTATCAGGAAGCGGAAGAGGAACTAGCCTGAAGTCAAGCCATACAACGATGAATTTGACTATTTCGAGCCACCTACTCATGGTCCAAATGATGTGAGTACTTTTTTTCATTTTTTCTTTTTTATCTTCACTCCTCATTGTCATGTTGTGCTGATTGGAAATGATTCTTGTAGCCACATGACCGACCTGGTTTATCCTACAAGTGCCAAAGATGCCACAAGGTAGTTTGAGTAAGTGCCAGCTCACGACGATCAAACCTTAAAGGTCATCGAGATGGCCACAATCAGCCTGGCAAATCCGGAGCCGGCTGTCCTCGCCGTCAACAGGCTATCTCGGCTGGCGCCAACCTTCCTCCGACTGTATCTGAATTACGCGCTCAACATCTTAGAGACAATCATCAACAATCTCTCACTTCTTTTGTCAAATTACCACCTACCTTCACCAACCAGACTCTTAACCAATGTCTTGCGGTTTGGCAAGTCTCCCACGTGTTACATTTCATAAGAATTGAAGACCCGATGCTCAAGGCGATCTTCTATTGGTTACGGCCTGACTTACATGTGTTTGGTCGTAAGTGGTCTGCTGAAGAGATTAAGCGTTTGTATCTGTCTCTTCGGAATATGGTAATTGAAAAAGAACTCAAGGTGGGTAATCATTTCATTTATTTCTCTCTCCCTTGTTCTTTTTCACATTTCCTCTTTCAATCGTTATACTGACCTGTTTTTTGACCAGGAAGTGAGTAGTAAGTTTTGTCTTATCCAAGACGTTTGGACCGTTAAAGGAAACTTGCATGCTTTCATTGGTGCATCTGTATCGTACATCAAGAACGACTGGACCTACGTGGTCCGTCACTTGAGTATGAAGCTGGTTGCTTGGCATCACAAGGGCAATCTTCTGGCCGAGCCAATGGTGACCATCTTAAAAATGAATAATCTCTATCAAAAGATAAGTCTCACATATCTTTTTTCATTATCATGTTTTTTTTGGCTTTTCTTCTCATTCTCATGCTGACTTATTTGATTGTTTTACATGCTCGCCAGCTGCTCAGATTCAGGGAGCAACAACTTCACTATGGGGCGCGAAAGCATCGACAGCTGACCCAGGAGAGTCTGTATGCCGACCATCAGCTTGCGTGGCATCCAAAAATGATGTCGATCCGGTGCTTTTGCCACAAGATGGGCCCAATTGTCAAGGCTGGTATTGATGCCCTCGGTATGAAACCCCTTTGTATCCGACATAGTAATTTAGGACGGTTTCCACAAGCTCAACTCATGGCTGTCATCAATGAGCAAGATGAAGACAATGAGGCAATCATCAATGTTGATCATGAAGAGACCGATATTAATCACGATGATAGTGATGAAGACGATCTTGAAAGTTTTCACAGCAATGATTCCTCAAAATCGACTGCTGAAGTTGAACTTGAAGAACAAGAAGAAGACTCGGAGCAAGACAATGAACCTGAAAACTATCAAAAACGTAAGACTGCCTATCTTCTTGCGGATACATACATGAATCAACTCACTAAAGATGTAAGTCTTTCATTTTATTTCTTGTTCTTTTTTGGTCATTGTCATTTCTATGTTTACTAATCTCATTCATTGTTGCCTTGCATCTTCTTAGATGGATACGGTCAACAAGAAGCTTACCCGCGCCAGTGGCCACCGGGCCGACTTCAATCGTCGCCGAGAAAGAGCAAATGTTCAGTGTAAATTAGATGGTTTACCATCTCTCAAGGCCCTTCTATCAGGACATGGTATACGTTGGGGTATACGTGCTGGACGTTGGGAAAGAATGTGGCAGGCTCGAGATGTAAGTGATCTTGCTTACAATTACTGTTTCATTTATTGTTCTTTGGGTTCTTTTTTTGGTAGACTCTAATGTATCTGTGTTTCTCCCAGCTCATTGATTGAGTCATGAGATATGATCTTGACAAAGTCCATTCGAAGAGGCGTCACTCAAAAAAGAATGGCAAAAAGGGTGGATATTTTGAGGAGTTGGTATTCTCAGTTGCTGATTGGCAAGCGATGAGGGATATGTTGGATATCCTTACGGTATGTACTTCCAAATATGTTCCAGTCTTTTTATCTTATCATATCAATTTCTGAAGATTCCATGATTTCTTTTTGTAGCCCTTCAAGATATTGACTCGCGAAATGGAGGGCGATAAGCCGACCGTGTGCTTGGTACTTGTGAAGTATGTTCAACTTAAGGCCTCCATGGAGGCTCGATTGAAGAACATGCACAAGAACAACCCTCTCTACCCCATGGTAGATATCATGATCGACAAGATCATTGCCTATTTGAACAAAGCCCTAGAATGCGACACCCTAACCCTCGCTGCGGTCTTCCACCCCGGACTACGAGTTAAATTCTTTTCTCACGCTTTTGGAATGGGTGCTCACGGTATCAATCAAGCTCAGGAATTGCTGAAATATGTATTCAATGAGAAACGGGCGGAGATGAACCTTGAGAACCAACCAACCACAACCCTTCCACTATCCAAATCCACGCCTGTCGACACTTTTGGAACAGAAATGACATCTTTCTATGGTGATGTAGTTGAATCAAGTGATCTTAACGAGCTTGATCGGTATCTTGAAGGTGTGGATCCTATGGTTACTCGGGATTTGAACAATCCACAACTTGCATTGGATTGGTGGAAGGTGAGTTATTTTCCTTATTCATTACTTATCGATATGTTTTATTCCATCCTGATCATAAATTCGATCTTCTTTAGGCTCATGCTGGTAAATACCCAGTGCTTTCAGCCTTAGCGCAAGACTACCTTGCAACACCAGAAGCGTCTGGTGCACCAGAACGCTTGTTCTCAGTGGCTGGTAAGATCTGTACCGCAGAACGAGGCGGTTTGGCTCCTCGAATGATTGAAATGACCGTAAGTGGTCAGTTGTGGGTTAATGAAGGGGTGCCTTTGAGTGGTGACTTTGCTGAAGTTACCAAGGTGATGGCATATGCAAAGAAAGCAATTGCCAAAAAAACCAGAACCAGAAATACTCAATCTTAGTTTAACTTTCTTAGATTAGATCATGAATTTGTTTCAATTTCTCTTTTCAATATTTCTTTACAGTCTTTACGGGTTCAACTTCAATCAATATCTTTTTTTCAACATTTCTTTACAGTCTTTATGAGGTCAAATTTATTTATAACTGTTTTTTTCTTGATTTTTTCACACTTGCTGTTGTGTTGAAAATTATGTTTCTCTACTGTCTTTACAAGAATCGATCGATTTCAATTGTTTTTTTTAAAAAATTATAACTTGTTTTATAATTGAAAAAATCGCTTTTTTTTGGCTTGAAACGCTGCGAAACGCTGCGAAAAAGCACTTTGCTTTAAGCTACTAAAGCCTGGAAAAAAATTTCCTCCGCCACCGCTAACGCTGCCAGCCTTTAAGTCCCCAAAAAATTGCAGCGCTGCCGATTTCTCGGTTTTCAGCGCTGCGTGGCGCTGCAAGCCAGACTTGCCTTCAGGCATTTCCATTCACCACCATGACCCTTCTCATAGTGCTTCACCCTTTCTTTTCCAAAGCAAGGCAATTATCCTTATCAGCTTTTATGTTTTATATGTCCAATGCAACAGTTGTTGTGCTTTTCAATAGCACCTCAATGTGTTGTATTTTGCACATTTTATCTGTAATCTCTCTTCATTTTTGAATTGCACTTTTTGCTTTTTGAAACAATGCAAATATACTTATTGCCTCTTCCACTTTAAACATCCACTCCAAGGCTGTTATGATTTTCAACATTTAATTTTTAATTTCTACCTAACATCTATTCTTTTGAGAAGTCCCTCAATGTATGTCATGTGACTTCAGCTGAAACTTTCTGAGGCTGTCTCCTATGTTCTCAACTACCTGGCCGCAAAATTTATATCTTAAGATTTTCAAAAGCACTTCTGCTATTGATTATAGTGTCTTCACTTTCATTTGTGTTGATCAAATTTCTAATGCTTCTCAGCTGCACTTCAAACCATGGTTTTCAGCAATGTGGACCAATTTTCATATGCTTTTCAAAAGTACTTCAGTATAAGCCGACAATCATCATCATTGCTTTTACAATGCCTGCATGCTAAATGCATATGATTCATTCATAGCAAATCATCAGCCAGATTCAAAAACTTACCAATTGTGAATAACCAATCAGATCAATCATCTACTTACTCTACCCAATAGGGGCTGGCTATCATTTAGCATTGTTTCTCAGGCTATTGGTTCATCTGTTGAGCTTTTGACACTTGATTGGGGCAAAATACCCTTTTTATCTCCCTTTCTCTCACTTCAATTCATTCAATGGAATTTTAAAGTTTTTGCCTTGTGAATTCTGTGAATCAAGACTTTCCAATCAATCTCTTATCCAAACTGTCATCAGGCTATATGTTTGTCATCAGCTCTTTTGATATCTCTTAATTGATTTATTTAAAGCTTTTCACTCTTTCATATCCTTTCTTTTTATTTACCTGACTCTCTGAAGATATTCACATTCCCTTTTTCATAAATCTCAAAAGGGATTCAAATTCCATCATACAACAGCTTATACAAAAATAACTCCATTGTATCAACCTTTTGATTTTACTCAGCTTCACTTGAGGTCCAGTGGAAAGAATTCATGTCTAACTCTTGCTTGCTTGGGTTTAGTGAGTCAAGCATTTCATTATTATTCTGTTCTATTGCCTTGACCATGATCGGCAATGGCCCCTCTTCATCCTTTTGAACAGCTTCTGGTAATAAATCCTTACCCAGGAGTTAACTTGGTCCTGGTGTCGGAAAAGACTTGTGTACACCATGGTGGTATTATCAAGCAGCTCTGCAAGGGAGCTGGGGCTGGCTGGGGTCCCCTTGGTTTATCTGCCCACTTATTTGCCTGAAATGAATCCAAGTGAGAATGTGTTCCACACCATGAAGACTCAATTACAATTTGAGCAGCATGGTCTGAGGTAGTGTTACAAACCCTAAATGTAACACCGGTGAAAGTTAACTACAGATGTCACACACTTTCATCATCTATAAACTTGTATTACGTCATGTATGATAGAGTTCCTCATCCGACAATCTAAATACAAACCTGATTGCTTGGTAGAAACACTTCCTTCATCCCAATCTAAGAAACCCCAAGGTGAGATCATAACAGGTAGATGATAAGGGTCAATTATTACTTTTACTTACCGTCAAACTCATGACTTGTTGGCTTTTACAACCTCTCATTGCGTTTTGTGCTACACCACTGCCCCCTATTGGTGACAGTACTGGGACTTGAAAATATACACACTATAATTATCTTTGAGCTTTATTTTAGATGCAAAGTCATTGTGAGAAGTTTGTTCAATGTCTTTAAAGTACTTTTCAAGAAACTGTCATTTCTTTTTTCAATGTCATTTCTGCTTTGAATCTATGTGTGCTTGTGTAAGCAATTTCTTTTCCACATGTATCAATATGGTTTTGACTGTTATGATTGAAAATAAGTTCCAGCAAATGTGTTGAAGGGTTTTATAATCAATGTTGCTAGAATGGCCCTGCATTTCAGCACAGCTGCCAATCTTGAAAGTGAGTTCCTTGACAACCTTGGCATGTAGACAATGGGGTGGTGATGGATGGACTCAATGGGCGCTTAGAGATGATGACAATACAGATAAAGTCAGCCTTCCACAGTTTCGCACGTGGGTTGTCCAGTGTGACACCCGCGGTACCCTGGGCCTTGGCCTGTGGATTCAAAGGGGGTCAGAGCAAGGCCTCAATATGGGAAAGAGTACATAGACAGAATGTGAGACTCGAAAAGAAGCTAGATTAAGCATTTGATTTCTAAGAGTTCCAACAAAAGCTTTCCAAACTTTATGTCATCAAATCCTTGCAACTCCTCTTCAAAAAACATGATAAAAAAATGTATATATGTGTATAGGAACTGTGATAAGAATTAAAAATTAAAACAACTATAATCATCTTTTCTTGAATTACACTAAAAAATCGAGTTCTCTTTGCATAAAAGTTTGAATTACAACAAGTTTATGACGTATCCAGTATATATTATAGCAATTTCAATGAAATATGTAATCATAAAGCATATGCGAAGTTTCGTTCCAAAAATCAACAATGAATCTGAACGTGAACATTTCATTGTAAAAAAACAATATAAAGCAATTGTAGGTTTTTTAAATTTGCCAGTTACCCCAACCTTCAGGTCCTCTCTGGATCTGTCCATTTGATGATTGCCCACTAGGTTGCGTAATAGGTGATTTTTCTTTCCGTGATTTTTCTTTACTTGATTTGGTTTTAGATGAACTAGTACTACCCATAGAGTTTCTATATTCCATGGATTTCGCTTGAGCTCGACTGGTTTCCATACTTGGCCAAGGTTGACTAGTAGAAGTTTGAAGAGTAGGGTTTTGTAAATAAGGTTTGATTGACTTTGGATTGGTTTCTAAGAAACGGGGGGGAGGTAGTGGTCCAGGTGGATGTGGACTCCGTGCAGATGTCGATTGATGAGGTTGTGTTGCATACATCGGGCTGTATTGCTGTTGCTGCAAAGCTAACCCCATGCCTTGCTGCTGTAAGTGTGGCGGGTGAACTGGCGGTCCGTGCATTGGTTGGTGTTGCATCGGGTTCGCTGGCCGGTGCACTTGCTGATCCATAGCTATCGCTTGTTGTGCTATTTTTGCTTGTCTAGCTTTACGTCTGGTCAACTTCCTAACCAATACCTAAATAAGATGAAGACCACAGCACATAGATGCATCAGATAGACTTCGGCTATACAGACAAAGAAGTCACGCACTGCTGCTTCACTCATAATCTCTTTCTGGCGTGAAGATGGTTGTCCTCTCATTGAGTCTAATAGTTGATCCAATGCTGGATCGCTGAGCGCTCTGGCTTTCTGTTGAATATCGCGCTGTCAGATAGAGAAAGAATCGTGACTTAGATGGGAAATTGAGGATACAGTGGTTGAAATATCTGAAATATGATCATACCAAAACCATGTCCATTGCACGCTTTGATGCGGCAGAATTCAGCCCATCAAGATTGGGCATAGTGATATTAGTCACTTTTGGATGCTTCGGCTTTGGAGCAACTGGCTGGGAACTTTGCACTGCTAAATTCATGACTTGCGGATGTGTACTCGAATTGGGAAGATACTGAGCTGGATTTGCTTGTGGAAGCTGCTGATTCGTCATGTGATGGGCTGGCCAATCGACCGGGCCCTGTGCCATTCTGCTATATCGATCAGCCAGTTTCTGCCTCCTTCTTTCTTCAGAGGCCGCCTTTTTGGCCGCAATAGCCATTGGATCAGCTGGGACAGTATCGTTCAACAGTACAGTGATATCCTCATCATCAGGCCTTGGTCCGCCGGGTTCGTCGTCGGACGAATCGACAATGTCTTCCGGTAGCTGGAAATCCCCATCACCTTTCATATCGTCATCGTCATTCTTTGACGGCCCCGTTTTGCGCTTCTTAGGTGAAGGATCTAGGTCGGCGATGACATAAGCAACATCTCTACGCTTACGATATCCACGTCCCGTTTCAGTCTCATTATTTACAGCTGAAGATTGCTCCTCTTCTTGATTAGCTTGCAGAACACTGTCCCAAAAACTTCGCTGCTCTTGAACATTTTCATTTGCCTCGGCATCTCCCACTTTGTCCAGACTAGTCAGCCCACGCGAACCTCCCTCCCAAACTCGAGCGAATGCAAACGTTTTATCGTCTTTCTTAGCAGGATCGGCGGGTTCACTCGTTTTTGCTTCCTCGGTAGTACGCTGAATCAATTCGTCTAGCTCCGCGTCGGTGTATCGTATGTCTTGTTGTAAGGCTTCCTCGGACGCAGTGAGGACTTTCGAAAACAAGAATCACGCTTTTAGCGTCTATCGTGCATCGCGATAACCTCAACTTGGTATACTCACGTTCCTTGGCTCCGTATTGGAGGATGTTCTCAACATCGTGCGCCTCGGTCTCTTCTTCAGAGACCTTCTGAATAACGAGATGATCCTGTGGGCCATGCAAAAAATCGCATATCAGCACGTTAAACTGCATGATAACTGCCAGAGATCGCAAAAAATCAACATACCAAAACTAGCTTTCTCTTTCCCATTTGGACAATTCTTTCTTCAGCTGAAGCAGAGGTCATCAGTTTAAACACATTGACAGGTTTCTTCTGGCCAAATCGATGTGCCCGACTGATAGCCTGCAAATCATTGTGAGGATTGTAGTCGGGATCCAGAATAATGACCGTATCCGCTGTGGCTAGATTTATGCCCGCTCCACCTGCCCGAGTGGACAGCAGAAATAGGTTGTGATTAGAATTGGGGCGGTTGAATGCATCGATTCGAGTCTGTCGGTCTAGTTGTGAAGTTGTACCGTCCTGTAAGGTAGACTGTTTAGCTACGCGTAGTCGAGAATCACCAAGCTCCATGCAGTGGACAACATACCAGTCGTAGGTATGGTCGCTCCTCTCCCTCTAGAAATCGTTCCATGATGTCAAGGAAGATCGTGACTAGAAAGTATGGCGATCATCAGCCGTGGATCCGGATAAATGATTAGGAGAGAGGCTATCAAAACACCAAATTTGACTTACACTGTGAAAAAATCAAAATGCGATGACCTCGTTTCAAGAGTTTCGGTATAAACTTTTGAAGAAAAACTAGTTTTCCAGACGCCTCAACCAGATTATCATGAGTTTGTTCATCACTAACGTCCGGTTCGATTTCGGGATCATTCAAGTAAGGGTGTGCAAGCGCCTTCCTCAATTGCATCAATAAGTTCATACAGCTTGCTTTGGAATGTTTGTTCTTCTTTTTTGAATATATTGCCGTGATGACCGCGACGTTTTTGGAAAGCAATCCTTTGTAGACCTGAGATGTATGGAAGACCAAGTCAATCATAGTACCACGCATAGGCTGAGAAGCTGTATCGCTTCAAATGTACGTACTTTCTTTTGCAGTGGTCTCATCGATATTGGTACAATAATCTCTGTCAATTTGGGTAGCTCTAAAGCGGTTTCCTTAGTACCTGAAATACAAACAACATCTCTGTTAGAACCGTCACGTTCATCTATCCAGGGTATTCACATGCTGACGTCTTAGCATATAGGGGCGAATGGTGTTACGAAGTTCTTCGATTAACTCGGGCGTTAGTCTGAGATTCGCGTCCGACGTGTAAGAGGTCATCAGGTCAGTTTTCAAAAACATAAAACGTGAAGCAGAGGTGCGGACTGACTCTTGATAGCGCTGTTCCAACTCATCAATGACATCAAGAGGGTATTCCTCGGGACTCAAGAAGCTCAAAAGGTTGAAGACTGTGTAGGTAACATCGGTCAATGATCATCATGCGCTGTGAGTAGCGAGATGTCTTACGTTCTCGAAGATTATTGTTCAGTGGGGTGCCCGACATCAAGATTCTGTGACCGGCTTTCATGCTGTGTAAAGCCTTGAAGAGACCTCCTTTGGGACCTGCCTTGAGCCTTTGACCTTCGTCCACAATCACAGCTTCCCATCTTTGAACTTTTGCCAGAACCGCAACGTTTTTCTCGGCAGCTTGATAGGTCGCTATGACCACATGAGCTGAAAGCTGCGGTTTGCACTTCGGCAATGTTTTGAACAGCTCCCATTGTTCCACAATCTCGCATGAATCATAGGCCCCAGGAAGGGGAACACATTTAAGATCTGGAAGCCATTTGGCACACTCACGAACCCAGCTGTCCAGAAAAACACGTTCAATGATCCGAGATATAGATAGCAGATAGGTACCGCGATAAACAGACTCACTTTCCAATAGTACTGTTAGGAACACAAATGAGGAATGGCATCCTCTTTTCTATCTTGGTCAAAACGGCGATCAGTGAGCAAATTTGAACAGTTTTCCCTAGCCCCATCTCGTCTGCTAAGATGGTGGGGTGCTGTGAATACCAGTTACTGTTTCAGAATCAAGGGGTAGATCATGAAGCGTTAGTCATCACTACCACCCTGCGTGAAACAGTGGTGACCACCAACTAATAACAAAAATTGACTCCTTCCAACTGGAAATCCATCAGTGTGTGCGGAATGTAGTCCGGTTGTGTTTCGAAAGCAACGAAGGAACCGTGGGGCCTAGGAGCGTCCAGTCTGGCCAACTCCTTCTCATGTTTGACTACGGGTACGACAAACTTGCGAAATTTGACATAATGCTCTAATGCAGCCATGAAAGCGGGAAAGTATGGTGAATCCTTTGGCGTTTTGTCCGACCAAGTCGCTGAGAGAGTGAGAACATGAGAAAAGCGATATGTACGCAGGAGAGGGGTGAGATAGCAAGAAGGTTGGAAGAACTCACAGGATACATATGCTTGCTCTTCCCATTTTATATAAGCTCTCTCGATTCTATCATACATTCCTTTAGCTGTCGTAGGGATATCCTTCTCTTTCATATCGTCGATCAGTTTTTCATTCGCGAATTCCACTGATAAAATCCTTTCGGGCGTGAGCCACGCCTTCGGTATCTTCGATTCCGCATCTTGGTCAGGTTCCAGGTTAAACAATGATTCGTCTTCGTTTTCGTCCCCAGAGTCCTCTTCCTCTGCTTCATCCGCCAGCCCATTCAATTGTTTCAAGTCAAGTTGAGGCCCTTTTGACAAAAAGTTTCGTAGCTTGATCGTATGTTTGGCGGCCATGTATCTGTAACAAAAAACATTCATCAACATCAAGGTTTTCGTGAGTGACACGTACTTATAAAGACTTACGAATGTGGGACCCATGAACAATCAGCGAAGCTGAAGTCCTCAAATTTGCACAGATATTCGGCCTGGTCGAACGGATCCTTGATGTCGGGGAGTTGAGTTTTGGCGGCTTTCTCAACCTTTCTACCTTTAGATGGACTGTGCAGCGTTCCAACAAGCTGATCATTGGACTTGGTAGAATTTTTGTGTTCTTGACTAGAGTTTAAAGACATTGGCTTTCTCCAAGCTATAATGTATTGTATAGAGAGCTCCTCCAATTCATTACAGTCCTTACAAGTCCAGTCACTCTGCCAGTATTCGGCAATTCTATCGATGTCGTCTTCGGGTTCTTCTTCACTAGGCGGCAGACAAAGATAGTGGGCAGGTCTTTTACAGCTGGTGCACCGAAAGAAGATTGGCTGATCGTTAGATGTATCGACTTCCAGTTCATCAACATCCGAATCATCAGGTTTTGACAATTGCGGCTTTTTGACGTTTGTCTGAGGTTCCTTCTCGTCCTTATCAGCCACTAGTATAGGTGAGGATCCCAGGGCAGATGCGTCAATATAATGGTGAAACGTCAAGAAAGTGGAATTGAAGCCGACAGACCTTTGACTTGTGCTGAAGCTGTAGCGGGAGTTGATGAAGAACCCTTACCATCAATCGTCTGAGCCGATTCGAGCCCGTTTCCACAGATCATACACTCTCCGCCGTGTGGTTTGATACACATTGGACATTTGATTGACAACCGAATATTCGGCAATTGTTCTTTTTTCATGGCTGAAACTGCTTCACCAGTAGAAGGTGTGTCTTGACGTTGATCCGCTGCTTCGTTCTGCTCCTTGAGCAAGAGTGCCTCTCTTTCTTGCTTATGTTGGCGGGCTATGTCCTTTCTCATCTCAAATGGCAGACACCCATAGTGATATCCCATTGAACAATCACTACAGTCGACCCAACATCCCTGATCATATACATCATCAAGAGTCGGAAACCTATGAAGTAAACTACGTGTGGTGATTTTTCCACTGCGGTGCTGATTGGCTTTCTTCCAGTTCTTCACCAAGTCTGGTTCGAATGGTCCAGAACATTTCGCGCAGGACTTGTTTGGCAGCATGAGAATTTCCTATCAGCCAAACAAGAAGAAATATAAACGATGATCCAAGATGTACTGACCTCATGGTGTTCATCGCGAGGGCGATCTCCAACTCGGAGCTTGGTTTTGATTTTTCGAGGTGATTTGGCTTTGTGTGCTCGTGGTTGCGAGCTTCCACGCTCGGTGAGATCCTCACTTTCATCTCGATCGCGTTTCTTTTGATCTCGATCGCTTTTCCTCTGGGCTCGAGTACTGTGGACCTTGACGCTGTCATGTTCATCAGATTCTGATTCTCTCAGCTCCTCGCTCATGATGGGGTCCTTCAATTTGAGGCTACCTCGATGACGAGTATCGCGAGTACTACGTCTATTGCCACTATCACTGTCGCGTGTATCTCTGCCGGAGGTCCTAGTTTCACGACGATTTCCACTACGTCTCTTGCGTTTGCCGCCTTCATCTGAGTCATCTGAAATGAAATTGGTGTCCGACTTGCTTTCACTTCGCGCATTACCTGACTCGGTGTGATCATCGTCAGAATCCTCAATAGTGACAGTCTCGCTCGCTTTTTTGAATGCAGAGACCATCTTCTTTTCCAGCTGTGATTCCTTGAGCTAAATGAGGAATGAAAGAAACGACATGGTTAGCAGATAGCTTCATCCACGAAATCACGTCGGTATCATTGACTTTGACTTTTTTCTTACTACCTTCCACTACACAGGTGTAAGTCGGTTCTTCGTCATCACTGGCATCATCTCGAGTGATGATTTTGGCGACTTTGAGAGAATCGCGTTGGGACGTTGTGGAGGATACGGTAAGCTCAGATAGCTCTGAACTTGCGTGTGCTGAGACGCGAGTTTTTTTTGTCGTACGCGGTGGGTCGGAACTATCATCATCAGAATCACGAATAACTAAAGGAGCCATTGGTAGGATGAGGATGATGATCTTCTTTGAAACAGGGTAGTCAACAAGGAAAGAGGGAGATAGCGATTTTGGTCAACGCTCATGCTGCGACACAAACGGAAGAACTGTTCAAGAATTTCAAATCACATGTAATCACACTAAAACACAGCGACATACTCTGTAACAAAGGCGCTTACGCCAGGGGCTTAGCCAATATTTAACCAAAAAATCAAGTTAAGTTTTACTGTTTAGACCATCAAGACTCAAGAGTCGGCCCACCGAGCCTCGGATCGGACTCTCCAGCCAATTCTGGAGATTTTCACACCATTGTTTCTCATTTTATTCATCTCATGACTTGACATGCTCGAAATCATCAACATGGCCAAGTGAGTTTGTTGACTTGCATCAAACCAAAAGTCAGCCAAATCCAATTATGCTCAAAAAACTTGAAAATCTCAAAAAATGGTTGATGCAAGTGATTTTTGTGTAATAAGAAACAGCCAACCTATTTGGGTTGGAATGCTCTAAAGCTTGATGATAGCATTCTGATGCAGTTTTCCAAAGTTGAATTACCCACAGACGAGGTGGTGAACACCCGTTTTCCGTTCATGGTGATTCTAGCTGTCGATTTTACAATTTTCCGACCGGAGGCTCGTTGGGTCTTAATGGTAGAAACTATATCCTTTGTGTCTTGAATGGCCTGCAAAAATTGGTGAATGTGGAAAAAATATGTGGAAAGGTGCTAATGAGTGTATACCAGAAGAGGCGAGGGTGCCGGTGCTGGTGCTTGAGCTCAGGTTGGTGCGCAATCTGAGCCAATTGGGAAGGAAAGTCAGCGAATGTCAAAATATAACCTAGAGAAGGGCATTTCTTTTTGCTTTGATCCATATAGATGTATTTTAATCGCAGGGGAAAATATCCTCATGGCGCTTTGATGAGGACGAAGATCATCCTCACAACAGGTTCTTGTCTCTGACCTTATGGACTACGTATATACAGAGTCATGTCTTGTCTGCTCCTTGTTGTCTCTCTATGAGTCTCTGAATTTGATATGGTAAGAACTCTACGTTATACTGTTGGCTTTTTCTGATCTGAAACTGGTCTTAACTTTGGAATTACAATCTTTTTTTTCATCACTCTCAACAGTCCTATCAACTTTCTAAGAGCTGAGAAAATGAACAGTGCGGTATAATATATTACAACCTCTTGCTTCGCGGCAGAGAACAAACAATTTATGTGATACCCATCAATTTGGCTCGGCAGAAAGATATTCAGCCGCTTTTCTGCTCAAAGAAGTGTCCCCTGTCAGGAGGCGGAAGTCTTCTGACTTGGGGTACCATCGCCCGCTAGACGCCGTGAACCAAAAATGATTATGATCTATCAGCTTTCTATCCGATGGAAGCTTAGAAAATTTTTGTCTTACGGTGGTGTCTCCTTCTTGTAGATCTCGAACTGTATAAAATTTTCATTCAGATTGTAATGTCAGACTTTAGGACGAGTAGCTTGGTGGAAGAACGATATAGAAAATCACCCATGAAACAGCTTTCAATTCAGGAACTGCATATTTCATTGCTGGAGAGAAAACTTGTTTAAGCCATGCCAACTTAATTTTTTCTTCTGATTCGTATCCCCAATCCCCCCAACCACTACCCATAGATCTCGTGTAGGGTGCTGATGTCTCAGCTATGACAATTGGTTTTCGCTTCCCTTTCATTCCATACAACTAATCATGGAAATTGCAATCAGGTTTTCAATCTTGGTCATTTCTGTATATCCTCTCCGCTTGAGGATCTCAACAAGTATGGGAAAAACTTTCGCACCTTTGAAAATTCTTTCAGTTTCTCTACAGCTTGGGTGGGTTCAGGTATTACGTTTTTGCGACTGGATCCTAGGAATGATGGATTAGTTAGACAACAGTTTTAGATCATGATTAAAGACTTGACATATGATAGATAGAAGTAGAGCATTCGAGAATTTCACATGAACGGATGAAAAAGAAATTACGTACCTCCAAAATGATAAAAAGATAGAGCTATAGGTCGGAAAGAGATGATGTCAATGAAAAGTCATGAAACAGGACAACAATTAACAAGATATGACCTCACCTGCAATATCCACATAGTCGCCACCAGGCCAGTATGGTGTATAGCCTCCGCGAATTGAATGAATGCTGTCGCCGTACCTCGCATTGGGGGCCCACATCATATCTACAGGAAATTTAGACGGCCCCAAAAAACGAGACCGAGTTAGTCAACATTACCTGTAAGATCAGCTGCTCAGCACTCAATCAAGACAGTGAATTGGGATATTACATGTGTCTGGTGCTTTACTCTTGACCGCATGTGCCACCATTCTCCATTTCTTCTTGAAAACTGTTTGGTTACCAATAAGTGAATTTCTTTCAAGGATTTGGTGATCATTTTTTGAAGAGGATGAGTCAAGAGACACTTGCGTGATGGTTTATGACCCCAAACATACCAGCCTCCGTTCATCTAGATCACACATCAGTTATTGTCAGTACTGGGGATTGGCGGAGCGATTTGAGAGGGCATATGTTTAGAAGTGTGAAATTGCGGAAGTGGCTCAACTTCGTGGCACCAGCGTAGCCAAACTGTGATGTTACGCTGGTTGAGTTCGAGCATTTTATCGGCTATCCGTTCTGCCTATGAATCACATACAATCATGGTCTATCAATAATGGCCATAGGAAACGTGACCTGTCTTACATCCCATGTTCATGATTTGGAAGATGGTCACAGGAATCTATCATGTTGGTTCCAGGATGAAATTGATATTTTACAAATTTTACAAACCATTGCTTCTGTGACACCGTAGAGCCCCCCAACGGGCATCAAGGCGACCTGGTATACAGGATTCCCTGGAAGTTCCTGTAGGGCTTTGACGTGCTTTTTCGGATTACATAGAGCAAGGAAAGAGATAGGACGTGTGAAGAGAAGTAGAATTCAAGATCAGACAATTATGAAGAACACTCGATATGATAAAACTGGTTAACAAACCCAATCCATAACCTTGTATCCCCATCCGTCAGTTCCGAAGTGAATGTAGTCACCCATCTATCACGATGGTATCACGTTTTGTGTACAAAAGATATATCAAGACACGCGTGAGTATTGCGTTAAAGCCAATCATGACTCGCTGCATAGAGTTCCCTGGGCGCAAGTATGACAGCGAAAGAGCAAGATGCAAAGATGAAACCATAACTTACAATAGATATTGGTCGCCTCAATTTGGAGTTGATCTGTTCAGGTGTGTTGGGTTTGATGGGTTCTTTGAATCCCGGAAGTACCCCGAAAGCGATACCATTGCGGTGAAGATTTGATGGGTTGAGTCCAAGAGATGAGTCGAGCTTTGAAGTCGTGTATGTAATGAGAGACATAAGGATAGTCAGGCAAGTCAATGATCGTGTGAGATGGTAGCAAGGAAACATGGTGGGCTCGGTGGTCACGAAAGTTTTGGATAGCGCGCTAGTACCAGATACTCAATCAGTACCAAGACTCGGCCTTACTTATTTTTGAGAGCCTCGATTTATAAGGAATCCGTATCTCTTAGCTGGTTCAGGGAAGCAAGTTGCCAAACAGGTCTTTGCATGGTCCGATGAGCTGGCGAGGTGTGATAGCTGGATCATCAAGAGTGCAGTAGGTAGATTTTTGAAGCGAGTTGCGCCGTCCAATACGGTGCATCGGGAAGGCTGGTCACTGCCTTACCGTAAAAGAGCATTGGGTGCGAATTGGAGAAGCACGAAGTGCTGGGCCTGAAATGTCGTGGTCGTTTCGGAAGTCGTATAGTCATCCGAGGAAGTAGGAAACGATCTTCACAAGTTCGAAGACGTCAGCTTTCAGAGCACATGCTATCGCTTATTCTTGGTGCAATCCTCAACAGCTTGGGGAGCATAACATTGTCACTTCTTTGGACCGAAAGAAATAAACCTATCACAAGCTTATCAGTCGTCTTGTTTCCTTTCCATCTTTCAGCGTGAAGCGGAGATGCGATTGGGCGATCTTCCACTCAACTTGCACAAAATGGAGATACTTTTCGGGTACCTCCATAGAGTATGAGACGAGCCATTAGGGGGTACTAGATGTACCTAGAAGGCTCACACAGAATCATCACTCATCCAGTGATGTGCGGAGTGCTTCATTCGAGACATAGCAGATGGCGCGGCGATGACCTCGGAAGATATGGTAAATCATCAAGCGTACGGATCAGAAGAAGGAATATCGAACTATGAAGAAGTGATTGTTGATGAAAGCTCTGGTAAACAGCCTTCCCTAGTACTTTGGCTGACTTTAGCGACGGTCAGGCGGCATAGACCTACTCAAGTCGACTTAACCTAAGTCCATTCTCGCAGGGCTCTTTTGTCCTTTCACGAGCTCGAAGCTTGCGAGGATCAAGTGTCTGACTGAGGGACTTGCTCAAGTCGTCACGATACCTCGCGAGACTCTGACGAAAATTGCACGAAAATTGCAACGCCATCTACTGGTAGACCCATCAATGTAGAACGCCGGACATGTAGCCATCGAATGGATATAAGAGGCGTAGCCAATAAATCTGCTGAAATTGACTCGTACGATGACCTTACCATTCACACTAGGCGGACTGCTTACACTTATGCGAAAATTATCCATGGAGAGCTGATCTTCTAAGTCCATATATACCTACAACTCAGAGTATCAAAATATCTGATGGGCGACTAGGGGGTGGTCGGGTGGCAGCCGATTTTCGACTACGACTTGAAAATCTTCTCACTTGCCAGGTTCCTCAATCCGGTAGACGATTCTCAAGTGAACAAACAGGCCAGAAATTCTGGAACTCCAAGTCACCTGGTTTATTGCCGCAGGCCAAACGCAGCTGAGCAAACGACAACTAGCGTCCGACAAAAAGTGCGAAGCTAACAATTCAATTCGATTGAAACTTGCTAAGAGCCATACTGTAGCAAAGCAAATGGCATTTTGTGCTATTTTGTATACTTAGCTTATCCTGAAATTGTCTCTCATCAATTCTGCTTGCTCCTAACAAGATTCCTTCATATTCTCCAAATGAGCTAGACTCTATCAACATCTGCTTTGGAACACTCCACTTCCGGTGTCTTTATTGAAACTGATCATCACCCAATCTGTGTAAGTTTATCTAGCCTCCTGTCTACCAGATCATTCTCAATCTCGGTGAGTCAGGGGCCGGGCTGACAAGTTGGAAAACCAGTTTCAATCAAATAACCAAGTCGTGCCCCAAAGGAGGTGAGGGCATGAAGGTGTGAAGGGAGAGCGATATCAAACAGCGCAGTTTTCCCATCTCCAATAATTGTTAACAAGAGTAGGAGATATCGCGAATGATCAAGGATGATTGTGGGGAGAAGGTCCATCACATGAGGACATGAGATCAGGAATATAAAGTATTAGAGGTTATCATTTTTGGATTGTATAACTGGGGAAAGTTCAGAGAACCTGGGAGAATGTGATGATTAATTGTTATGAACCTAGGAATGTTTAAATCTGTTTGATTGTAACAGTGGTATATTGCTCACCATACTGTGTGAGACGTACCCAATGTTTTCGTAAACTTACCTTACCGCATACAAATAATCTCATCAGTTCAGAAGCGCCTTGATCAATAGTTTATCTTCCATCAGATCATTTGTCTTCACAAAAAAAAATGTGCCCTAATGGAAGCTTCAAAAATAAATGACTTTGCAAATGAGACCAAGAGTCCACAAAAATGCATCCAGTGTGCAAATGTATATATGTATCAGTGTATAATAAGTTACAATTCTAAAGCGAATCTGGCATCATCATATAAGATTTTTGCTTATTGAATCACCAGCTTTTGAATTGCTACATGAGATGATATAATTGTCCATGAATTGATGAGTATTTGGAGATCAGAGTGAGAGATAAGAAATCAAAATATAGTGAGATCAAATGAAAAGTGGTGCAGAACTCAAATGGAAAATGACTCAAGTCCAGTTCTGTTGTCGAAGTGGCTCTTCTTCAAGAAGAGAGATAAGAGACTGCAGCTTTACTCAAACTTTTATGCCCCATCAATAAGCGGAAGTCCTCAGATTTTACAACAGAGTCTCCACTTTTTTCATAAATATTGGAGACTTAGTGACTGTAATGACGTTGTGTTCCAAGAGGAAGAGTTTGGACTTACGAAGCATCCTCATTTTTCTTGACCTCAAACTAAGTAAAGGTGGGATTGGAGTGAAGATTTGTCAGAAAAATAAAGCCGTAATTGCCATTTGAAAGATAAAAAGGAAGCAAGATACTAACCCAAGAAAACGCTTTGAAATTCGGAACAGACTTGATTAAGTTATCTCCCAAAAGTTGCTTAAGCCATCGGAGCTTCATGTCATGTTCTGAAGCTCCACCCGGTGCAGGTCTCCCAGTCTCTAGGGAAACCGTATAGGACGCTCCAGTTTCGGATAGGACAACTGGTAAATTATTTGGAGTGGAGTACAACTGAATTTTATGAATGTATAGGAGAATGTGATTTTGACCGAAGAGGTTGCACAAAATTCAGTTGTGGGATTTACCTTGCCAAAGAAAGCTGAAAAAAGCTCACGTCAGAGAACTTTTTGATGACCTTGAGTGCCTTGGTTCGATCAGGTAAGACATTCTTGCGCTCAAACCCTGTCCTCCTCAACAAATTTCATTCAACTTCCTGACGAAGTTAAATTTAAGGGCAGAGGAAATAAAGGGAAGAAGTGCGGCTGACCCCCATAGTGGTAGAACGAAATACCTGTTCGGACCAAGGTCAGATGAATTCGTCTTGTTGGCTGTGGATTTAACGATTCATTCTTACCAAGAATATCCACATATTGTGCCCCCGGCCAATACGGCGCATAACCTCCTCTGACATCGTTTACGCCACCTGTTAACGCGTTTGGAGCCCATAGCATGTCTATCGATTCTCAAGAACGATTTCTCATCAACATGGGAAAACGCATGAAAAGCAAGACCGTTGAATGGACTGATGATGCAGCAAACAATACTGACAAGTCCTCGAAGTTCTAGACTTGACAGCTTGCGATATCATTTTCCATTTCCTCAGAAACACTTAAGAAGGAATTTTCGTCTCAGTCACTACGCTGGTTTTTTCTCATTGTGGGATGTTGAAGGGAAATGGAGTAGATCTACATTTGGGTTGCATGCCCCATTTATACCATTCACCATTCATCTGTAAAAGAGATTATCAGGATATTCACTAAGAGTCACTCCAGGACGATTGATAAGAGAGAGCATGTAACAACCTCATGTGCAAACCTCAACCATACGGTTACGCCTTGGTTGTTGATCCATAGCATAGTTTCTCCGATTTTGTCGGCCTGGTTTTTCCATCACATCGCAACGGTACGCCAGAAAGAGGAGACATTGTAAGATGGAAGGGAATGATCATAGTATGTCAAGGATTACTTCAACGTGTTTCACGCGATTCACGCCTGAAATCGTACCACTTGCTGTGTCACAGTCTCTAGTCCTTGATATGGCATTAACGCAATCTGCCAGACTGGGTTTCCATTCAATCGTTTTATGCATCCAAGACGCTGTTGTCCAAATTAGAGACACATGTTAACGAGATGAAACCAAAGCTATCACGGATAGATTCTTGATCACAACCTGCACGTCTGACAAAGTGCGGCATTTACACAAAAAGCGAAATGGCTTACCGCCTTCAAGGCTCCAGTATCGAGTCCCGATCTCTCGAGATAAAAGTAATCTCCCATCTGACCAAGGCGCCGGAAGTACGGACAATGCATAGCATGATAATCTTAGCAATTTGGTAGCGCAACCTCTCTGCACGACTCACAATAGCCATCGGAGCTGGTAGTTTCCCATTGATTTGACTTGGACTATTAGGCGATATCGGTTCACCGAAGCCGGGTAGGAATCCGATCGCAACACCATTTTTGTGCAAGTTGTGCGGGTTCAAACCAAGAGTCGGATTCGGATTTTTCCTCGGACGCTTGGCTCTGGGATCACTGGAGCTGACTATCAGACATGAGGAAAGAATCGAAAATATTGCCAAGTAGCGATTGTAGCGTGTCATTTTATCTATTCAGTCTGGGAAAACGTTCTTGGTTATAAGGCGCGGAGAACGCGAGGATCTAACGGGCGCTAACTTCTTAAGGACCTGCTATCAAACTTCGAAGACCGGAAACTGAAGCCAACCGACCTTTTGCCTGGCTTTAAAACCTGTGCAACAGCAAGGGGTTTTCCGCCATCACCTGCACTGTGTAGGCAATGAGCAGATATGAGCTATATCATCAGATATGATCTCATCCGCCAAGCCATGGGTGTAGTGAGATCTTGGCACATCCAATCCAAATTTCTCTGAGAGCCGCGGGCGCGGGAGGGCCACCCATTAGGCATGTGTCTTTTCAGGATATACATGACATACCAACTAGAGCATAGCCTATAGGCAGGCAAGCCCGCCGTGAGGCAAAGGATATAAGCTCTAATCGCTATATGTCGTTATACGTGTGTGAATCGTTTACCATAACATAGGTCAATTTTCACAAAAGGATGGATACATTTGAGCCACCATGCAGATTGAAATAATCTAACATTGATAACGCAAATTTATGTATTATGCAGTTGCTCAGTGACAGTATATCACTAATGCACATAGAGCCACTCAATCTGGGTTCCAGAAACAAATTAAAAATCCCAATATGCCAATATCCTGAAATAGTGTAAGGAGGATAAGGAAGAGTGATGCGGAAACCCCTTGCGCCAGTCATTACTCAATCTGACATCTTAACGATGAGTTCTTTTTGACCGGTAAGCCACATATCACATGATGAGCGTGTGGCAATCTACACTTTTGGTATTTGATGATGTTCAAGACACATCCTGAAGGAAGATTTCATGTTGAACAATGTCAACATCCAGTAGACTGTGGAACTCACGCTTATCATTTTTGAATCAATCTCCGGACTGTAAACGCAGGAAGGGCGATGCAAATTGTCGACTACCGCTGCCAGATAAATGAAACACCGGTTCGCATACCAAAGAAACTTCAATTCATGAGTCCCATATGGTAACACCAATGTATAAGGAGCTTCACCATCTATCAGGAAGATTAATGTGTCAGTAACCCTTCTGAATAAAATAACTATCAAAGACGTTATATGGTATTGCACACTTTGACAAGATTCAAAATAAAGATAATCCAGAAATTTCACACTGTCTTGGTTGAAGTTTATCTCTCAAATAAGTAGTTGCTTATCATAAAACACAAACCGGGACTCCAATAGCTGCCAATGCTTTTGATCTTTGATCAAATGCTTTTATTCCCGTGGTCACGGTAAACAATGGGGCTCAGTGCTTCTGAGTTCTTCTTTTTATGCTTTTGGTCTGCTTTTACTCTGATCACATCATGCTTTCTGTTTTGCATTGTTTGCACAATTATGTAAATCACTGCTCATCAAAATTGGTTTTTGTTCAATTAAAGTGGTATTGTTTTAAATACATACACTCATCTTATGTCTGATGTTCAACCCTTTCTTCCTACCTACAATCTTAATCACCAAATAGTATGCTCTCACTACTTCACATTTCTTGCATACAAATTTAGCACAAAAACTGGTTTCAAATGTACTTGATAGGATAAACAACTGTAGAGTTAATCAAGAACAATATTGTGATGAAAGTCTTCCCCATTTTTGAGAAAGTTCTCTCATTCTGCCAATTTTCTTGCTTTTAGTCCCTTTGTGCGAGTTTTGAAGGAGCAGATGAGCTGCCTGCAGAGAGAGAATGGACCTACTGGTTCAATACCAACAGATTGTGAGGGTGGTGTCAGCCTCTGGGGCCCTAGTTCATATCAATCAGTGCAATTGAATAGTGAGGTGGACTTGAGATGGATATGATGTTCTGGAAGATTATCAATGAGAATGCAGTTAAAGCTTAGAGATACTTGCTGTATTGACCACCTTCATAATACATATCCACGAGCCTACTTGCATGCTGTGTTTATGGATCAAGGAAAATTGATGATGAAAACTTAATCAAACTGACAACATGATATTAATATGTGAGGTCATGCGGTACAAGGTCATTTTTGTAAGATATGCAACATGAGAATGAATTCCATCAGACATTGATAGGTCATAGATACCACCAGGCAATAAGACCTTATTGTCTGTTATATGAATATCATCCATTACCTTTTGAATTGGGCAAATACCACATCAACTTGCATTTTTCTGTGGAGTTGCATTTTCAAAACTTTGTGGATGTGAATTGACAAACCGTGCAGATTGCTTTAAAAGCATTTAACTGAAGGGACTGTGGTGTATAATTTTATGGAACTACTGCCTATTGTGATTGAAGGTCAAAGTGTAAGACTTTTCAAAAATTTACAGGCCATTATTGTGCCATTCTGAGTATTAAAATCACAAGCTGGCAAACCAATTTTGAAAGCTATTAGATGGAGCAAATATGAAGGGTAAAGCTATGCATTGAATGCAAAACCTTGAATAAATTCCAAAATGACATTTTGTAAAGGTATTGTTTCAGTCAATGAACATAATGAAAAAAAATGAAAATCTACTTGGGAATAAAATATGTTTTTTTGGTACAGTTTTCATTGAAAGTCATATGTAGTAGATGTTTTTAAATGTTCATCGTGATGCTTTTCAAAAGCTCAGTGAGTGCAAACTGCTTTTGAATCAAATTAGTGTAGGAAAATATGGGATAAAGCTGTGCATTGAATGAATAAAAGTGGAAATGGAATGCTGTAAATGTCCTGTTTCAGTTGATGTGCCGACTGAAAATTCAGTGTGAATGTTTTGTTGCACTTGATGTGCATGAAAATAATTCAATCAATGGAGAATGCCAGGTAATTCAAGCTTTTGGTTCAAAAGAGAGGTATATGCTTTTCAAAATTCAAATGTAGTCCTTCTAAACAGTCCTGTGGGTTAATTTTGACAAGTGTTGATGCTCAGAGTGTAACATGAATGCTGTCAGCCTTTTACTCAGCAAAGCTTGTGATATAAGTGGCAAATGGCTGACAATGAATTGACACATTTTTGAAAATCTGGTTTGTGGTTGAACTTGCACAGTGTGATGTACAATGGTTTCTGGTAAGGTGAAAGATCAGAGAAGCTGCTTGGAATTTGAGTCCTGAAGCAAGGAGAGGGAGCCTTATATAGGTGTCCATCTCTACAAAGTCTAAATAAGGAAATAATGATTACAACTATGTGATGTCAAAGACATCACATTGACAATAAAGGTGGACAGATCTGATACATCTGAATCCGGCATACTACTTGGAAAAATTCAATGAGGATTTGTCAAGGAAAATCAAAGAAAAGACATTTGAAAAGCACACAAATTTAGAAGGAAAAGTATGCTGGAAATTGTTAAGACAAAGCAAGAAGATAACAAAGGAAAGATAGGAATTTGGGTTATCACATTGGGGACAAGTAGACAACAAGTTTTGAAAAAGTTTATAATCGTATAAAAATCAGGGGGAAGGCTGATGAAAATTCTGGACTCTTTTCAAAATTACATTGCAGAAGACCAAAGACTAACCATTCATCCAAGTTGGATTGTTATTGGAAACTTTTGTGACACTTGATGTGCATGGAGAAATTGCAATTGATGAGGACCTTGAGGTAAGGAGTGCTTTTGATTCAAAAGCAAAGAAAACTGTTTGCAACAGTTCAATGTGGTTCTTCTTGGCAGTCAAGTGGAGTAACTATGGTGGTATTTGATGCTCACAGTGCGACTTGATTGATGCAAAATCTTAAAACCCTCATCATGGAGAGCCCATGTTTGATTGGTAGCCCTGAGGCGCCCTGGAGGGCTCCAGTGCGGGGGCCAGGGCATGGCATAAGCCCTAAGCTCCGCCCTGCCCGAAGCTGTGGCGCCACGTGGCATCAGGGCACCGGGTGTGAGCGTGACTTTGGAGGTCAGTGTTGGGGAATTCTTTGACCATGTCGCGCGTTTCAATTAGAAAAACTTTCCAGCCTTCACGCGATATCAATCAATCGTTTTTTACATAGCGGACACGAGAAAGAAAACCTTAGAGCATCTCCACCCATGGAGTGCAAAAATCAAGTCTGTATGACAGCTGTACGACAGGCCTCGGTCTGCATGTGAGTTATACGCGGAGGTTGGTGAAATCGGGGACGTGTAAATACCAACGATGATTGACAAATATGACCCAATTGGTATCGTCCTGAATCATTGTATGACATCAGGGCGATACTAGATTTTCATGATCGTATTGTGATCAATTTGTGAATTGTTGAGAGTGATTTGGCTTCATTTCACTATCTTCAGCTTTTCGATAATCAATCGAAATCAAAATTGATCGTTATAAGAATGGCTGAACAGGCCAACCACCCTCTTGATTTAAATAACCTATTGTCTATGTGTGGCCAAACAAACGACAGATTGTGGTTAATCATGAACGCCGCTCAAGTGACCACGGACGTTGCTCGTCACCTCGTCACCTCGGGAGGTGACCAACAGCGTCGCGGCGGTGGTTCTAAAAAGGGTAAACGCCCCAACATCAATCGCAACCGAGAAGGAGCCCACGTAGAGCTTTTCAACAACTACTTCTCTGATAATCCTCGCTATGATGATGAGCTGTTTCGTCGTCAATTCCGCATGGGTCGAACGTTATTTTTACGAGTAGTTGATGGAGTTACTCAAGAGGACAATTATTTTGTTCAGAAACGCGATGCCTGCCGGAGGCTCGGCCTCTCACCTTTGCAGAAATGCACTGCAGCTATCAGAATGCTCGCATACGGAACCCCCGCCGATATGAACGACGAACATCTACGTCTGGCTGAATCTACCTCAATCGAGAGTATGTTCAGGTTTTGCGCCGCCATCGTATCACGATTTGGTGAAGAATACCTCCGCGAACCAAACGCCGCCGACACTGCTAGATTACTTGAGGAAAACAAAGAACAAGGCTTCCCTGGCATGTTGGGTTCTTTGGATTGCATGCATTGGCGATGGAAAAATTGCCCAAAAGCTCATAGCGGCCAATACAAAGGCAAAGAAGGTGGTCCGACAATAGTATTGGAAGCTGTGGCATCCAAAGATCACTGGATTTGGCATGCATTTTTTGGTTTACCTGGTTCTCTCAATGACCTGAATGTCCTCAATCACTCCCCTCTATTTGAACGTCTCTGCAGAGGAGAAGCACCAAAGTGCGAGTTTGAGATTAATGGTCACCAGTACAATCAAGGATATTATCTTGCTGATGGTATTTATCCGAAATACGCTACTATAGTTCAAACTATAGCGCACCCTCAGGAGTTGAAGAAAAGGGTGCGTTCTTTATCTTTACTCACATACATATTATTCTGTGTTCTAATTTTTTCCCGAATAATTTAACTAGTATTTTGCAGAAAAACAAGAAGGCATTCGTAAGGACATTGAGTGTGCCTTTGGTATTCTTCAAGGACGGTTTGCTATAGTTGCTGGCCCTGCTCGATTTTGGAGTCCGAAAAAATTAAAATCTGTTATGTTAGCTTGTGTGATTCTTAACAACATGGTAGTAGAAGATGAAAGAGATGGAGGACTGCGAGAAGTAATACCTTTGGTGCCTATTGCACAAGTCCTTCACCCTGAAGACGACATGACCCCTTATCAACATTATCTTAACGTTCAACATCGAATGGAGGATCGTAATACTCATTTTCAACTCCAGAATGACCTAGTTGAACATCTGTGGAACAGACGCGGTGGTGATCGGATTGATCCTTGATTTGTATTGATGGTTTTATTTGTCTTTGCCAATTTGTTTGTATAATCTTTTATTTTTCGATTATAAGTTTAATTAGTATCTCAATTATATATATGTCCAAATCTTCATGTTATTTGTCTCGGTTGCTCTTACTTGACAGTGGCTCGGCCTTGATAGCTAACTTAAAACTTGAAACTTTTGTATCAATTATTCACATCGAAAAGATATATATTATATACAAAGAAATAAAATTTTTTGTTGTTAACACTCATTCGATCACATCGCAAGAAAATTCTTTATAGATATATACCTAACTTTCAGGTAAGTAACATAGAAGAAATATAACATTCAATCATGTGTGCAGAGGAAAAAGGAGACGATAAAGAAGAAAGAGAAGTCGAGGATTACAAGAGAAATCAAAACTATTCTTTAGCTGCAGCAATCAATCTGGCCATACGCTTCTTTACAATCTCTGCCTGTCTCAACTCATAAAACATCTTGATCTCGCCATTGAGTTTGGTAATATCAGTTTTAAGCACAAGATCGTCAGTGAGGAAGTCAACCGCTTTGCTCTGAACAGCAGAGTGCAAGGCTATGGAAGTAGTAGCTTCTGCCATAGCCTTCACGTTATCCTCCATTTGATTCAATATGGCATCTTGAGTCTTTGCTTTTTTAGCTAATTTATTACCAATAGGCCGATCATGTAAATCAGATGAGATGACCTCAATGTCAGAGTCGTCGGCAGGAGCAGGAGTTGATCGAATTGAGATGACAGAGACAGGTGGTTTGGGAGTATATCTTCTAGCAAGATTGACGTTGTAATCAGACCATTTCGGAGCCGATGATAAGATTGAATAGCATCGCATGAATTTGAACACACTACCCTCTTGCTGACGGTACATCTCATGAGCATCAGCATTAATATCATCTGCCGATTTTCCACTGCCGTGGAGGTTCTTTGTCTTCGATAAATAACCCACGAATTTATTGACCGCTTTGTTGATCAAACACCATCTACCTTGCATGGACTCCTCAGTCCTTTCCACATACAGCTCAGGATTCTTGATGATTGCAGGTTCAAGTAGTCTGTAATGTTTGAAGTCAGCTGAAATTCGTTTCCACATCGTCATAGAGGTTTGACCGTTTCCTATGAGACTGTCCTGAGAAATGTTCAACCACGAACGGCAGATCTGAAGATCTTTGTCTGGGTGGTAGTTACCGCCTCGACCGGATACCGCTTCGTCAGAGTCTAGAGGAGAGTCACTGATAGATACAGAGGTAGTAGCAGTAAATGATTTGGTGTTTCGGGTTGAAGTTGAAGTAGAGGCTTTGCCCTTTCGAGATGAACTTGGTGCTTTGCGCTTGACACCTGGCGACTGAGAAGGTTGGGAACGTAGAGTATGAACAGACGTTTCTGAAGACAGCAACGGCTCAAATGAAGCGATGGCTGGAGGTGGCATAGACAAATTGGGTGGTGTATGCCATTGAGTTGGCGGATTAGATTGATGACGAGGGGGTTGAGTGATATGAGGTTGAGGCGCATAGGAATAAGGCTGAGGTGACATCAGGCGATTATGATCGGAACCTGGAATCCAATCAATGAGTTAGATTTTGATAAACTTACAAATCAACATAAACAAACATCTATCTTACCTCCATTGATAGAGTGCCTGGTTGTAGGACGCATCACCGAAGTGTTAGCCTGGCCTGGGCGATTGATGTTAGCTAACGGTGAAATCACGTTTATGAAGTCAGTGTGTGTAGCTATTATAATATAGAAATCAAAACAACTGACCATCATGACCATTATAAGCGACCGAGTTACCAACGACAGGTGGAGACATTGCATGGCTTTGTTGGCCCAGTTCCGGTGCGGGTGGGTTATGGTCCGTAACTGAAATGAAGATAGTCAATACGATGTACAAATAACAAGGACCTCATAATAAATACTTACACTCCCGATCATGATTTACCTCCCAGTTTCCATGTTTCCACCACATATTCGAGTGAGAGGTGCGAAGTAAACACAAGGATTGATTGGCCAAGAGGTGAGTACTCGATGGTATAGCGTCAAAAGACAGTAGGGCAGAAGACTGATGTAAGCGACAGGTTGAAGGCTAAAGTATGAACACAAAAGGTTATGACAAAGAAATAAAGTAGTCAGGTATAGAATAGGATGGAAGCACAAATTGTATTAGTAAAAACCCAAGCCTTTTATACACACGAATAGGATGAGGAATGCGACCTACCAGTTTACCTCCGAAATCCGTGATCGATAAGTTGGGTAGATTGAGGTAAATTTTTGCCAAAAAAGAAGAAGGATTGACCATAGAAGACGCAATCTGGCGCGATGAGGTCAAACCACGCACGAAAGGGTGCATATTTACCGCTATGATGAGCAAGGGTACCACAAAGCATAGGTACCCTTCCACAATCGAAAATTAAGAGATAGAAACAGTCGAGAAAGGTATGAAAGCGATCGGAAAGGATGGGACTTGGTGAAGGTAGAGGTGATCGAGAACGATTGGCAAGATAAAAGCAAAGATAGAGGGTTTTTTTTGTCCAAGTTGACATTAAGGTTGGACAATTCTTCCTAAAGCGGTGATACTCGGTGGTTTGCTCACCGTATAGATTTGCGCTCTCCCGGACAACATTTGCCCGGAGCGTAACCCATACAGGGTGTTTACACGGTGCGGTGGCTCGTATTTTTTCTCACACATTGTGTATACTACCTTTGCTAAAAAGCTTGCCCGGTTCGACCGCGAACAAGAGACAAGAGAGCTCGAATTTGGCCGCAGCCTGCTGCGAGGCCGCTGCGCAGCTCGACAAGAACCCAAGTTTGGCCAATCACCGATTCTGAAAGAGATCAACTTCACCTGTGGATCTCTGACATTGAGATATGTTGAAATCAATCATAAAGCGCAAATATCTCCCTCATCATGATGGAATCATGCTCACAGGTCTATGCGATTTCTATCGCGCTGCGAATGTTATCGAGATTTGTTTTAATTCCATTTTAAGAAAGCGATTCTCGTCGAACGGCTTAACAATGCGTGACTAGCCAACGTGGGTGCTTCTGCCATCTTGGGTTCAAGGCCGAGCAGCCTAAGTTTTTTTGCTAAAATTCCGAAATGAAATCAAGGCTTACATCTTGGACATTTGTCAATCCAATCATCATCCTATGGTGAGCTCTTGACTGAGCAAGAAGAACAAAAGTTTTTTAAAAAAACATGTTGTCCTTGTTGGACTTGTACTTGTTTGTCTCATAGAGCCGAAACAAAAAAGCACAAAAGTTTATCAAGGCTTGAACACACTACTAATGAGGGGTCAAGAGTGTGAAGACAACCATCTAGGCAGACCATTATACCAGGGAGACTATGAAACATCACAGCACTTTTGGTCCTCGATATCATCGAATGAGAGCTGAATTTGACTGTATGGTTGATCTGGACATACCAAGCTCCAGATATGCTGTGAATATAGTCACAATGTGTCTCAAAATGGTTCAAAGTCGGAGATCCATGGGTGAAGTCGATCTCTTTCAGGATTTGTGATCGGCCAAATTTGGGATCTTGACGAGCTGCGCAGCGGCCTCGCAGCAGGCTGCGGCCAAATTTGACCTCTCATGTCTCTTCTTCGCGATCAAACCGGGCAAGCTTTTTAGCAAAGGTAGTATTACATTTGCTAGAAATGTTGTCACCTCTGGCACGTTTGCTTCACAGCTTTGGAATCAAATTTCGTCGCAGCTGCTGCGCGCAGCAGCGGCTGATGACGCAGCCTGCTCAATCTGGAGCTGGCTGTCATCCCGCTGTTCCAGCCCGGCTCCATCCACCAACCCCCCCCATTCGACACCACCGCAATTATCATCCATCAACCCTCCTCAATAAGAAGCACCAATCTTTTCTGCTCTCAAAACACATCCAAACCCAATTTCACAGGAGATCAAATCTTATGGGCAGCAGCACCAACCTTTTCAAAATCGAGTTATTTTCATCCTTCATGCACAGTTGTTTTTCTCACTTCAAAGGGATGCATTTTGGCTTAAAACTTTCTAGACCACTGATTATCAATTGATGTGGGCATTTATGTTGTTGCTGAAAAGTTGTGAATTTAATGGAATTCCAAACAAGATCATGACACACGATTCCCAAATGAGTTTCCTTCCAACATATACGGGAAGAGTCCATGTGAGGATAATTGAACAATATCCAACTACTTCTAATGAGACTTGGTGGAATGTTCTTCGAAGAAAAATGACAACCAAAATGAGTGTAAAGAAAAGGCAAAGAGAAATTTTGAACTCAAGTCATCAATTCCTGTTGGCCGCTTCATCACATAAGACCACATTCATTGTTTCATCCTTATCAAATTTCTCTCTTGTTCATTTCTTACCGATCACTCGCGAGCCAACATTTGGATTACATTCAGCCACATCCTAGCTCACTCATCCTCTATCTGTCAAATTTGGAAGCATTACATTCTTGGAATGAAGGTATCGAATTGGACATGTCTTGTTGAGAGAAATCAAGCAAGCGTTAACCAGAAGGTGAATGTTCTGTACAAGGTATTTGTGCCTAAATGAAGGTTTCAAATTGAATGATTGAAAAGTGAAAGTGATAACTCAGGATCGAGTAAAATAGATAGTAAATCTTGCAGAAAAAGGGGAAGTAAGAATGTGATTTGAGGATGTAGCTGGATCTGAATTCTTGATCAAGATGGTATTGACATTCGTTATCGAAGAGGGTTGATGGATGATAATCGCGGTGGTGTCGAATGGGGGGGGTTGGTGGATGGAGCCGGGCTGGAACAGCGGGATGACAGCCAGCTCCAGATTGAGCAGGCCGCGTCATCAGCCGCTGCTGCGCGCAGCAGCTGCGACGAAATTTGATTCCAAAGCTGTGAAGCAAACGTGCCAGAGGTGACAACATTTCTAGCAAATGTAATACCGTCTTTCCTGAAATGCTTGTCCAACAAGCGTTTCAGACTTAAAGGTCTGTTTGTAAATCGAGAAGAAGATCACGCTGATCTCAAGTAAGCCAGGTCAATCTTGACCTGGCTAAGGCCCGAACCCGAGTCCCTTCCCGTTCCACTTCGAGAACCAGGCCCGGTCTAAGAAACTGGACCTGGGATCGGAAGAGGAAACGAGTTCCTTCGTTTTTCATCTTGGCTATCCGGTAAGCAGTTTCCATGATCATCCATTCTCATCCAACCATTCTGATTAAATCTTTCTTCAACAATTTCTGTTTTATTACCTTGTCCTATTTCATCCTGTTGCTTGCTCTTCAAAGGTCAAAGTTCTCATATCGGTTGATCTCAATGCCGTACGTAAAATATGACCCCGCCATCAAGGTCGCAGCAGTTCACATGCTGATCGATGGATTGACCGACGACGAGGTACGGAACGCTTTACACGAACCAATACACTCGAAGTCATTTCGGAGATGGACTGAACTATACCACGAAACTCACGCGGTTATTCGGGATCCTCACCTCTACAAGCGCCGTGGACGACCTCGTTCATACGGACCTGCTGACCGCGATTTCATTGAGGAGCTGGTCCGTACCGATGCGAGTCTATTTCTAGACGAGATCCGTGATCAGGTGTACGACGAAAGAGGCGTGTGGGTGTCAATCTCAACTTTGCAAGTTGAGCTCCATCATCGGCTACAACTCACGCTCAAGAAGGCCAATGTGCGGCATTGCAAACGGTCTGGGTATGCCCGACAAAAATTTCTTGACGAGCTGAGCCAGTTCCCAGCCAAATATTTGGTCTTCACTGGTAAGACTATTGTGGCTTGTAAAAGTACTCGAATCATGATATATGTACTGACTTGTAACTTGGTATGAATTGCAGATGAGAGTGCAATATGCGAGCGAGACCTTTTAAGGTTCAATGCTCGTTCTCCCAAGGGTGAACCATCCTATCGAACTGTCCGTAACATGTCGGCAAAGCGATATTCGCTCCTACCAGCAATTGGAGTTAAGGGAGTTCTGGCGGTTAAAGTTAAGGAGGGGAGCATAAAGCGTTTAGATTTTGAAAAGTTTTTAAAATACAGATTAGTCAGTAATCTTGCTCAATCAGAACTGTACACAAAATGATTCTTGACCTTGATTTGTGTTTGATGAAATTCAGCTTCCTCGCATGCAGCCTTATCCTGCTCCTAATAGCGTTTTAATTCTGGATAACGCTCAAATTCACAAGGGGGGGCGGATTGCAAAGCTGTGTCGTGATGCAGGTAGGTCACAATTCTCTTCATGTTGTAGTTCATAGATGTTAGAAAGGAATGATAGACCATACCTTCTACTTTCAGGTATCATGTTGAGATATTTACCGCCTTATTGTCCTGATCTCAACCCAATCAAAACTGCTTTCAGCGTCTTGAAGACTTCCTTTCGCCGGACTCAATCATTGCAGAACGTGTACGATATAAGGACTGAGTTAGTTGATCGCACTTGCGATATTTTTGTTTATGAATTATTGAAAAAATTATACTCTTACTCTGGTTACGAAGAGGTGGGCTTGTAACAACATTTATGTATCGTTTTATCTCAATTGACTCTACACTTCAACGTGTACAGTCAATCTACATTATTCAAGCGCACCACTTTATCTACAAGCAATATCAACATATGTTTTACAATATCAATGAGTAATTTATGGCATATGATCAGTTTTCATTTCGAATTGGGACATCATCAAGAGTGAATATAAAGTGAACATTTCTTGATTGTAAGTCAGATACGAATAAGATAAGTTGTACAATTCTTGAGCGAATAAGTAAGATATATGGTTCTTTGATAATGAAAGAGTATACAAGTATCAAATCGGTAAGTAAGATCATGAAATGTTGAATAATGAACAAGTTTACAAAGTATTCAATACGGTTTATACCCTTTCAGATCGGGCATAGATTGACTACTTTAATTGGTACGAGCCTGAATCATCTTCTCCTCGAGCCATTGTTTGCGCTCTTCAACAGGTAATGCATGGTATTTTTCTGCATTTGATGATTCTCGTAGTACTTTATTAGCAACCATGTGATTGGCTGGAGTGAAAAGCCAAGTGGGCCCATTGTTTTGAACATCGGCAAGGGCTCCCTTCAGAAAGAAGAAGTGCTTGTGCGCCTCGGCTTGTTGTTCGGAACGCCAGACTTTCATGTTGGCCTGGGTCCATCTGTCTAAGTCTTTACGTTCGTTTTGGTCCTCTTGCTTCCATCGAAGTCGCTTGCTGGCCGTGGAGTTCTTGCGATTGCGATTCAACGTAAGGAATAAGTATATATCCGGGTCAGGAAGTTCATCTGAATTTCAATACCAGAAACAGCAAAGTAGTCAATAAATGATACAACAATGAATGATCTTTTTGAAACATCAACTATACCTAAGTCCTTATAGAACCGAGGATATCTCTTGGGATGCACCCAAGGAATCACTCCACCTCGAAAAGGCTTACGTCGATTCTTACGGGGTCCAGCTGCAAAGGACAGCTTGGGTTGATGATAAATTTTGATTCCGAGCTTAGCAGTTCTTTGGGGTTGCTTGCGAGACAATGTCATTTTTCATGTCGGAAGAGGTTACGTGGAGGAAGCGACCAACTCACTGCTGGTTGAATCACTATAAAAATGGTGTTCAACCTTGTTGAGCACCATCTAACAAGCTTGTGGTTCATCTCAACTCGAGCGTTTCCATTTCGATAACCTCTCTGTTTTTTCTGTTCAAGATCTTGAATCTCAATTTTGCAAGGCATTCATTCGACACGAAATGAAATCGATTGGAAGGCACATAAACCGTTGATATTATCATTTGCGTGGTTAATTATAATCTCAAGTACAACATCAGAGTACTCAACTAAAAAGCCAAATAATGTAAAGTTGGAAGCGAAATAATGTAAAGTTGTATGAAACTGACAAAAAAAAGAAATACAAACATACAACATGCGAATTTGATAAGTCATTTTTCTTGCTCCTCATTCAGTACCTTAGCAAATCTGTTGACATTTTTGTACAACCGAGTTATATCACCGGGTCTAAGATTGAGCTTTACCAAATCATCACGAGGCAGATACGTTTGGTCAAAAAGATCATATTGATCAAAGCCTGCTTCAGTCAAACGCGCCTCAACTGATCCATCGAGATCCACAATTTCACAAAAGTTTAGATACCTGGCGAGTGGAGCCTTCAATACAGCTCCACTCGTTGCTTCAGCTACACCAGTGTGTGGCTGTTGGATTGAAGTCACCAATTGAGCCATCAAGTTGCCAAAGTCCTGGTTAGTAGAGACCCCGCTACCCTTGGTACGCTTCATCATTTCTGCTGATCTGCTCAGCCACTTTATACCACCTGCCTTTGGTGGTATGTCAAGAGTTACAACTTTTGAACCCTTGGCATCACAATCAAGCTGATTTGCACATTAGTTAGGTGATACTCGTAATCCAGTTCAATGAAAGCATGACACACCTTTGCTCTGGCCCAAATTCTCGACATTCCTGCTGTGATATAAAAGAATTTGTTTGTGTCCTGTGGGTCAACATAGACTGGTGTTGAACGATCGTAATCGGCTTTGATTGGGTGTTTTTTGTAAATCTCATCGGCTACAATCTTCAGAACGTCGGTATCGGTGTCGCCTCCAGTACTTTCTCCGGACTACATGTTCAAATCCAAATTGGATTTGTTCAATCTCAGCAAACAGTAAAATCAAACCATACGTTCATACCTCAGTTTGATGGTCATTGGTCTGTTCCGCGTCTTTGTCTAGCGCCATTTCTTCTGGAGTCAGATGTTGTTTGTTATTTTTCTTTGCTTGATTTGCAACATGGCGAGTTTGGCGACGTTTGATCTTGGTTGCTTGAATCAAAAGAGATTCTTCCTTCAAACACAAAACAAAACAAAATGAAATCAATAATCTGTAATGAAACACTCATCGATAAGACTCTACATACTTGCTTTCTTTTTTTTTGCACCGACACCGGGTTTTGCATCACTAAATTGACACCACACACTTTGTCTCGGGATGCATCACATGAAGAAATCCATTGTAGCCATTCCAGATCGCTTGTGATGACCACTACTCGGTCTCCAGTCATTGGGTATGATCGGGTCCCGGAGATGTAAGCATACCATTTCAACTCGGGCAAGTCGGCCGTCGCATCCTCGGCTGCTCTCAGCAGAGTGGCTGCATTAGCGTGAGATATGGCGATTTCGGCTAAGATTTTCCTTTTGCAAAGTTCAAATGACATTGCCGGATTGATGTCAATTCGAACAGGTATCTTGCTGTCCGGCTTGGTAGATTCGTAAGACTGGTGCCCCACATTTTTACCCTCTTGGGTCTTTGGAAACCAGACGACGTAACTGATAAAGGCATTGATGGTATTGGCCTAGATGGTATACAGATAAAATAGAGTATATCAGCAATGTATATACTGCACAATACTGTCCGTGAGTGGACTTAACTTGTTCAACCACCTCCGAAGTCGAATTTGTGTTAACAGAGTCCATTACTAATTTCAACAACAAGTTGGTAGGTGATTCAAGAAGCAAGAATCAATTTGAATAAAGGAAGATAGATATGGGGAAGTTGAAGAGTCAAACCAATGTGGAACTGAAAGGGGGTTGTTAATCCACGGTAACGCCAAGATGAAAAACAAAGGAACTCGTTTCCTCTTCCGATACCAGGTCCAGTTTCTTAGACCGGGCCTGGTTCTCGAAGTGGAACGGGAAGGGACTCGGGTTCGGGCCTTAGCCAGGTCAAGATTGACCTGGCTTACTTGAGATCAGCGTGATCTTCTTCTCGATTTACAAACAGACCTTTAAGTCTGAAACGCTTGTTGGACAAGCATTCATGGAAAGACGGTAATATCACATGTATTTTTAGTTTTACACGGACGGGTGGCGATGCTCTTACGGAGCATACGATGAACTTCCCCTTCGAGATTATCGCCCGAATCTTGCAAGAATTTGTCAATGACTTAGATAAAGAAATTGATTTTCCTGATTCAACTGCTACAGAAATTTACCTCAAAAACTCATCGTACAGACAATTAAGCGAATTACGATTGATCTCTCAAGCTTGGTCAAAGGCTGTTATACCTTTTTATTTCGAAACAGTATCTATAAACAGTTCAAGACGCGCACAATTAATTCTGGATAACTGGAACGATGATATATTTAGTCCACGTGGTTCTTGCCCTGTTCGAAGACTGGCAGTTGAAAATATTTGGTACCGGAAAAGAAAAGATGGAATAAAAGACAAAGGTAGCTGCATTTTTTCACAAAAAGATGTTGATTTCAGCTGAGATCCTTTGGTATGAGTTTTTTGAAGCACTAACTATAACTTGTTTCAAATGCGCGTTCAGTTCCAAAAGCATCATTGTCAATTTCAATGGATCAACTATCAAGATTAATCAGATTGCTTGGGACGAATTTGAAGACTTTGAATATTTCTTTTTTTAATTGCATGGGAATATCACCTGATTTGATCCCAGCCATTAAAACTATCAAAGATTTGAAATCTTTAAGCATTTCATTCGATTGTGATGGGGCAAGTTATGGGACTTACGATTTCAACACACTATCAGGTTTATTTTCAGCGATTCCCAATCTTGAATATTTATCAACTCATCATGATCAAATGGATACTTTCACATTATACCCCCCGGCTTTATCAAATCTACGTTACTTTTCTATGCAATCTGATGAAGAAAACTTGGAAGGAAATTGTCATATCACTCAAACTGCGAAAAATACTTTAAAAATGATTGAACTCTCTCGTGGTTATATTGTACCTATCAAAGGTTTAAAACAGGTTTTAGAGCCAATTAAAGATACCTTAGAAGGTCTCTTCACACTCGTATTCACTATTCAGGTCACCAAACAAGTCTCAAACATGAACTTCCCAAAGTTGAGAGTCATCAAAACTCAGCCAGTAGATTCTCGTATACCAGAAGTCAATTGGTTAAAAGCTCCGATGTTAAAGAATGTTAGGACTGTTATAACAAATCTAGAAAATCAAGATTATTGGCACAACGCTTTAGAAGGTCCTGGCCGGGATGCTTTGAAGAAAGTACCAAATTTCAAACATCTTGTCTTCACTAATAATGCACACACTGAAACTCAAGCTCTTGATCCTCAATTGGTCAGATTGTTTGAATTTCATGGAGTTCAATGCCATTTTACTGATCAAGGGTTATCAGCAGATGAAATCATGGTATGTTCCAATATCTCCATTTTGACGGTAAAAGACTTTAAAGATTTTATACTGATTGCTTCATTTGATAACCAGACCTTAGATTGTGAACTCAATGGACCAGTGATTTAACTCCTTAATTCCTCTCATCAAAACTTCTCATGACGAAATCTCTTCACTTTCTTGTACAATTTATTGCAATTTTAGACTTCTTGGATAGATAAAATAAATGTAATAATATCGTTCAAACATATAATCAGAAATTATTTTTCTGGGAACCTTACCCAATATGAATTTCAATTGGACGTAATGAAAAATGCATTGAAGGAAACATGATTTCCTTGTAATGAAATTGTAAGGTGGCGCTTTCAGATTCCACCTATTCAAAGAAAATGCCAGCTGGGTCGGCCTTGTGAGTCCAATCTCCTTGTTGTATACTCCCATTGAATACGGGTTTCATTGACTTGAAGATGTGATTCAACATACGGAGGGCTACGGAAGGGTTTTCAAGAAAAGAACGTGCCGCGTCGTGCGCGCGCTGCCGAGGAAGCAAAGCATCAGGGCGCGCCAGTTTAATCGCGCCTGCACCCTGACTTCAGAGATCAGACAAAAGCTCAGCTTGTTGTTTGTAGAATTCTCTCACTTCATAGACCAACGATATCGTATCAGTTATATTATTTCAGTCTATCGCGATTCAATTTCCTACAAATCAAACTAGCGAGGTTTTCGCCCATAACCAGATCGATTATCGAGTAATTCAATTCGAAAAACAATCAACCTGAAACAGTTTGCGACCTCGGGACTCTTACCGGTTTCTAAGTTGATCAAAGGAGTATCCCGTTTTGAAGAACTTTCGAGTCATCTCTCAAGAAACATCAAAGACGTCTTGTTCAGAGACTGGACAGCATTCAAAACAGCATGGAACATACGATGAATGAAGTCAATAGGTTGCCATTCGAGATCGTCAATCAAATCCTGCAAGAATTTGTACATGAATTGCCGAAGGAACCGTCACTAGCTGGGCCCCCTCCTTTACCTGCCCTGACAAGCGAGGCATACAAAGAATTGATTGCATTAAGACTAATTTCTAAAACGTGGTCTAAAGCTGTTATACCATTTTATTTCAGAACAATCTCTATACAGAACTCGAAGCGTGCAAAAGTGATTCTAGATAATTGGAGTGACAGTTTATTTAGACCCAATTTTTCTTGTCCTGTCAAAAGACTTAGTGTCACAAGAGTTTGCTGTTTGGAAGAAGAAGCCTGTATATTGGAGAAACATTGTAACTCGGGTTTTCATTTCACTATCTTGCAACACTTATTCAAAGTACTGACCAACATTTTCTGTACTTCTACTCTTAGGTCCAGAAGGATCAACTTGCGTGTCAATTAACCAATTGGAAAGATCAATCACATTGCTTGGGACAAACTTGAAGGCTTTAGATGTCAACTTCATAGATTGCAAGACAATTTCGCCTAATTTAATCAAAGCTATCAAAACTATAAATGAGCTAAAATCATTATCCTTGTTCATCACCTGTTGGAAATTGGACCGGGGATCTTTCGATCTAGACTCGTTATCCAATTTCTTTTCAGCAATGCCTAAACTTGAATACTTGAAACTTTTTGATGATGCACCAAATTTTGATTTCAAACCTCCGGCTTTATCAAATTTACGTTACTTTTATTTTACAGCTCATAGGGCAAACATCCAAGGAAATTCTCAAGTCACTCGTGCGGCAAAAGATACTCTCAGAATCATGGAACTTTGTTATTCCAATTGCCGTGGTCTTGTTCAATTAGCACAAATCTTCGAGCCTGTCAAAGATACATTAGAGGGTTTCTTCACAAGTGCATTTAATGAGGATGTACCTCGAGATGTTGAAAACTTAACTTTTCCAAACTTGAAAGTACTGGAAACACAATTCTTTACAGCTCATCCCAAGTCAGGATTCACCTGGTTAGAAGGTCCGATGTTGAAAAATGTTAGAACAATCTTTACAAGATTGCGTGTTGAACATTGTTGGCAAGAATCTTTGGAATTAGGTGGTGTGAATGCTTTGAAGAATTTGCCTAATTTCAAGCATCTTGTCTTTATTAAAAACCGTGGTGAGACCAAAGCTAACAATCCTGACTTGATTGAAGCCTTCAAATCTCATGGGGTTGAGTGTCATGTCACCGATCCATTATCGCCAGATGGAATGATGGTTAGTTCAAATTTTCATCACGCATCACTTTGATGTAATTGTTTTTCAAAGATTTCATACTGATATCTTCACTTGATGATCAGGAACTAGATCGCTTGCTTAATGGCCCAATCAACTAAAACACACGTTTCGATTATCAAGATTCCTCCAAAGCAAACTTCTCAACTACCTTTTGTATCATTTTTGATACATATAAGCGTCATAAATGTGTATACACAATAAATGCAACTTTTATATGAAGCCCATGCAAGATTTACAATGAAGTCCATTGGAATATCGGCGAATTTCTCTTCTTCAACAATATCTTAAGGCAAAATTGAAATCAATCAGGTTGTTGATCACCTATCGGATTGAAGCCATGCTGGAGTCCAAAGAGATTTTATAACAATGCAATGTGACAAATTCTTGTTATTGGGACTGAGGATGACAAGTTGCAGTCACACAGCAGCTCTTGTCACTGCCAGCATTAGTTCAAAGCAATCATTGCAAAAGTCAGAATTTCAATGGATTAAAACGTTGAATAAATTCCAAAATGACATGTTGTAAAGGTTTTGTTGCAGTCAATGAACAGAATGAAAATCTACTTAGGGAATCAAAGACACTTTTTGGTACAGTTTTTGATTGAAAGTCATATGTAGTAGATGCTTATAGCTACTCAGTTATGATATTCAACAGCTCAGTGAGTACAAACTGCTTTTGAAAGAGATTAGTGTAGGAAAATTGCAGGATAAAGCTGTGCATTGAATGCACCCCCATAATTAAAAGTGGAGATGGAATGCTGTAAAGTTTCCGTTGCAGTTGATGCGCAGACTGACAATTTAGTCTGAATATTGTGTTGCACTTGACATGCATGGAAAAATTTGGATTGATGGAGACTGTCAGATAAGTCAAGCTTTTGATTCAAAAGAGAGGTAGATGCTTTTCAAAATGTAAATGTGGTCCTTCTAAACAATCCTGTGGGGTAAGCCTGGTGAGAGTCAATGCTTAGAGTGTAACATGATTGATGACAGCCTTTTACTCAGTGGAGCTTTTGATCTACATTGCAAATGGCCAACGATGAATTGACACATTTTTGAAAAGCTGGTTTGTGGTTGAACTTGCACGGTATGATGTCCAATGGTTTCTGGTAAGGTGAAGGATTGGAGAAGCTGCTTGCAATTTAATTCCTGAATCAATGAGAGGGAACCTTATATAGGTGTCTTTCTCTACAAAGTTCAAATAAGGAAATAATGATAAAGTACAACTATGTGAAGTCAAAGACATCACATTTACAATTAAGGTGGACAGATCTGATACATCTGAATCCGGAATACAATACACTTGGACAAATCCAATGAGGATTTGTCAAGAAAAATTAAAGGAAAGACATTTGAAAAGCACAGAAATGTAAAAGGAAAATACGCTGGAAAGCATCAAGAAAAAATAAGAAGATAAAAAAGGAAAGATAGGAATTTAGGTTATCACATTGGGTAGGATTAGACAAAGCTTTTTGAGAAAGTTTACAATCATTCAAAAATCAGGGGAGAGGCTGATGAAAATTCTGGAGTCTTTTCAAAATTACATTTCAAAAGACCAAAGACTAACCATTCATCCAAGTTGAATTGTTATTGGAAACTTTTGTGACACTTGATGTGCACGGAGAAATTGCAATTGATGAGGAGTCGGACCTTGAGGTAAGGACTGCTTTTGATTCAAAATCAAGTAAAATTGTTTGCAAGAGTTCAATGTGGTTCTTCTTGGCAGTCCAGTGGAGTAATTTTGGTGGTAGTCAATGCTCACAGTGAAACTTGTTTGATGCAACATTTTTGGTCAGTAAAGCTTTTTCAGGAAAGCTTTCAAAGCTTATAATTAAAATTTGGGAGAAATGCCTTCAAAGATTTAGTGGGACTTTATGAAATTAACTACTTGTGGTTGGTAACTTGTTATTAACAAAGGGGAACGGGATAATTCAGACTTTACAACATGTAACTTTTATACTGATGCCATCAGATATCTTACAGGTTATTTTGATTTTGGACAAATGATGTCATCCAGTTTACCATCCAGTTTACCTTTGTCCAACATTATCCCATTGAGTTCACTATTGTCAGAAAAGTCAACACTTTTCTAGTTTTTTCTCTTTAGCCCACCCTCCACTTCCCTTAGGTATTCTTTTGTTGTTATATTTCTCATCTAAGATTTAAGATTCAGAGTATCATTTGATTTATTCTTCCTCAGAAAAAAAAATGGGAGTGAAGTTTTTATTATTATTATGGTTTCTATATACATTTATTATTGGACCCCACTCTTTATCGCCCGGTTAGAAAAACCCGTCGCCCCCTTACGGATAATTTCGGGTCGGACCTCGGGCGAAACCTACAATATAGCCCAGTTTCTCCAGGAAGCGGGCAACGTCGGTGATGGCACAATTTTTGTCTTACACGACTGGCCAAAAGGCTGGTAATTTGGAGTCATGCACACATTGCAGAGGAGGCAAGAGCTGCATATCATAATGGTGATACATTAACCAAAAGTGCATAGAAGGCATACAATAGTTGAACAAGACAGCACGTGTACAACAACATAGTCATAGTGAGCATAAGTTCAAAAGAGAACAACACAGGGTCATAGATACAGAAATAATGTAAGATAGCGTGTATGACCACACAGTGAGCATAAGTGTAAAGAGAAAGAACCCAGTATCTGTTACGGCTATGGCTGGCCAGGCATCATGGATGGCAAGGCGCACAGCCTACCTAACCTTCTTTCGGATTAGACTAGTTGGAATATGGAGGAATGTTTAGGAATGGACCGGTTATTGTTTCACTATTATGTCATTGATTGTAACACCACGCGCAACTTGTTTCAGATATAAACTGTGTTCTATCTCATGTGTTTTAGCTTTTCCTTCGTCACATTTCTCTATTGTTTCGGTAGTCCTAAACTGACACTAGTCATTCTAGGTAGAACCTTTTTCCTTTTTCTCTCTATATGAAAGGTCACATTTCTCTATTGTTTTGGTATTCCTAAACTGACACTAGTCATTCTAGTTCCCTTTCCGTCTTTGCCGCTCTACAGGTTATGAGCTACACGTTACCAGACGGCATAGAAGACAAATCTTTTGAAACAGCAAATTCCAAATCAACGATCAATCACGATACTACCTCGCGAATTGAAGAACTCGTTGAAACAGACATCACTGACCAACCACCATCCACCATGGAAGGTGTTCAATCTACAGCACCCGGTGCTGGGAATGACCAATTGATTAATCAAAACGCTCCTCCTTCGAATTATGACCAAACTCTTAACGTTCAGAACAATCAACAGAACGTGAATCAACAATCTAACGTTTCGAATGTCACGGACATCTTTCAAACTGCTCCTGTGGTATCGAATGATACGTCCTTTGCCTCATTATGGAAGCTTTGTCCTATCAAACTGGATCAATTAGCAACTTTGGCACCCGATGGATCAAACTTCGATATTTGGGATGCGGATTTCAGACGACTCCTCCAACACTTTCCAGGATGTGCTCCCTATTTACAACCAGGAATTATGCCAACTCAATTCGGATGGGTTCAAGACTTTGCAGAAGGTGTTATTTCGCTTATGCACTGGACAATCGATAAACAATTAAGCTTATGTTTGAATCAAGTTTCTAATGTGCCATCTGAGCGATACGGTTACCTCAAGGCACAATTCTCTGGCCAGACCTATGCCAGTCGCATTGCCTTACACGCTCAATTACACAACACGAAATACGATCCTACGTCTGAAACTATCGATGGACACATCGCGAAAGTATCTGGAATAAGGAGAAAACTTGAAAGATCTGGAATGCTCACAAACAATGATGATTTTGCTGCCATCCTGGCAAACAGCATGCCTACTGGATTTCCGGATGTCACTCACACTTTCGAACCGATCCTCAGAGCGAACCCTCAAGCTAACATCACTTCATCCAACATGACTTGGGCCCTAGGGGCTGCTGATGTTTCATTCAAAAGAGGAGCTATCGGTGTGGCAGAAGGAATGATGACAGTTGTTAAGAAGAAACCTGAACAGACAAGAGTTAGATGTCACTATTGCAAGAAGAGAGGACACAAAGAAGATGTGTGTCGAACTAAGAAAGAGAAGGAGTGATCATCATCGGCTGCTTCAACATCAGATACTCGCATTGTGGAACCACAATTCGCCAATATCGATTTTACTGGGTGCGTGGACATCAGGCACATCATAGTTTCACAACTGGATACTGACATCGACCCCTCAATCATCATCTTCGATACTGGCGCAACTCATCATGTATTTAACAACCGTTCTCATTTCATTACAATACGCGATATTACACCTTTACCAGTTAAAATGGCGAATAACTCATCTTCCTCTTTTATTACTGCTGTTGGTACTGTCCGTATATGCAATGTAGCAAACTCCAAGGAGTTTTTGAACGTTAATAATGTATACTTTTGTGAGAGTCTGCGCCATAATCTCCTGTCTGGAATTCAACTAGAAGAAGAAGGAATTACGTTTTGAAACTCAAAAGATGGAATTGACCTCTGGAGAAACAACTCAAGAGTAATCACTGCGCAGCGGTTAGGAAGGAAGTGGGTATTGAAATCTGTTCCTCCATCCATTACAACAGCTGCTGTGACAGGTGACTTCATGCTTTGGCATCGTCGTTTGGGTCATCCTAATGACCGAACCCTCCTCAAGCTAATTCGCGATCAATCATGTGTTGGACTTCCGGAAAAACTGACAAAAACTACTGTTTGTGAAGACTGTGCAGTGGCTAATTAATCTACGAAAACATCCACAATTGGGCCTTCACTTATCTCTTACGACACACCGTTACAGTTAGTTGTGGCCGATTTATGCGGGCCTTTCCCGGTTAAAACAATTTCCGGCTCCAAATATTCTCTTGAAATCAGAGATGTTTATTCGACTTTCATGCGAACATACTTACTGAAATCAAAGATTGAAGCCACACAACACATCAAAATTTTTATCGCAGAAGCAGAGCGACGTACAGGTAGGAAAGTCATCCACTGGCGTACTGATGGGGGGGGGGAATTTGTGAATAATTCCCTGAAATCGTTTTTCGCTGAAAAAGGAATAGCAGTACAGACTTCACTTCCTTATTTTCACGAACAAAACGGTGCGATTGAACGTGCAAATCGTACAGTTCAAGCTGGAATGCAAGTCCTTTTGAGGGATTCCGGTCTTCCACGACACTTTTGGGGTTTTGCAATCACCACAGCCACAGATCTACACAACAAAACGCCAAACTCCAACACCGGTTCAAAAACACCAACAGAACTATTTTTCGGATTCTCACCTCAAGTAGACCATTTACGAATTTTCGGCAGCTGGGCTTTCGTCCACGTACCATTGGAAAAACGAAAGAAACTTGATGAACGAGCAATCAAATGTAGGTTTGTAGGATACCTTGAACAAAGCAAGGGTTGGAGGTTTTGGGTACCATCAACAAATGAATTTATCGACTCAGGACATGCTAGATGGCTCAATGAGAAGGTTATACCAAATGAATCACTCACACCTCAACACCCGATCTCAACGAACGAAGATACTTCTTTGAACGACATCCTCTTATCCAACGACAATCTCAAAGCACATCAAGAATTGCGAGATCTCATTGAATCACTCTCGGTTTCATACTTACTTGATGACGCAACTTTTACGGAAACGGTACGAAGTCAAGATCTTGACATAGCTACTCTTCAAGCAAAAGCGGCCGGTATTGCATTTCAATTACCGAAAAGTTATCAAGAAGCAATTAACGGGGAGCATAAGAATGAATGGAAAGAAGCATGTAGAAAAGAAATTGAAGTACTTACAAAATTGAATGTGTGGGAAGAGGTGGTTTTGCCGGCTGGACAAAAGACAGTCTCGAGCAAGTGGGTTTTTGCTGAGAAAACGGACTCAAACGGTAATGTTGTCAAGAGAAAAGCCAGATTTGTAGTTAGCGGTTTCACCCAACGAGAAGGAATAGACTTTTCTGAAACTTTTGCACCTACAGCTCGTTTCACCTCTCTGATGATTATCTTCTCTGTCACGGTGAACAAAGGATGGATCTTACGGGGTTTCGAAATCGTTGCTGCTTATCCTCACTCACCCATCGATGAAGAAGTTTACGTTCGGCCAGCAGAAGGCATCTCTACGACATTACCTAACCTTGTTCTACTTCTCAAGAAAGCTCTCTACGGTACAAAGCAAGCCGCACGGTGCTGGTGGAAGCATTTTTCATCGGTGTTGGCAGGCATGGGATGTAAGTACTGTGTGAATGATCAATCACTTTATGTTTTGCATTACAAAGGTAGCATAGCTTTACTTTGGATACATGTAGACGACGGAGTGATTGCAGGTTCATCCATGGACATCGTCCTTTTCATCCGAGACTCCTTGCTTAAATCATTCGAACTCACCTGGAATGACAATCTCGAGCAAATTGTCGGCATCAAGATCCAACACTCCCCTGAGGGTATTTTCTTATCTCAACCATCTTTAACAAGTACTATTCTTGAATCCACCGGTTTCAGCAACTCAAAAGTTATGACACCAATGATTGCGAATCTTAACTTAGCTTCGACCGATAAGGACGTCTTGGGCATCAACACTTCATCATATCTTTCAATCCTTGGTTCTTTATCTTATCTCGCTATAGGAACACGCCCGGACATGGCTTTCGCGGTCAATTATTTGGCACGTTTTTCATCAAGACCGAATGGTGAACATTGGCTTGCACTCAAGCATCTACTCAGGTATCTTAGTGGGACGAAGAATGATGGTATTTGGTTCAAAAAGATGGTGGATGGAAATGACCTGGTTACGTATTGTGATGCGAACTGGGGTGGAGAATTCTCAAGGTCAACGCATGGATTTGTGGTATTTTTGTTTGGAAACGTAATTTCATGGGCGTCAAGACGGCAGAGCTGCGTAGCGACATCAACATGTCACGCAGAATACATGGCACTGGGCGTAGCTTCAAGAGAGTCGATTTGGGTACAAAACTTACTTGAAGACATCTTTTCGACGGCTTTTATTACAACCTTAAAGTGCGACAACACGGCAGCTATCAAGGTAGCTCAGGATTTGCATCTCACGAAACGATCACATCATGTATCTAGAGAATTTCATTATGTAAATGAACAAATTTTCGACGGAAATTTGAAGGTTGAATGGGTAGATGGACCAAATCAAAAAGCGGATATTTTAACAAAATCATTAGGTAACATTATTTTTCATATGCACAAGAAAAACATTTGTATGACTTAGAATGATAAACCTCTAAAAGTTTGAGGGGGGGTGTTACGGCTATGGCTGGCCAGGCATCATGGATGGCAAGGCACACAGCCTACCTAACCTTCTTTTGGATTAGACTAGTTGGAATATGGAGGAATGTTTAGGAATGGACCGGTTATTGTTTCACTATTATGTCATTGATTGTAACGCCACGCGCAACTTGTTTCAGATATAAACTGTGTTCTATCTCATGTGTCCTAGCTATTCCTTCGTCACATTTCTCTATTGTTTCGGTAGTCCTAAACTGACACTAGTCATTCTAGGTAGAACCTTTTTCCTTTTTCTCTCTATATGAAATGTCACATTTCTCTATTGTTTCGGTGGTCCTAAACTGACACTAGTCATTCTAGTTCCCTTTCCGTCTTTGCCGCTCTACAGTATCAACTAAATAAGATACAGATAAAGATACAGAAATTACTGAGCTCGGGCAGCAAGCCACATATCCATCTGGCCTTTATACTTTGCAATCCAGTCTGGTACTTGGGTAGCGCTGATGGTTGGGGACTTCCCGTATAACTGAGGGAATGGAATTTTTGATGGACCCCCGGTTCCAAGACTCACAAAATGGTTGCCATTCACAAAAGCCAGGATAATTGGTTGCTTGTTGTTAGGCGGGGTGCGATACGGAAAAAAAGTACTGCAATTACCTTCCAGTGGGTCGAAGAGTACAACGGGACAGTCGTAAGTACTTGCAATGATGTAGCCCATGTAAGGCATGCGTAACCAGAACTCCAAAGTGCATGTGCGACCCTGGGGTTCAAGGCAAACCAGTAGATCCTCAATGACTTCGGTCGCATAAGGTTTGATAGCCCGTCTCGTCTTCATTCCAGTTTGTGATCTAGAAATGGAGAGGAGGCCCTCGTGCTCTGCCCTGTGGCATACTAGTTCTTCAAGTAATTGACTACGAACTGATACGTACGCGTCCTGAGTCTGATTATTGAGTGATGCAGCGATTGCACAATAACCGCAGTTGCCATTTGCAGGTGGGTTGAAGATTGACTTGATGAAAGGCACGATGAAGCAAGGTAGTTGTTTGAGTATGAACTGTTCGTCAGGGGTTTTCAAGATGCTCTTGAAGCTCGCAGAAGACTTGGATGAAGCTGTGCCCCGCTGACTTCTTTTGGATGAAAGAGATCGCTTGGTCGATTGTTTCACATTAGCGTGGGTTTCGAATTCATCTGGAAGTGGAAAGATGGCGGCTCCAAAGGATCGACGCTTCCAGAGTGGCTCGTACTTTGGGATCGCCTCGATTCAAGTTTAAATCTTCTGCAATTAAAGAGATACTGATTTCCGGAACGAGTACGTGTCGCAGAAACAATTGAACGCTGAGTGGGGACGCCCTTGCGGCGTTAAGATGTGATTTAGAGGCTATGTCGTTAATGAATAGTTCCTCCAGTGTTTTAAGAATGATCGCATATCCCTCATATCCATAACTAGAACAAGAAACATATGACTTCAGACACTATTGGATGATCAAGAAGGTACCAGGCGGAAAACTCACTATCCAGGTTGTTCAACCTCAAAATGATCCATTTGCGCATCAATTTGATTCATGTGGCTGTGTCCAATTAGCTTCTTGGCCAATTCAAGATAAGCGGACTTCTTGACTTTGCATATGATATTGCTCAGGACCATTGAATGTTTCTTGATGCGACTGTGAGACAAACAAACAGGGAGTTAGACAGAGGATTAACAAGATGGAGTGTAGAGTGGATACATACTCAGATAATCCACTGAAATCGATTGCTATTGGCCATCCCTTGCTGACACCAAGCGGTATGATGTCTGTCTCCACGTGATGCAAATGACAGAAGTCTGCTGTTTGCATGAACTGTGGTTCAAGCGTGACATATCAGTAAATTGATGCATACCAAAAAAAGATAGATCAGATACATACCGGAAGTGACATTGCTCCGGCACGGCCAATACCTTTTCGAATATTAGGCATCTTCAGTAGGGTTTCCATGAGTTCAGTGAGCTTGATTGACGGTTCTTTAGGAAGAGGGTTGTCACAAAAAGGACAAAGGTTCTCATTCTCTTCAGATTTGTCTTCAGATGATGAGTCAGATGAATGTTGCGAGCTTGCACTGGAGTCTGATTTATTAAGTGATTCTTCATCCGTGTTGTCAGCTAAGGAAACGCCCGTTGATTCTTTATCCACCTCGTCCAAAATGAAATCTTCTTTGATTTGAAAGAAATCATCCATCATTTGCACATCAGCGGCAGAGGTCGATGGTAATCCTTGAGCGGAAGCCGAAGAGCCAGAGCTGGAGGCAATAGGTAGGTTGGATGGATCCTCGTCTTGTTGATCTTTGGAGGTTTGAGAAGCACGAGATGGGCACGTTGTGATTTTGTGACCACCAATTTTGCAGTAGCTGCATTTGCTAAGCCGAGGGGTTTTCTTCGCCTCGTCGATTTCGTGTTGAGACTTCCATCTACCTTGACTCCCCTCATTTCCTTGAGATTTTGTAGCTTTGGGTCAACCACGATTGTTGGTCTTCACATTAGCATTCAATATTGGTAAGAGCGTGTATCGATTGGTCTCGAGTAATCCAATTTCCACATAGAGTTTGCGCAAAGTTTGTTCAGGTAGTTCAATAATGCGGTCGAATCTTGATCCAGCAGCAGCTTGAAGTCCGACATGATTGGCTGGAGGGACCTCCATGAAAAGATTCCACTGCGTGTGCATGAAGTCCGTTGATAGGAAATCCATGTTGTCACGCGCAGTTGCCAGTTCATGAGAGCAGGGAAGGCCCCAGGCGCCTCTGAAAGTATGAGTGCAAGGCTTTTGGAGCGAATCAGGCAATAAGTTGTACTGTTCCTTCATTTTCTTGAGTGCGTAATGAGAGATGCGTCCATTCAGGTCTTTGAAGAATATAGGAAGACCTTCAAGTGTTTTAGTCTGCTCAACTCCAACTGATATAGTGATTTTGCTCATCTGGTGTTCTTCAAACCGTTTGAAAGAATTGAAACAAGTGACAAAGTCGTTATTGCGGCCATTGAGGAATCGTTTGGCCCTGAAGTGACTGCCTTCCACTCGAGATGTTGATGAGTTACCAAAATGAGGTGATTCAGAGGTAAACAGCGTGACAAACTTCTCCTTGCGATAAATCCAAGTGTTTTGCAAGTAATCAAAGACATCATGGGCTCTTGCTACTTTGGTAAGTTCTTCAAGATTTGAATCGTATTCAGCAGGTGTTGAGGAGGCGACATACAAGTTCCATAGTTTCATAAAGTCTGTCCATTTGGTATTGGTAAACTTGTTCTTACAGTTTTTGGCGACATTCTGGTTGATGTGCCACACACAGAGGATGCGGGTAGCTTTGGGAAAAACCGTTCCAATAGCATTGAACAGGGCCGGTTCAGCGTCCGTTGCGAAAGTCTGAGGCAGCTGAACCGTCGCGGAGGCATCCTCATTGTGTAATAGGACGTCTTTGAGCTGGTTCAAGGCCCACTCATACTGGGGCTCCTTTTCGCTGCTCATGAAACACATTGCCACGGTGAATGATTTGTGAGTATTTGTCGTACCAACAATGTGTAAGAGTGGAAGGTTGAAACGGTTAGTTTTGTAAGTACAATCGAGAGCAAGAACCGTGGGGAATCGACAAGCCAGAGCAATGTCGGAAGGGCTAGCAAAGAAGAGGTTGAGCAATGTTCCCGTTTCCGAAGTTAAAGTGTGATGCGCCCAGTTGCTTGATGTAATCAAATCAAAAAGACCTTGAACAGGAGTCCGACCATTGAGCCAGTTAGTTCTAGCACAACTTCGGACGTTGTGTATGTCACGAACTAGTGGTTGAGAGTCGGGATCAATCTTGAGAAGGGACCGAATTTGAGTTGCACAGCAGCCAGCAGAGGAAAATAGGTCAATTTGCTCGAGGTTTTCAGGAGAGAATCGTCGATAAATTGAGAGATCACTAGGTTTATCAAAGGGGTCATGGTTGTGTTTTGTTTTGCAGGTCTTCTTGAGGTCTTGAGTGACAATCCATCGGTCACGACGGGAATGATAATTTAGGGAGATCTCAAACATACAGCCGGTCTTCTTTGAAGAGGATGATTGTTTCTTGGCTTGCAAAGGAACTTTGTGGCCGGCTTTCTTGTACCCAAGTGAGCATTGCAAATAAATTCTAACCGTTTGTTCTTTGTCGGATTTGTGACTCTTGATAGTGAAGGCATACCCTTGATGATGTGCAACGGCATACATGTACATCAAACCATTCTGCATTTGGACAAATTCCATTCCACCTTTGGTGAGCGAAGCAACCGAATTGGCAAGACACCTAACACAAAAAGAATGCACATACACGTCAGTAAAAGACGTAAAGAAGATTAGAACGGTATGTACATGGTTGGTGGCTATTTGGGCATACCTAGTTGGGGCCAGTCCGCGTCTCGTTCGTGAGGAACTTGAACCTCTTCCTCAATGGCCTCTACTACGTTGATAAGATCAATAACAGCTGGGATATTAATTACCGGGGTTGTGACGTTAAGAACAGGCGTTGCGATAAGGTTTTTGGGAGGTGATGTTTGAGATGGAGTCATCGCAGATGTTTGGATGTGGACAGTGGTCGAAGTAGAGCTTTCGGTGGTGGCAGGTGAAGTAGACAATGAGGTGGTGGCAGGTGAGATTGCAAGTGTTGAAAAAGAGGCCGTAGAGGGTAAATCACTCATAGTTTGATGGTTCAAAACAGGTTGGTGTGGTTGGTTTATGTAAGGATTCATCGGGTCGGGAAACAAGGGTGCTTGATGATACGCCGCTTGCGGCGGCCGATTCATCCCAGATGGATGAGGTTGATGATAACCAAATGGAACCGAGGGGTTGATGGGTCCTTGACTTCCGTTTGCGAAGAAAAAAGGTGCTGGGTACGGTGGATACCAGTAGGAAAGAGGGGGTAGATATCGATTATGACCTTGGCCGGTTTGGTCGAAGCCGTGGGGAGGAGGGTAAGCGTGATTATGGGTATTAGGATGGGTAATATTGTTGTTTGGGAGGTGGGGATGAGGGTCTGGGGTAACTTCCATTGGTGTTAAGGCTGGATGATGTGGGTTTGACATGGTGTGTATGCAGTATGTATTACGTGCTGTAGTGTTGTTGATCTGTGAACCGTAAGCTCAAGGTTTGATATTGACTATGAAGTATGAACGAATATGAAAGAAGACTGTATCTGTGTACTAGCAGGGCGTGTAAGCCGAGTTAGCTAGCCGTGTTGTTTGTTTTGGGGAAGTTGTGGGGTGTTTGTGGAAGATTGTGTCAAGATGTTAGGAAAGGATGATACTTGGTGAAAGTGGACAAGGGGGAAAAGGGGTTGGACGGCCAAGAAGTCTTGAAGGGAGTTTGTGTCTCTTGCGTTCTCTCTCCCTTTGGGCAGCAGGGAGATATGGTGTCAAGGGCCGGTCCGGGCATTGATGTCATTGATAGCCCTTTTGAAAAGTTTCTTCACAAAAGGAAACTTCTATTCACCCTATTGGGGACACATGGGGTGCAAATCAGGTCATGTGTGGAGCCCCTGGTGGGAATGTGCTTGTGAGTTGAGCCCTGGAGTCGCCCTGCATGTCCGACTGAGCCAAATTTAGGCTCATGAAATCGGGTTGTGTCGGATACCTCGGGTAATGCTTCCAAAAAAAGGGGCGACAGATATTTCCTAATCGGGCAATAAATAGTGGGGTCCTTATTATCAAGGTTGTTTTTCAAAAAAAAAAAGAGCAAAGGAAAATCAGTTTTCATTGTTATTATTTCTTTTTTGTCAAACTGTTGTTGTTTATTTTTTGTCAGTCTGAGCTATTGTTCCGCTACCGCCCCATAGGGGTTGTTTATTATGTTGAAGAATTTTATTACCCGGGGCATTATGCCTTGGGATGTTGCCCAAAACCCGTGCCACAATTTGTGGAATATTCTATCAAGTTTTTTAGTAAGTTTTACTTATCCATGTTGCAATCAAGTAAAGGTTTGCACTTGAGTTGAGGGGAATGAAAAGGTATGAAATGAGAGCATTAAAGTGAGGCTGAATGGATTTGTGGCCATAGCATACTTGGTGGGTGCACCTCCAGTTCAGTGATCTCAGGTGGCTCAAATGTGGAGTATGTGCCAGTTCATCTATCCCAACCCTTGCAAAACTGCCCAAATCATGATCATATATCATTTTTCAAGGTTTCAAGGGGGGTAGGGATATGAGTTTTTGTAATTCTTACAGAGATCTCAACATGAAGGAAAATCTTGGAGAGCTCATGTGTGAACTTGAATCAATGTGAACTTCTTGTGTTGCTTGGTTGTAGTGGGACTTGTGTCAGGCTAGGTGGGTTGCAGACTTCTGTGGAGTTGGCTTTGAGGATCTGATCTTACGGCATAATTAGATTTCCAAATGCTTTCAAGAAAGGAAATATGAACACAATTGGCAGACATTTCAAGGGCTATGCAGTCCTATTTGTTGCATTCTGAGCTCCCAGGCTGTGCTGTGTCAGGTATGATCTGGTATGATCACTGTGTAGGGTGTGGTGAAAGCATAAATGGATATCATAAAACTAAAACACCATCCTGGGCACCCTTAGAACAGATGGGCCAAGTTATCTACTGAAAATTTGATTGATCATATAGCCACACCTGTTACGGCTGAAGGTCAGTAATTGCTTGCCTCACACCTGGTGGGTGATTGGATGGAACACAAAGCTTGAGTCTGAATCTTTAAGAAACTCTGGAGCCATTGGCAGATGTGAAATGTTGTCAATGAAGCTTTAAGCCTGCTTGTAAGCAAGAAAGCTGCCTGACGGAATTTTCTGGTACATCTTTAAGTTTGTGAAGTGTTCCCGGAATCAGGGTAGCAAGACAAAGTTGAGACCACATGTCATTTGTACTATTGGCTTCCGGAGCTGGAAAGGACTAGTTCAAGATACATACTTGGTTTGTATGTATGTGGACACACAAAGAAAGTTAAACTTGTTTTGAATTCTTCAACCTTTGAGTTGCCCAACCAGAAAAGGTTTTCTACCAGGAACCCATCTGAATTGGTGCGGCGGAAAGAGCACAACATGCCTTGATACCTGTTGGCCTCAGCTGGCAGATGTATTTGTCGACCTGTGAGGACTCAGGAGTCAAGTCTGAGTCACGGCAGGAATAGGCACTCGACTTGAAGTGCTTCTTGGCATCAAAAAAGACCCTTTGGGAATCAGTTTGGCTCGGGTAGACAAGAGGACGGTGTGGTACTCTAGTTGAACCCGTGCCTGGATTGCAGAGAAAAAGATTGATAGGAGTGCTGGGCCACAGCTCGGCGCTGGACTACTCCACTGGAGTGTCACCCTACTTCTTCCTGATCGAATTGAGAGATAACAAAACTCCACGTGTTAACCCTCTGCTTGACAAACAGGGTGTTGAGTGGGAAATCAAAGAATGTAAAGAAGACCAGCAAAACAACAAAAAGAGAACTGAATATCTGTATATGGATAGATTTCAGTCATAAGAGCATCCACAGCCGTGTGGCGTAAACCATGTCGTACGGAAATTTAGGGCAAAATCATCCACAGCCAATGCCCTGAAATTTCACGTAGCTAAGGGAATTCCCTCCGTGCGAGCCAAAATAGGCCAAATATGTTCTATTTTGGCTCGCTCCCTAAATCCATCTGTACCTCGCTTCTCCCATAACTCCCACTTCCGCGAACGCACTCCCTGCAGAATATCTCCCTCGATGATCAACTAACCCATAACTCACTTCACAAAATATGCTACAAGCCGTACTGTACGACACCACGGCTGTGCATTGTTCGAAATTTATGCCTCAAACACTTGCCTAAATGATCTGTGCGGCGCTCCGTACGATACGGATTTACGGCACGGCTGTGGATGCTCTAAGGTGCATACTAGAAGAGGTTGATCATGGATAATTTGTGGCACAAGTTTTTATGATTTTTTAACGATTTTAGGTGATAGAAATGAAAAGTGGGAACAAGCTCAACATGGTGTACACTAAAATGAAAGAGAAGATTTTTCTGGCTTGACTGCCTTACAAACTCGTTGGGGAGATAAGTAGACTGACATTTTTGTTGCACATCTTCCTAGAGTGCTCTCTACCTATCTCGCCAAAGTTCTTGCCTCGGATGTTCCCTTTACCTTTCACAGATTCCCCTATGTTGTTACTTTGTACCAACCATGAACATCGTTTTTGCTTGCAAGCCACACTTACAAGTTTCGAGTTGAAATTTCCTCATCAAAGGAAATACGCCGCCGATGAAAAATATGACGTGTGATGAAACCACCACCACAAAGGATAGAATTGGGATACGATATGAAGAGTGCCATGATACACCGCATGCTCAGAGCTTGAAAACGATTTACCCGTTCACCGCGCCCCATGCCGCGCGATCAGTTGAGACATGCATGAAAGCTCTTCGACCTCTGAATGCAACAAATTCGTTTGTTAAGCTTAACTTCGTTTTCGTTTGTAGAGTCCGACGCTCGCTCCAATTTTGTCCGTTCGGTTATCCTCGCAGCGACCGGGTCACTAGATTTTCATCCAGGGCGCTTTGAAATCATCGTAAACCAAAAGTTTCATAGAGATCCCTTTGAGTTCATGCATCAGTCTACTCTTGGTCACTCACTTTTCAAAATGGCTGAGCTTTAAAGCCCAAGACACGTTACCTATGTAACCATTGCCAGCCATTCGTCAGCCCCACGCCCGCGGCTTCCAGAGGCGCCCGCAGCAATTTCATTCCGAACCATTCCAAAGTCGAGATCTCAAGAATTAAAGAAATCGAAAACGTTTTGAAGGAGGAAGGGGTCGAAGGCGTCAAAGTGACCTGTATCGTTTAGTAAATACCCATTCAGACTGGCTTGTCGTCATATCTCACCGGGGCCATATCTGGCAGCGGTGATGCTGAGAAATGATTCTGAAGCATACCTAGCACAAATCAGAACGCCACGTATAGTTTTTATAAAGCCTTGGTTCTTCAACTTTTTTCTTTGGGATATCTGTTTCACTCAACTCACGTGTTCTACTCATCCAATCAATTATCAAGAAAGTCATTCAAGACAATAAACAAATATGATAGGATCCAATCGATTCATCACCATCTTCTCAATCTTTTCTTTATGTTTAAACGTTAGCTTTAGTTATCCTAAAGCCAAACGTGAAATAAGAAATCTAGATCCATCTCTTGGTTTGAATTCAAATAATTTACATAAAAATGGGATCGCTATTGGATTCCTACCTGCCTTTGGTGAACCGATAGCTCCCAATGAACCAAGTCAAATCAATGCAAAACTTCCAGCTCCGATGGCTATGGTGAGTAATATTTCGCCGCTATTTCACTAATACCGCTCAGCCTACGCCTTGTTGATATCCTGTCCGTCTGGGTTAGATGGGAGATTACATTAATCTCGAGAAAACGGGACCAAATGCTAACGACATCAATGTGGTAAGCCAATGTGATCTCGTTTTTTTGAGTTCATGTTCAATTGAGTTACATATAAGTAAAGAGCTCGAGCTTTGATATATGAGCTGATAGCTAACTTATGCCTCTAACTCAGCATCTTGGATACATAAAAGGCTTAAAAGGAAATCCAGTTTGGCAGATTGCTTTAATGCCATATCTAGGATTGGAGAGTGTAACACAAGAAGTGGTACGTTGTCAGAAACCTCATTGTCACGAAATACCTTCAACCAAATATTGAGACAAGATGATCTTCCTCTTTAAAACTTGATATTCTTCCATCATTCCCTTCTTTTTGGTGAACCTGATTGAAAAAAATAGGCCAACAGTATTGCACAAAGTATGTTACGGATTAATCAGCAAGGTATCACTGTTTGGTTAAGATTTGCACATGAGGTATATATATTTTTTCATCTTTCTCTCTCTTTTAAAGTAACTTTTTTTTTGGATTTTCAATTAAGAAACTAATGATTTATTTTTTTTATAGATGAATGGTGATTGGTATAAATGGGGTATGCAACCAGAATGTAAGTTCAATTGATTTCATTTTTTTTAAGACAAATTTTCAATAAAATAAATCTGACGTGTTGAACGAAATTATTTCCTTTCAGTATTTTTGGAGAAATGGAAAATGGTTTGGGAAGCTATCAAGTCGGTCACATCTAGTACTTGTGAGTCTCACATTTTGAATCATCCCTCCAGATAAAGGTTTTTTGTTTCATGCGTTTTCATATATTGATGGATGATCATCTTTGAGGATTCTTAGACATGCTATGGGCTCCAAACTCGTTATTCGGCGGCTTGAACGATGTTAAAGGAGGTTACACACAGTACTGGCCAGGTGCTCAATACGTTGATATGCTTGGTAAGTACCAATTCTTTATCTTTTTTAATTTCAAACTAACAAGAATTTATCTTTGTTCTGAGTAGGTCTTTCGTTCTACCACTATGGAGGTCAGTCTCTCTCTCATTTCTTCACGGTAATTTCACTGTGTCAGTAAATTGAACGTTTTTTTGGGTGGTTTTGGTCATCATAACAGGATTCGAGCGTAATAATGTATTACCTGGTCCGACCATGGCACTTGATATGATCAAACAATTCTCAGACGTAAGATTTTATCTTAAATTTTCTTCTTTATAAAATTAAGGAAAGCTTACTAAAACGTTGATCTGTCTTGATCACGTTCTTTTCTAGTTATATTCTACTCCTAATAATTTACCAATCGTCTTATCCGAAACTGGAGCATCTTATACAGTTTCACTTCAAACTAATGAACCGGCTCCAGGTGGTGCTTCTGAACATGATATGAAGTTTGGATGGTTACAACAACTTTTAGCTAATAATTTACGTACTGATGTTCCTAATTTTAAAGCATTTTCTTGGGTTTGTATTTTTTTTCTTGATTCTTTTTTATACTCATCAAAAGAATAATAAGGTTTGGATTCTGATTAACTGGTTTACTTTGATTTCATCTTGGTTTAGTTTGAGATTAAGAAAAATGAGAATGCTTCGTAAGTCAATAGTTTTTTTTAGTTTGAATACATTATCAGATTTAACTGACTCTTTTGTATTTATGGAAAACAGTGGTGGTTCGGCTATCAAATCTGAAGATTTCCGATTATTAATGGGAAATCAAGATTTAAGTAAATCAGCCGTAACTTATCTCTCTTCTTGAAACCCAAGACTTTAATATCAAAAAAGTCAGATATAAGTTTTTTCCTATTCTTTCCTGCATTATCTTCAAGAATTTCTTGAATGAACTTTATTTTATTTTATTTGTTAATCTTTCGATTTGATTCATTAATTTAATGGACATAACATTTCATCATGAAAAAACTCTTGATGATCATATGATAATCAATTCACTTGGAATTAAATTTCATAGATAGATCAAAATCTGTTATTTTTTTCTGTGGACTTTGCATCTGAATGTGTAAATACAGTAATCTTTTGATGGACACATTGGCATTATCACTTTATCATCATCATAAATAGACATGTCTTTAGACTTTTTCTATATAAATTGATGAAAACGGTTTTTGGTTATTGGTTTGCTGAAAGGTTTAAATTCTAATCAAGGGTGATATTCAGAAAAAACTTACTCATGCATATTATCATCCTGATTTAAGGATAGATGAAAATCCAAGATTTCCACATACAAACAATTGAACCATTTGTTTTTTCAATAAGGATTTCCAAAACCTCTTAGTAAAGAACAAAAAGTATATTTTGAGTAAATTAAAATTGGATATAGTGATTAGTTTTGCTCAATAATAATCTTGTGAAGGATTTGTATATTTACTACTCATTAAACACATCCTAAATGAGCAGATGAGTTTCAATTTCCAAATCAAGTCTCATTAGATCCAAAGTGATAAGTCAAAAAAAACCTTGATCAACTCAATCAGTTCCTCACTTCAAAGCAGAACAGCAATCAATGTTTTCAACTGAGCTATCCTAATCTTTGGTTATGATTTTTAGTAGCCTTATGATCATAAGACCTATGTAATCTCAATCTTAATCTCAACTAACAAGATTCAAAATGAGGTTTACAGTTCATGAACTTGGTTAGCATTCAAATCTTACCAATTTCCTTTGTAAAATGAAATTCTTTTTGTATACATATATGTATTGAACCACTTAAAGAGAATTAACCTTTAGCTGGATCCGATCAAATAAGTCTTATGATCTCTTTGAGTCTGACGGTCGTTCCTTGACTGGTACTAGTGGATTCCCATTGCATGCATGAATGCGTGGTAAAAGCGATTTCTAAGTATCCATTTACGAACCCTAAACTCAATAAAGCGCAGATCTTTTCTCTTTTTGCCAAGTTCTTTCAAACATGTACGAATATATCTCATGGGTTTTTTTTGGCATTTTTTTCTTTCTTTGACCTCAGCATCAGACGTGTATTGAATTTAAATACTTAAAAACCGGTTTGAACTCATTTTTTTCTTGTTTTTTTGATGAAACTTGTTTAAATAGCTTTTCAAAACACACACAAACACGAAAGGAAATCAGTTTTTTCTTTTTTTAAATATATATAGGTTCAGGAGTATGTAACATCCGATCGCATTTCTTTTGTAGCTAACTAGCTTGATAAAGAATTTCTTGCATGTAGTACTGGCATATTGTTGTATGAATATAGATTTTTCTTAGGAGTTCAAAGAGCCGAGAAGTAGAAGTGAAAGTGATGGATATAGTAGGAATCATATATAACATACGATTTGGGCAGTTTTTGATGGTGATTGGTTGTACTAAAAGCGGTTCTGGAGTGGGATATGCAGATGTATTGATTTAGGCATTATTATTTCTGTTAATAGACAGGACAATTTTTGTAAGGAACTTGGCATTGAATTTTTACTGATGATCAGATTCAGGTTGAGAATTGAGTGTTTTGGATTTTTAGTGAATTGAATTGAGTTTGAGAGATTGAATTGAATTGATTGAGACTAGAGTGGGCTTGATGAAAAGTAGAAGGTACTCTTACTCTCACTCACTTGACCGTTTACCCTTTACCATTACCAGTTTACTTTGTAAATTCAACTTCAACTTCAACCTCAACCTCATTCAAACATCAACTATCATCATCAACTATCAACTACAACCACAAACCATTCATCATGTCAACCACTACTACTTCTTACTCAAGTCGAATCGATTCAAATCCTCATAAAAAACGTTCAAGTAAATCATCAGCTAATCTGATTCCTAACATCAAATCTCCTTCATTTCTTGGAAAATGGAAACGTAGACCAGTTCGAACTTCAATACGGTCAGTCAATCATTCAACTTATCTCATTATTCTTATTACACAATTCACTTTTTCACTTGTGTAAATTGTAAATCGAGTGGTAGTAGTCAGTGTGGTATACTGAAAATCTTATACCTCACTTGATGGGTTTTTTTTTGACTTTTTGGATTTCATCATGAGTAACTGATCTATTCTTATCATCTTTCTTTTGTTTTCATTCCAACATCTATATTTTCGAATACATTATTATTCATCAGTCTAACTGCTCAAGAAGAAAGAGAAACAAAAGAGGTAAATCATCAATTCTTGAACCCAAAAAAAAAACTGAATGAAGATCCAAACCATTTACTGATGATTTCTTTTGGATGGTTTGATTTTTTGGTAATAGCTTCTTCGATCTCATCTAGTTAAAAAAGATTTTAGTTTACCTTTAAATCTTCCAGCTTGGAGTCCACCTACCAAACTTAAAGAAGAAATCTCACCTGAATTACGTTGGTTTAGGGATTACAGTCATCTTAAACGATCTGGACAGCTTCGAAGTCTTCCTAGTACGGTAGAAGCTTCTGATGAATCGAATGGAGCTGATGAACGATCAGTTGATGAACAACTTAAACTGTAACGATTTTCTTTTTGTTTTAAACTTCTTTCGCTTTCCATACATAGACTCTTGAATCTTACTTTTTTGTTTTGATTACTTTGTTTAGATCTCATCATCATACTGAGAGCCCTCGACGAAAACTTGCAACTGAAACCCTGCTACCTCCTAGAGCTTCTACATCATCTTCCATCGATCCTTATCAAGCTCAACCTGACCGATCTCCTCCGATGGAACAGAGTGGATCCGGTAAAGGAAAACCTAACGTTGTAGAACCTAAACCGATTGAAAACTCACAGGTTGGCAAACCTGATGGTGATTCTAAAGCTCAAGAAACTACGGTCCTCGTTAATGGAAAAGGAAAAGGAAAAGCACCTGAGATTGTGATTGATTGGTCAGATTGGAAACCACACACTTATTCTCAAAGACATATGGCCGAACTAAGGTTCAAGTACGTAATCTATCTAATCATCTTAACTATCATCTGAACCGATCCACTTACCACTGACCCCTGAATGTTTTTTTTTCTTTTAGATATTCTGATCGAGCAAGAGAATTGAAACGAACCGCCGAACGACAACAAAAACATACACATGAGACCAATGAACGAACGCCGGTTTCAGAACGACAAAAGGTTTTGGAAGGATTAGAGAAAGCTAATCAAGTGGCTACCATTGAGATGGTCGATTCACTCTTACTCTTCACTCAATCTTTTCTCTGTCAAGAGGTGGATACAGCTCAATCTAATATCTCTTCCACTCAACGTAAACATGAGTTCTTGAGACAATGGGAATCGATGCTTGGGTTCTTTAATGCGGTCAAATCGTTTGCTAAACGATCTGGGATCGAATTGGCTTATGGAATTTGGTATGTTTTGATAATTCGTTTAGATCCTATTCAATCTTCTTTGGTTTTTCTGATTTTGTTTTTTCTTCTAGTCTTATGTATGAAGGACTATTATTTCATAGATTAACTGAAACCGAAAGATCTTTACTTTTACAAACTTATGGACACTTATCTGAACCAGAACAACAATCAGAAGCCTATAAGAAATTCAAAAACTTATTATCAAAACAAGAATCTGGTAAAATAGCATGGGAAAGTTCATACACGATCTTTGCCAAACTATTAGAATCGAGTAGTGAACCGAATGAAAAACCAGAGGGAGAAATGATTATAGATGATAAGAATCGAAAGTTACCGATCTTGAGTTCATTGATCAAACAAATGAAACCTAGGATGATGGGTCTCAGTCCTGAATTGATGAGTATGGATGAACCTTGGAGGTTTTGTTGGCCGATTGATAGGTTTGAGAGAGGTGGGATGGCTGATTTTGTCGCCTTTGCTAGGGCTGGATTGGATGAATGGTTGAAAGGATCTGGAACGGGTTATGAGTTGGAAAGGTTTGATGATAAGGATTGGTTGTTTGGATCGGGTTGATCTTTCATGGTTTAGTAAGCGAGAGGGGTGATTTGGTTGGGTTTGGATTTTCGGATGTCTTTATTTATTTCGTTTTTTATTCCGGGAGGGAAGTCAGGAAGTAGGATTGGAATGATTAGAGTGATCTTTTTGAACAGAAAACAGATGGAAATTTGGGAATACAGATATATATAACACACACAAGATATATATATTTATAACTAAAGAAAAGAAAGTCAAAGGGTTTTTTGATTCATCAAGTTTTATTTTTCGTTTTTGTAAGATTAAAGGTTTTCATTTCATTGGTTTAAACTTGATATTACAATTTGTTTATAAATCTATATATATATACAGTATCTCAGTGTGTGAAAGTTTTTTTTTTCTTTGATGGAGTTTCTTTGATTTTTTTCTTTGATTTTTTTTCTTTGTTTAAAGTCTTTTCTATATATATATTTCAACTTTTCTTTTATTAACAAAAAAATCAGATCTTGTGTTTTTTCTCTATCTATCTCTTTCTCTATCTCTCTATTTCTTTATCTCTCTATTTCTCTCTCTTTCTCTATTTCTCTCTATTTCTCTCTCTACCTCTTTCTCTACCTCTCTATTTCTCTCTATCTCTCTATATCTCGAGTTCTCTCTCTCTCTCCTGAGTGTGTGTATCAAAGCTTTAAGTTTTTTTTCTCTTTACCAAATCTTTATTTTTTAAAAAAATCTCTTGTTTTGTTTTGTTTTGTTTTGTTTCTTGTTTTTTTATATATGTTTTGGAAGTTTTTTTTGTAACTTGAAGTTTAAGAAGTTAGTTAAGAAGTTAGTTAAGAAGTTGATGAAATTTATTTATAAGTTTTTTTTAGCTTCTTTCTTTTTCTTTTTGGGTATTATATTTTGGTCAAAAGAAATTTGTGAATATTGGAAGAAGTAAAGTAGAGGAAAGGAGATGATAGATGTGGGGTTTGATTGGATGAGATTTTGTTGATTTGATGATTTAAGTGTTTGAGTCTGTAAAAACAAGCAGACACATAAAAGATATGACCTCCTCGGAACCAAAACATTAGGGGGTTTCAAGTCAATAAATTTACGGTGTTTTACAGTCCAACAAGTTGTCCAATGTTGCAAAATATACCGTAAATTTAAAAAAATCGGGACACCTAAAAAGGTGTCCCGAATGGTGTTGACCGTATATTTGCAGAAAAAAAACCCACCGTAAAATTTAAAAAACTTGTCCGTTTTTTAAAAAGTTTCACAAAAAATTTCTGACTTGAAACCCCCTATTTTGACTTGAGTCCCCTTATTTGCTTAAATTTATGCTACAGCAGGAGAAGTTTTTTACGGTGAAAACCGTAAAAAAAAATAAACATGGGAAAGTTTTTACGTTATAACTGTAAAAAAACTTTGCCAAGTTTTTATGATCACTTGTGAACCATGATCAAGACTTTTTGGCTTTTTTGCCTTGATGATCTGCTTAGCAAGGAGAAAACTGTTGGTAAGAGGATGCAAGGTTGTCCTTGGATTCACTCTCTAATCCACCTTTTTTCAAGAGTGAAAAAGCCCAGGTGAGGTCTTTAAATTTGGGTTGTAAACTTACCTGTTTACATTTTTACAAGAACAGGATTCATAAAATTTCCCGTTTTTGTAAAATTTACATAAATTTATGCTACGACGGGAAAGTTTTTTATGGTTTTTGCCGTAAAAAAATTGAACTTGACACCCCCTATTGCTATTAGCGGTGTTCAAGTCAAAATAATTTGGACCTAAAATGGCTTTTAGACGTCGCTCAAAGGTTGTAAAATTATAACTCACATTTTATGACTTGCGAGTAGCTTTAGAGCTACTCGCAAGGTCTAAAATTATACAACAATTAGGGGATACAAAATTAAAACTGGGAGTTTTTTCCCAGTTTCCCAAATACCGCCCAAAACGCAAACTGGGAAACTGGGAGAACGTGGGAAAGTTCTAAACACAGCCAAAAACAAAAACTGGGAAAAAACTCCCAGTTTTAACTTTGTATCCCCTAAATGCCTATAATTTTAAGACAATTGGTTTGTTTTTTGGATCAAGAAAAAAATACCGTCCTTTTTTGTTTCAAGAAAAGGCGTATGAGTAGTTTTTTTCTTCCCTAACGGTCGTTTTTTCGTCCTTCTCTCTTGTTGAGTCCATAACAGCAGATAAAATGCACTTTTTTCCAGCACTTGTACCTTTGTCTCAAAGCTTTTCTTCTTCTCGTTATAAGACACGGTGGCCTATTTTTAAACCATTCTTACGACATCCAAGTTGGTTTTAGGTAAAATTTGTCTTAAAAAACTCTCTCGGATGCTGTAAAATTCCTACTTGGAATTTTTGACTTGAACCCCACTATTGCTATTGCATATACTAATTACAACCAAAATGTAAGCCAGTTTGACCAGTTTGGACCTCTAGGTGGACATACCATGCATGTATGTACTTGTACAATAGGGGGCTTCAAGTTGGCCAAAAAGTGCCTGAAATGTTTGTACACGTCCCCACGCCTATGATTCGTAATCATCGGGTTCGCAACAGGCCCCGGCCCCGCCGCTGCAGAACTTGAATGATTACGTAAACCACTTGGAGGGGACTGTACTTTTGCCTCCCAACCCTTGAATTTTCATCGATTTTTTATAGAATAAACACTAGAATGTGCTTCTTGGGAACGGCTTTCTAGAAGTTTTTTAAACATTTGAAAATTATAAGCTATGTTTTTATGTAGGGACATTTGAATTTGAGGCATTTTTTTAACTTGAAGGAATTGGGTTTGGCATGTTTTTTGGTTTTGGATTTTCAAGAATAACTTGTTTATTATAAAAATTACGCACTGCAACTTCTGGAGTCTGATTTTTTGCGAACTGGATGTTGCGAGAATAAATGATGACAAATAATCCGCGAGACCCTGTGGGGTGGAACTAAATAGAATATGTCTGAAAAATAACTGGTTGATACAAATAAGTCTTATAGGGAGGGATGGTGGGTGAATAAAAATCTGCATTGAATAAGAACAACTTTTGAAATATAGGTAGCTAATAATTTGTTGATGATTGATCTGGATGAACAAATTCAGAAATGATAATTTCTAAGTACAAACAAGACAAGCACTTGAACGTATAACTAGATAACATCTGCACATCATTTCATCATTGCTCCTGTTTACCATTAGCTCTTACCAAATTGATCCTTTGTGCACCTCTTTTGTAAAGGTTTTTTATATCTCAAGTTTCCATTCTTCATCAATACCCGATTGTGCCAGCCCTGAATCCCCTATGTCAAAATATTTGTTCCAACTTCAAACCCCCTAATGTAATAGATAAATGAAGAAGATCTTTTAATCAAACTTGATGGGCATATATACTTTTTGGTTAAGGTTTATGTATATTTTATGATGGGTTTAAACTTTTCTTTGAAGTATAGTTTGAAACTGGTGACTGTGGCAGTGGCAGTGGCAGTGCACTTGATGAGGGATTTGGTAAGGTTTTTTTTGAATATGTACTTTGATGATGATGAGTTACTTTGTCAGGGGTCCTTTTGGTCAAGTTTTTTTTTGGTTGAAAGGGTTTGGATTGGTTGGAAAGAAGGTTTTGGATTGGTTGAAAAAAGATTTTGAGTTGGTTTTACATATGACTGAAAGCTACGATGGACGAGAGAGGAGGGTGGAGGACAAACCTCAAAACCCAAAACACAAACCTGTATTGTCCTGTACAGATACTCAATTTTCGAGTAGCTCTGATCAAACCTCACCAGGACCGTCCTAGAAACAATCCAGATCACGATGATAAGTTGCAATAACTATCCTTCCTATTGTACAAACAGCATTTTGATATAGATAAATTGTACATTGGAAATTCCAAACCGCATCTCACTCAACAAATTCTTCAAAAAACCAACAAACATCCAGGAATCAAGTACAAGTTTAATCGATTGGAGTTGATAATCAAAAACATTAAAAGTTTTGTCTTTTGACCATATCAGGAGAGTAAGGCATAAAATTAGTACATTTGGATACACAGACCCTCTTTTTTGTATGCATCATTCCACAAGCTTTCAATTTCAATTCACTACTTCAAATGCAAATAGTCTCTTGGGTTGGATTTCTGCTGTTGGGTCTTTTTCTGATCTTTGTTTAGACATCAATCTTTAATTTTCAACTCTTGTATTGAATTCAAACCTTGAGACTTTCCTATTCAGTATCATTGCACAAGAAAGAAACTGAACATTTATCACATGCTGAAGTCGTTACACAATGGGAATCAAGCCTTCTTTGTACCAGAGTCTTTATCTAAAAAAGTTAAACCTGAAGGGAATGGTATTGCTTGTCATTGTATGAACATTGAGCGCGGATAATTATTTGTCCGTTGAGTGAATTGTGTTGTTCACCAAGTCAGTCAGAATCTGAGTGCCTTTGATTTTGGAAAGGTGAGACTAAAATTGATTGAGATTTGTCTGTGATGAAAATTGAAAGAATCTAATATTTCAAAGCAACTCTTTTTGTTTGATAAAAAGGCCAAAAGAAAGCATATTTAGTACTTATCATTGTGATTTTAACTGGTTTTAAATGATCTAAAAACTTACTTTTCAATTCGAAGTGATGATTCGACAGCATTTTCAATTGGGAGTTAACTGGTATCATCTCAGGCATTGTCTGGATTTTTTCTAGGACGTTCTGGTGAGGTTTGATCAGAGCTACTCGGAAATCGAGTATCTGTACAGGACGATACAGGTTTGTGTTTTGTGTTTTGAGGTTTGTCCTCCACCCTCCTCTCTCGTCCATTGTAGAAAGCAATGTTGGGTGGGTGCGTTGCCTCAAGTGTGCAACGTCAAGCAACACACTGCAACAGGAACACGCAAGCAACGCTGAGCACCGCAACGGGTTGGCCATTGCGCAATGAGTTTCCCCCTCGGGCCAGAAATTTGGACCGTTGCATTGTGGTTGCGGTGCCGTTGCTTGCAACACAAAGGAGCAATGGGGACAGTCCAGGAAGCTCGAGCCAACCAAGCTGCTGTGGTATCAGCAGCTGCTCAGCATTCCTTGCTTCATCATACACTAAGGCCACGTTCACTTAAGCACTTTTTTGTGAAAATTTGCATTCTTGAATCTTGAGAAATCACATTCTGTGAAATGTGTTTGATTTCTTATTTACAAGCATTCTAGAAATCACAGAATGCTTATAAAAAGTGATTTATTGGGACATTCTAAGAATTTGCTATTAGCACATTCTTGTCTACAAAAATCACATTCTTCTTCCCTCAACCTGTGCCAGTTGACTGCTTCGTAAACTTTTTCTCAGATTGTACAAGGTACCTTCTACCGTACGGAACCCCTCAAATCTGTTGCAAGTCCCCAGTCATTGCACAAGTCGTCTCGAAACCAATCATCCACCACTATTCTCAAAATCAATCGTCCATCACCATCCTTGATTGATGTCATTCTCAACTCAACTTGTGTTGATCATTCCGACTCTCATCATGTGGATTAGATGTTACAAGAAATGCAATATAATTGTTGTACTTGAGATGGTGATTTGATCAAATGAAAGAACTTGAATCTAATCATTCTTGATGAATCAATAATGGATTTGGAAATCCATCTTCTAATCTCAATCCTTTGCAAAGTCGGTCAAAATGAAGGTTTTGATTTGTAACATTGGTTGTAAGTTTTTGTGGTTGTGTTGGGTTAGGTAACTGTAAAGGGATCAATCGGGTTTTGGTGATGATGTTCCATGGATTTGGAATAGGGTGGAATCTCAAGCTCATAACGCTTTCACTTTGAGAATGAAAAGTGATCAGTGCATCCAAATCAAACGACTCAAGAGCGCTTTTTTCACAAAATTTCACAAAATTTCAAATTTCATGTTTTTTTTTTAAAAAAAACGCTTTTCTACATGTAGAAAAGTGGTTGCTCATAATGTGATTTCTCAAATTCCCCACTAAGTGAACGCGCCCTAAGACACCATTCTGATCCCAATTCGAAAACCAGGTTTTGCACCATGATGCACATTTCAAAAAGGATCATTCATTCTCAAATCAGCTGTACTTCTTTTACTTGGAGCAGTATTGCTTTTGTTACTGTTGGTCTGATCTTTACAAGAATAGAGTTCATTACATTTTGAACTATGACTTGTGAGATTTGTTGGGCATAAGGCTTAATTACAGTCTCTTGTACTCTAATCTCTTCCATCTGATCCATCAAGAAAAGATTCTCTTTGTGTTATGGGGTGGGCCATCCAATGTCATTGAGCATTTTTATAGTATTTTGCATGAAATTTAACTTTCAACTGGACTATCAGGTGGCGTAATGAAAAAATCTATTGCCAGTCTTAACCAAGGAAAAACTTAGGGGATAATTTCATTGGGTTTTGGCATGAATGGTGTAAACCCATAACTCATAGTCACAGTTTTTTTACACCTTTGGAATAATAAAATTTGATGACTCAAATGCTCAATCCATCACCACTCACACTGTGTGAATGGAGTAGTTCCAAACCTCATTGAAAAAAGGTTTGGTGTCTGAGTCTACAACTTCCTTCAATTGTGGAGTTTGTTCACAATACATTCAATGGGTTCACAGGTTACCCTTGAGTTTCCCTGTCTATTTGCTGTACTAGAGAACACGCGGGCATGCCCGCCACAGGTTGACTGTTTATACTCACCCAGAAATATCCAGATTATCAAACTAAAGCAGTTAAATTAAAACCTGGATACTTTGTTATTGTTAGCATGTGTAATGTGGTTGTGAAAACTACAATATAATAATTGGAGATCAACTTGTAAAAGGACACATTCCATATAGTGCCTGTATTCCCAAACACTGCTGATTTATGTTGGGCGCTAAAGGGATTTATTAGGTGACAATGAATGCCAATTAGAAACAGCAACACTGCCATGAATTCAATAGTCAAAGCAAGAGTGGATGATATGCTATATACCTTACAAAGAGGCAATCTGAAATTGGGTATACAGTTGAGGTCAATCCACCAAGATATTACACAGGATGTAAATTAAAAGCAACTCAAGAACAGGAAAGAAAATGAGATATGTGAAAGTGAAAGGTTGTAGGCTTAGTGTGAGATGAAAGCAAACAAAGATGGGTACAAGTAGGCCCAACAGCAGACAGAAGGCAATGTAGTTGCTAAAGAAATGCCCAGAAAAAGATTCAATAGGAAATTCTCATATATGATTTGATAAATTGGGTGAAAGATTGAGAAATACAGTTGGTTTGCCGGTGGGGGAGTTGTTGAACCAGGTGGGACAGGTTACCTTTTTATAGAGTAAAAATTAATGTATACCAAGGCAGAAATACAACATTTGGAGTCGGGTTTTGAAAAGCTCACTTTTGAGAAATGCAGTTCACCCAAATAAAAGCGTTGCAGGTCACACAAACAAATGTGTCACAGGTAACACAAAGAAAAGAATTGTAATTGTACAATCAAAACAAAAGAATTGTAATTTTACGATCACATGCAAACAAAAACAGAAGATTGAGAACAATCAGAATAGAAAAGTGAGAATCTAATGTAAGGGGTCAAAAGCCAATCCGGAAAACTCAAATGGGTTCTTTCAGGTTCTTTCCACAAGGTGAGAGAAAGGCACAGTTGCGCACTAACAAAGCAGTCTGTGATTGCGTAGAGAATACAATAATGGATTGAACTTGAAAAAGTATCAAAAGTTCACTGATCATGATACAAAATTGACCAAAGCGCAACAGGACTGGACGGTACTCACATATGCGAGTCTGTTCTTTGTATTTATATATTAGATTTATAAAGCATATACACATACCCAATAGTCCCTTTCAAAGTATCTTCTATCTTTCTTCTTATTCATATCTTTGGCTCCAGGCTCCAGGATCCAGGATCACTGGTTGAGCTGCCAGAATGATTGCATCAAAGCAATTCAAGCCAGTGAGCTGTTGCTCTACATGGTATATTGTGTATGGTATAGCTCAAGGGGAACATGTGAACCTATTGTGAACAAGATCCATGATTGAAGGAAGTTGCAGACTTGGACACCACAATTTTACTCAACTTGGTTTCAAACTATTTCATTCCTGCAGTGTCACCGCTCTATCAAAACTTTAATGGATTTTGTTCTCAAATTCCTCCCATCAACTCAGCTGAGCCAAAGACCGGTGTTGACATAGTTGACATCAGTGGTATCACACCGTGACGCAAAAGCTAGCCAATCCCCTGCCCTGGCTCCCCCAAACAAACTTTGACCTCAGCCATGATCATAGGCCCAAAATGTAGAACCTTTTAATTAATGGAAATAAAATACTATATTTGGACATAGGGTATGATATATATTAACAGGATAAGTTAACAATATATACATAACCCTCCCTGCTTACCAAAAAGTAAGAAACTTAGAGAATGGAATACAACTTCAAGGTAAGAACTTGAAAACTTGATGGTGTTCAAGGGAATGGTTGGGTTCCATCTCTGGCGCCTGTATATAATTAGACAAGACAAGAAAGTCAGAAACCTTGAATCTATGTTTTTATAAGTTTGGACTTTCCAACTTTTGGTTGTTTCTGTCTTGAATTTCAGACTAACCTGACCTATCCCTCTCCCAAGTCTTTTGCTTTCAAGGATGATGATCATTTCAGATTAGAAATAGATTTCAGAGCTAATGTATCATCATATCTGTATGACACCAAGCTCATCTTATATCAATCAGCTCCTTTGGTTCATGGATTTCCCATCATTTCCTTGGGTTGAACTCAACTTGATACCACAGCAGTTGACCACTTATGATGTGCCCTACAATTTCTCTCAATGTCTACATGAGATATGAGCTGGTTTTAGGCAATCTTTCCAAGTTTTAATCTCACTTATAACAACTGTTATCTAGAGACAGCGCATGAGCCAAATTTTGCACCAATAATCCATGGCACACATACATCATCCTCACTACTTCATAGTTACCTTTCCAACATTCCAGGGTTCTGAGACATAGTTGAGTGCTTTTGGGTGCTCATATACACTATGAAATATCCATTAGATCTTGTGTTTTATGCATGTTTAAAATTGAGAGGACTTTGTTGAGTTAGAATGGTTTTCACTCACGCAGTGAGTTATTTTGAAGCATAGAGGGAGATTTGATTATGGGTTTAACCGGGTGAGATACACTTCAGAACCATTAGCTGCGTGTTTAACTCCATTGAATCTTCCTCATGACAAATAGTCATTTGACTTGAGAAAAAAGATAGACTATCAGAGCAATTCATCATGTTCCAAGAGGAAGAGAATTGAATCAAAAAAGGTACTCAGCAAAATCTACTCAGATATCTTTGCAAGAGATCGTTGATAAGACTCATATCGTGATTTGTGCAGTGTGAGACTGCTTTGATTGAGGTGATTTCTGGCCTTATGAAATAAGCAAATCAGAAATACGATTGAACTTGAAGAGGTAGACAGGTTTACGAAGTTTTGTGACTAGTTATCATCTGATATGCCATGAAGGGGCGATAGACAAACATACCACCTTATTTCGAAATGCCAGAATGGTGCCATTCGACTCCTGTTGCTTGCAGTGCAACATCTCTGGATATGCCCTCCAGCACTTTGAAGATACCGAGCCTTAGTTGCTATCCGGTATTTCTTACAGTCTGACGGCTCTAAAGAGGAAGCCTTTTGTATTGAAATGGCAGAATGAGTTTATTCTTAATCTTGACAAGATTTTTGAAGGTCGCTAGGAAGTTCCGCGTTCCGCATTTTCTAGATGCTGGGGATTCAACCTTCTGATTGGACTATATAAATCCGTCACCTCTATAGTCTCACTGAGAGGACTTCTCCACTAACCCCATTCAGCTCACTCTTCATCTCAAGGACAGACACATCATTTACATCATACAATAGAGTCATCATCGTTAGATCATTATCATAACTATCTAGTTAAGATGTCACTCGAGGGTAGCAAACGTAGTCCGGAAGTAGTCACGAGGACCAATCTAAGGTCCTTCAAACCGGATCTCTCTCAAGTCTTGGAGTCCTCGTCATCTCCCGCACCTTCCACTATCATCAATCTCGATGACCCCACTGTCAAGGCAGCTGAAGCTGCTCCTCACTCACCCACCATGAACAAAGCTCCTAAATCACCGGCCTCTCCTACCATCATAACCCACCCACCAAGATCCTGGTCGGTGTCTACACTACCCACATCATCAGAAGAAGAAGTCCCATCTGCTCAAATCAATTTATGGCTACGAAATATCACTCAATCGTCCCAAGGTGAAGGACTAGGGGATTTGAAAAGAAAGAGAGAAAGCGAGGAATCTCAAAGATCAACCCGAGCAAGAAATGACGATGAGCCTGGACAGTCTTTGTCTGAAAGACTCGATGGTCCCGAAATCAAGGTGAGTTTCGTGATTCTGACAATATCTCTCCATTATCCGTATCCTCTCAGTGTTTTTGCCCATCTTTTTTTCCTGTTTTAGGATTACGATTCGTAATCGGTCCCTTCCGGTATCTCTTTCTTGATCCACTTCTTATACGGTATGATATCTCCTCTCAATTCAAAATTCCGATGGTCAGATAAAGGAGATCTGATATGGATGGCGATAGACGTGAATCTGTTATCATGCTTAGAATTCTTCGGCCTTTCTTGATACAACTTCATCGAGATAGAAAAGTTCAGATGAGGATCGCAATGCACCAGTTGTTCTTGAGATTTCTACGATAACACATGCTCATTCTCACTTGGCCCATTCATCTATCTGTACGATTCTTATCAGCACTGACTTCCTGAGCGCTATCCAATGGTGATATGCTCCACTGTGAATCGTCCTATCGACATCAAAGTAAAACCGGTGCAATGGATTGGCCCTCAGGTCATGAGACTTTCCTGAATCATGATTCATTCGACAGGTGTATATTTGAGAGCTCTCTATTATTGAGCCTATGAATATTCACTAAGCTAGAGAAAACAATGCGACTGAATCAAAAAGATGAGCAGATTTGGTTAATGATCCTATAGTCTAATGCAAGCGGAGACCCCCTATCCAAGAAGGACATAATTTGGAAAATGACCGCCAAGAGAGAAAGGATTAAGCAAAGGTCAATATGCTTCTCTAAGCAAGTTAATTGAACAGGTGTTCAAAAGACTCAGCAATCCCTTTTGTTGAACACATACATTCAAGGGATATGGGGCATCATAAACTTGGTGTCTGTGATCAGTCTCATCTTGAACATCGTTCAATTAAAATTACGCCCAGGTGAATTGAGCTGCTGGACTCGCAATGGCGAAGGGATCATGCTGGCTTGCTTTTCTGAAAAGGAGTTTATTTGTATTTCCGGTGTATGGTCTACCAATGATGATGAGATCAAGGCTTAGATGATACTGGGCATGCTTTGACTTAGCTTTTAAGAAGTATGGCTCGCCAAATTCATCAGCTATGTAAGCTCTCAAGTCCCAGTTGGTGTATACAATTTGCAAGGCTTATTCAAGAATTAGGGTCATGTGGTCTATGATGATGGGAGATTCTAACCCTACTTAAGAGTCTTAGATTTCACTGACGAAAGCGACTTTTTATCAAAGGTATAAAAAGAGCAAGTAGTCCCGGAAAAATCGACATCCCCCATTCGATATCTTGCTCCATATTCACATTAACTCTGAAAAGTATCTGTCCTCCTCCATCTCTTTTCTCGTTTGCTTTAGTTATCTTTCTGAACCTTAACCCATCAGTCCAAAAATAGTTACAAATCCTCATCTCCCTGATTAACGCCCTATCAACCAGTTACCCTCACCCTTGGGACGAGTCATACCTCCGCCCCCTTTGGAGATGGCAGCTCTGAAATTTGCTCTCAAGGAGCTGGAACCATATCACATCTTTTGTGGCCGTACTCGTCATCTTCTGTCATTTTTCTCGTCATTCCCGATTCAGATAAAACAAACTCTTATTCTATACGGCTGTTAGTATCTATCTCTTTTTTATAACTCTGTGGCGACTTATCTCTTCAAGTCGACTTTAGTCACAACCCACGTCTCTCAAAGACTCCCGTTCATCGCTCATATTTCTAAACTTGTCCGTTCAAGGCTTTTTGGTGGGAATGATGCCCAGTCCATCGCAAATGAGACGTTGTGGGAGTTTGCGACTTTGATATGGGTCTCATCCGGCTTTTCCTCAATTTAATTTCGAATCATAGACGGCCCTCCTACATCTGCTTCATGATCAAAAGGCAGGTTACCCAAGTCTGGAGTTTGCAATTGCCTAAATCTTTTCGACTCCTCTAACATGCGTATTGCTTGAGACATTCCTTACAATATATCATTCGCAGAATCTATCTATGATGTCCGAAAGGCTTCCGTATTGAATCTGACGCCTAGGAATTCGAAAATGTCCAATTCATGGACGTGATCTGGTCTAGAATAACATCATGATATATTGCCTTCTTTGATCACTGTCATGTCAATCACCGCGAAGTCGCAGTGACAAACCGAGCACCTTGATATGAGTTCTTTGGCTTCAATCATGTGATTTCCCAATGGACATATTGGAAGATATCATAGTCTTTTAGTCTGTCATTCACTCAATCTGGTCTCGGAGGACTGCTGCAACTTAGCACGTGTAAGCTTCTTACAGTATAGGGTGTGGCAAGTTGAATCATGTGAAGTAACAGAACCAGCTTTCTTTTGATGACCACGGGCGAAGCACAGGTGGGGTGAAGTGTAGTCTATGTGCTTCATATCACTTTCAATCACATCGGGCACGATTGCCAGACAACAAGCGATGATGCAATCTGTTGTGTCTTGCGACAAACCATCGATAGTTACGAGGATATTTCCATCATATTTCACCTGGTGTATCTTGGCTCAACAAGCGATCACTTCAAGTATGATAATACCTTGCCTGGGTTCAATTTCGAAGACTATTCGAGGTTCGCTCTTAACAGTTTGTTTCATCCAAGATGGGAAAGAAGTTCCAACGCTGGTTTACTCGTTAACGTCTCCAGATTCTGAGGCTCAACAGCTTTAGCTTGCGAGTCCTATACGTATTCGACTGCAATCGGCTGGTTTTTGGTCCTATGTAGCTAATTGGACATCAACGCATGGGCGGGCGATGGAAAAACGTTTATTAATGATAGAGAAGGAGACTTGATCGAAAAACAGCTAGCGTTTCATTTGTTCCTCTACGCTTTTAAGGATTCAAGAGAGCCATGCCAGTAAGTGTTGAAGAGATCTAATGACGGCCAGCTCGTCCAGCTCGTCCACTCTGGCATCGATGGCGGAGCGGAAATCAAGAGTCTTCACTCAAATTCTCAAATCTTCGTACATCAGAGGGAATCATGTAACTAATTTCTGATTCTAGGCGTGCTTGCTTATCCTCAGTTACTTACGATAGCTCTCTATGGATTTACTGTACTCGAACTGACAGATAGAGCCCGAGAATGACGACGATCCGGGTAGGCTAAGACCATCGATCATGAACGTCATCAAAGCTATTCTGGGCGAATTATAACACGTAGTAATGTAGAAAGTTCTTCTTTTATTACAAGGTCAACATAATGATACTTGAAATCTATTCTGATCAGGTGACTCGGTCAAAGCGTTGAGGACGGGAGTACAGCAAATTATCGGAGAGTTGATGGATATTTGCTTTTTCACGAAGAATCTCATAAGGAAAATTTATAGGCAATCGTGATATTCATCAAGTTGGACCATGGCAAAGTCAGTGCCGTTGGTCTGATACATGGTAGATTGATTATCCATGACAAAGACCAGGGATTGATTATGAAAGAAGGAGATTTTTGAGTGGATAAATGGCAAAAAGGTATAGATGAGTTATAAATGTTCAAGATGTTTGATTAGTTTTGAAAGGTCAAGCTCAAGTCACCACGAGCAAAAAATTCTTTTCACTATGCTCAAGTTTGCAACCGGAGCCGGAGAATGACGAACATTATCTTGCCGAGTCCAGACCATAGATCATCAACATGGTACTTCACTGCCATCGAGTTACTCTGGTGAATATTCACGCCTATTCACATTCAAAATGCTTATCTTATCAAACGTCATCATACTCATGAACTCGCGCCAGGTCGCACAGGGTATCAGTCCTACGACCTTAGTGTTTCCTGAGGGCTGCGATATTTATCTTCCCCCTACTGGCCCAATATAAATACCGCCGCATCTGTCTTCGTTCCCGTTCCTCATCCATTTCAATTCTGTCTCCTAAAACATCTAATTCTTGAACGGTCAAACATACTCATAACTATACCACCATCTTGAGCTCTTTCTTCTAACTCAAATAACATCTTGACGTTTTATACCTCATCTATACCCATTTACCATATCTCCACTCAAACATCTCCTTCTTTCATAATCAATCCCCGGTCTTTGTCATGGATAATCAATATACCATGTATCAGACCAACGGCACTGACTTTGCCACGGTCCGACTAGGTGAATATCAAGATTCCTCAAGTATTTTCTTTCTTTAAACGTCTTGTCTAATCCTTGACCTTGGGGCTTTTACTCTTCTCTTCTTCAGGGCGATTACCGGAATTAACAGACGATAATAGTTACATTTCGTTTGCTTAACAAATTATTACTTATTCATGTTTTCTGATTCTTGAACGTTTCTTGGTGTTTCTTTACCAGACGACCGTCACTTTATTCGAGTCAGGCTATTTGGCAAAGACGCTCGTCCTGCATGTGTTTGGTCGTTTTTGATTATGAGTTGTGAGCCTTGTCATATCTCTTTTCGTCGATGTTTTTGATTTTTGACTGATGATTGGGCAAAACATTCTTTTGCATTCTGCGTAAGCAGTATTCATTCACATGCTTTGCTTTATATGCTTCGGTATCTTGATATTATCTCCAGGGATGTTCATTAAATCATTTTATAAGGTCAAAGAAAGGTCTAAATAAGATATCTCATCAATTCTAACATTGTCTTGCTGTCTGTCAAAAGGAGGTTCACAAATTATGTATACGGGATCGTCGTGATTGTATTTCGTTGATTATTTGTCTTCCTTTGTTCTCCCCCCCTTCGCCCACCGAAAATTACCAAAACTCAAACCGTTGCTTTATATTATGATTTTTTGATTCGTTTTCTTTCTGACATTCAAACGTATGTAGCTTCGCTCGAGAAACCCTCGGGGTTCTCAACAGTTTTTTGCCATGGATCTTGCTACTTAGTCTTCACCTCGTTATGGTCCTTTTCCTTTGTTTTGCCCTGGCACTCGATTGAATCATGCTGTGCGCTATTGCTAAGTGAGCGAGTTCCGCAGCTCTGAAGCTACACCCACAATCTCAACGTGGTTTATTGAACCATCTGGAGGTGATGTCTCTACAGACCTTCTTCACTGATTTACGACACAAATCAAGCTTCGTTGCAGGATTCTTGAGGCCGCAGCTCCGCCGGCCAAGCTTTCTTTGCAGCCCTGAAAAGAAGAATATCATCCAACTTCCTCATCAATTTTGAGCTCTCCATTGATGTTGTTTGAAATCCATCATGGGTCGCAAATTAAATCAACACGGTTGCCTGTTATTGCTGATCAAATTGAAGAACAACATCACATTGAGCTCTCATAGGCACTGAACCACAGCTTGTATAAAATGGAGCTCTTTGGGAGTCTCTTTCTCTACTTTGACTATCAAATATTTATTTTCATCTCCATGCCATTGATAACTCTCATATCAGCCTATAGTCCTGATGAGATGCTTAACCCTGGTCATCCTCCTTGTCACCTGCCCTCAAAAAAGTACAAGGAAAAATCACCCACCTATGTTTACAAGCTGGTATCTCTTTCCTGACATGACTAGTTTGATCAATTGAGCTTACTTTTCAAATAAACTTGGTAGCCTATCAAACCAAGTGAAACTCTAATGTTGACTTTAATTTTTAACATCTTCAAGTTTATACCAAGTAATTTTATTAGACTATGAGATTTATCCATCAATATTATACCTTCTTGATCATCTTTTATTGACACTGGATCATTTTCTATGAATACAGGCCTCTCTGAGCTCTGTTTGTAAAGTTTGACATTCTTCAATTGTCAATCTTACCACAGGACATTGATATTGAGGTCTGAATACATCATCCTTCCAATTATGTAGAATTATTTCTGCACATTTTGAATTGGGAATCAAGATTGTTTGAAAATAAAATGGTATGACAGCTCTAGATCAAGATTTATAAATCAATCTTAATCTGATCAATCTTGTATATGATGAACTCTTGAGAACCGGTCCTGAATCAGCTTCTCTGCTTTTGTTTTGTCTAAACAATTCACAAATTCTATTAGGATCCGATACCTTGAATAAAGATCCATTAATTTTGCTCATCCTATATTCCTTCCTTGTTTATTTTCCTGAGTGATTTTTGAATTTTAAACAACAAAAAACTTTGCTTTTCCTAGTAAGATGATTTCAGTCTTTTAGTCATCATTCAATCAAGATGAAATACTGAGATGGTCTTCAAGCCACATGTATAAGTTGGTTTTCTTTTGAGATCATATGGTTGTGATAGTTTTTCAGTCTCAAAAAATGGAAATGGCCAATATTTGGGTTTGTTTCCTTGCAGTTTTAATGTTGTTAGTGTATGGACTTCGCAAGGGAAGAGAGATGAGAGAAGGCTAATGAGCTCCTTTTAGTATCAAGTAGGCTTGCATCATGAGGAGCAATAACATCTGCTCAAGAGCATACATACAAGATGTGTGGTTTAACATGTATAACCATATGTAGAGTAGCCTTATACGGCTCATAACAGTTAGTTAGTGAAATTATTCATGGTGTTACTCATGGATAAGCCTCATATAGTCTCAGCATTCATGTGGGCACACCTTTTGGGAACCCCAAGGCATAGGTGCAAGGGTGAAAACTTGAAATAAGGGGTGGGTCTGCCACAGATTCCGCTTCAAGCTTTTTGTTCCATTCTTGGAATTTCTTCTGCTGTTATTACACCCCTATAAGATTCTAAAGGAGGAGTCTTCACTGGGCAAGGTGGGTTGGGAGCAAAGCTCCAAAGGGTAATCTAAAACCCAGCTGTCAATTCCAAAAGACTAGCTCTAACCAAAGGTATTTGTTGAATCAGTTCCTACTATAAAGATGAGAACACAAGGAGTGGAATAAGACAGCAAGTGATGAAAGGATGTGCTCACCTAGCTCCAAGCTAAGGTACTTGGTGAAGAAAGGGCTCTTCCTGGAGCTAGGTGTGTGATGACTATAATAACTCAGACCTGTCTACAACCATAATGACTTGTACCTCTATGTAACCCTTACATACCCATCCCCCCCAATCATGCCAAAGGACAAGATCCAGAGGATTTCTGAGTGGATTATACTAACTCCAAGCTTTGGCAAAAAAAGGATGGGATTTTTCATGTATGCAACTAAAACAATTTTGCAATTACATCATTGGAGGCAATCACTAACACTGCAGGTGTTGAAGGCCCTTTGTTGGGGATGTCTTCTCAAAAGACTAAGTTACAAGTTCACTGTTACGATCCTCAAGAGGCATGTAACTGTTAGTGAAATACCGGGTAGTAGATGTCACAGACACGAGATTAGACTATGTTGTACAAACCACAGTTGTCTTTTCTCTTTCTTCTTCATACGACAATCTGCATAGCTTATTAGACACCCAACCTTGATCCCCGCCGAGAACCCCACACCGAGGCCTTAACATATTGTCGTATCTACAACAAGCGGGCATCAACAGATCAGAAGAACTAGAATCAGAAACTTTAAGAATTGAAATTGAACTCGAATAAGATTAGAAACAACAAGAAGGATAGATTAGATTATATTTAGAAAATCATTGAACTGAAACTTTATACTTGATATTGAACGCACCACTGAAGATTAACACCGAACTACCTCCGCAGAACTCTATCGATCACGTCTCCCTCATACAGATCTCCCTTGCTCGACGACGACGATCCGGATAGTGATCGTGAGGAATCCTTTGTCGACACCAACCAAGCACCACCTGTCACTGAAATTACGGTCGATGAGATGGAGGAAATCCAGCGTCAGTTAACTGAACTCCAGAATTCATTAGCCGGAGAACGTCGCCTTCGAGAACAAGCCGAAGCCCGCAGTAGACAGGCGGAAGAGCGATTAGCCGCTATCGAGTCTTCTCGTAACACTACTTCGCATACCTTCACTAATGCGGGGAATGCAGCACCTCCTACAGTGCCACAACACGAGACGACCCCAAATCCCAAAGGGCCTAAGGTCGCCACGCCCGACAAGTTCGATGGCAATCGAGGTGGCCCAGCTGAAGTCTTTGCCAGCCAAGTCCAACTGTATATGTTGGCACACCCTCATCTATTCCCCACCGACCGTACTAAGGTCGTATTCGCGCTATCATACCTCACAGGTACTGCGAGTTCATGGGCCCAACCGATGATGACAGAGTTACTTGACGACTCCACTGCCCATTTAGTCACGTTTGACCGGTTCGTGCGTAACTTTAAAGCGATGTATTTCGACACCGAAAAGAAGTCGAAGGCGGAGAAGGCATTACGATCCCTTACCCAGAAATCCACTGTCGCAGCGTACACCTATGAGTTTAACTTACACGCTGCTAACACAGGCTGGGAAGTGCCTACACTGATCAGCCAGTTTGAACAAGGCCTGAAACGAGACATAAGAGTAGCTATGGTACTAGTTCAAGATGAGTTCACTTCAGTAGAGCAAATAGCCAACCTCGCGATCAAACTGGACAACAAAATCCACGGTACAGCAGACACTTCAACCACTGTATCAACACCAGCTCGAGACCCCAATGCGATGGACATCTCATCTTCGTTTACTCGACTATCCGATGAAGAACAATCTCATCGTTTACGTACTGGTGCTTGTTTCAAATGTGCTGCACGAGGCCACCGTGCCAATGCTTGTCCTGGTAGAACGGGTGATCGTAGAGGAAGAGGAAATGGGGGTTACAGTAGTCGCATTGCTGATTTAGAGGTGAAGCTAGCTGCTTTGAATGATAGTAGGAATGAAGTGAAGGATCGGGCAGAGGGTTCTAGTCGTAGTGATGTTTCAAAAAATGGAGGCGCTCAAGCTTGACGGTTGTGCCTAGCTTGAGCAGTATGGATTTGGGTGCTTCAATAGCTCTAGGAACTAGCACTGTTGTAACTTGCAATACGAGCGACCCACGCTTATTCCTCTCAGTTACCTTTTCCCTGACCCAAAATCCACGCGCCACACCATCGTATTACCCATCAGCCCGCCTCCTGATTGATTCAGGTGCCACCCACAATGTGTTGGGAGAATCATTTGCAAGAAAAGCCGATATCTTACACCTAGGAGTGAGCACTTCACGCGACATCACAGGATTCAATGGTTCAAGATCAAGATCTTCACATGAACTGGACCTCTACCTCGAACGCGACACCCAACCCACCAACTTCATCATCACCGACCTTAAGAATACGTATGACGGTATCCTAGGCATTCCATGGATCCGCGCGAACAGTCACAGGATTGACTGGAGTAGTGGTATCATCACCACAGCTAATGTTTTTGCTGCCTCCACAGTAGTGGAGTCGTCTGGACCATCAAAACCCTCCAAGGATCCCAAGTTGGAACACCCGAGGGACGCTAGGTACCGTGACGAGGGGATGTGTGTTACTGATAACACGTTAACATCCCCGCAGAGTGAGTCTTTTAATCTATTACCTCAATCAGATTCACCCGAAGGTGTTGGCAAGCATGATTCTCTTCTACAACAGCTAGAATCCAGTACGACAAACAACGAATACAACCTCACCGAAGGCACGATTACACACTCTAACCTGTTAACGCCCGACATCAAGACTCAAACTGAAGGAGACTGCATTGCGGCTGATGATCCAGCCTTGTCTACGCCGAAACATAACCCTGAAGGTCCACTGGAGGAGCCCACAGGGCACGCAAGGCAACATGACGAGGGGGCGTGTATTGTAAAAAGTACACATAAGCCCCCGCAATGTGAGTTCGACTCGTCTCATCTCAACCCATCCCCCGTATCAGCTGGCAAGCCTTTTCTTTCCCTAAATAACAGTCCCACCGAAATCAGCTCCTTGAAAGCCTCGTGGTCGACTTCTGCTCGTCTAGCAGCCGATGAAAAAAAGAACATACCCACTAAATCAGTGGAAGAGCTAGTACCAACAGCTTATCATCGGTATATCCGCATGTTTCAGAAATCCAATGCTCAATGCCTACCACCTCGAAGAAAATATGACTTCAAAGTAGAGCTGGTAGAAGGAGCGCAACCTCAAGCTAGCAGGATAATACCATTATCCCCAGCTGAAACTCAGACTTTAGACAAAATGATAAACACTGGCCTGGCAAATGGTACTATCAGACGTACAACCTCACCCTGGGCAGCTCCGGTGCTCTTCACCGGGAAAAAAGATGGAAATCTAAGACCCTGCTTCGACTACCGTAAACTGAACGCCGTGACGGTTAAGAACAAATATCCGCTGCCCTTAACCATGGATCTGGTGGACAGTCTCCTCGACGCTGACAAGTACACCAAACTGGACTTACGGAATGCATACGGTAACCTACAAGTAGCTGAAGGAGACGAGGATAAACTCGCCTTCATCTGCAGAGCAGGTCAGTTTGCCCCCCTGACAATGCCTTTTGGACCAACGGGAGCTCCTGGATACTTCCAGTATTTCATGCAAGACATACTGCTCCAACATATTGGAAAAGACGCGGCTGCCTTTTTAGACAATATTATGATCTATACAAAAAAGGGGGTGCGGCACGAAAATGTTGTATTACAGATACTAGAGATCCTTGATAAACACCAACTATGGCTTAAACCAGAGAAGTGCGAATTCTCAAAATCAGAAGTCGAGTACTTAGGCCTGGTCATATCACGCAACAAGATCAAGATGGATCCTACTAAAGTAAGAGCCGTATCCGAGTGGCCAGCCCCAAGAAACGTCACCGAGCTCCAACGATTCATTGGATTTGCAAATTTTTATCGAAGATTCATCAGCCATTTCTCACAGACAACCAGACCCCTGCATAATCTGACACGCCATAAAACGCCTTACTTATGGGATGACGAGTGCAAGAAATCATTTGAAGAATTGAAGAATGCTTTCACGTCAGCACCGGTTTTGAAGATTGCAAATCCATACAAACCTTTTGTACTGGAATGTGACTGTTCCGATTTTGCAATTGGCGCCGTACTATCCCAAATCAGCGAGGACGACAATGAACTACATCCAGTTGCATACTTATCCAGATCATTGGCACAGGCGGAACGGAATTATGAAATATTTGATAAGGAACTCCTTGCTATTGTGGCGTCTTTTAAAGAGTGGAGGCACTACTTAGAAGGAAACCCGAATAGATTGGACGTCATAGTATATACGGACCACCGCAATCTTGAATCATTCATGACTACCAAACAATTAACCCGACGCCAAGCTAGATGGGCCGAGACTCTAGGATGCTTTGATTTTCAAATTAAATTCCGCCCAGGACAACAAGCCGCTAAACCAGATGCACTGTCAAGAAGACCAGACCTAGCGCCAACTCATGACGAAAAATTAACTTTTGGTCAACTGCTTAGACCGGAAAACATCACACCCGACACTTTTCAACCCGAGGTTGCAAGTATTGAATCTTGTTTTGAGAACGAGGAGATTGAACTACCAGATGCAGAGCATTGGTTCGAAGTAGATGTCTTGGGAGTAAACAATGAGACACCAACCGACCCCATCCTCAACGACGAAGATATCATAGGCCTAATCAGAAAGACTACTAATGATGATCCAAGACTGAAGGAACTTATACAAGCAATTTCCAATCCCATATCTACAGCAATACGTCAAAAAACGGCCAACTATAGAGTACATGATGGAATAGTGTATAATCAAGGGCGAATCGAAGTGCCAAACAACAACGAGATCAAACGCCAAATCCTACGCAGTCGCCACGATAGTCTACTAGCGGGACACCCGGGCAGGGCGAAGACACTTAGTTTAGTGAAGAGAAGCTTCACGTGGCCAAGCCAGAAAGCGTACACAAACAAATATGTAGATGGATGTGATTCTTGCCTACGAAACAAATCAAGTACTCAAAAGCCATTTGGATCTCTCGAGCCTCTACCAGTACCAGCGGGACCATGGGTCGACATCAGCTACGATTTGATTACCGGACTGCCACTTTCCAACGGAAAAGACAGTATACTCACAGTAGTCGATCGCCTCACGAAAATGAGCCATTTTATTCCATGCAACGAATCCATGACAGCAGAAACATTAGCAGACTTAATGGTGAAATTTGTATGGAAATTACATGGCACCCCCAGAACTATCACATCGGATAGAGGGAGCATCTTCATTTCTCAGATCACAAAGGAACTGGATAAGAGACTAGGCATTCGATTACAACCTTCCACAGCATACCACCCGCGCACCGATGGTCAGTCCGAAATTGTCAACAAAGTTGTAGAGCAGTACCTTCGACACTTTGTCAACTACCGACAGGACAACTGGGAGACTCTCTTACCAATCGCCGAATTCTCGTACAATAACAAGGACCACGCTTCGACAGGAGTCTCGCCGTTCAAAGCAAACTATGGGTATAATCCTAGTTTCAGTGGTATCCCCTCCGCAGAACAATGTATACCTTCAGTAGAGAAAAGACTGACAGAACTAATCAATGTACAATCGGAACTGACTGAGTGTTTGAAGACAGCACAGGAAGAGATGAAAATTCAGTTCGACAAGGGCATCCGCTCAACCCCCGATTGGAAGATTGGCGACCAGGTTTGGCTCAACAACAAGAACCTTTCGACGACAAGGCCTAGTCCTAAATTAGATCATAAGTGGATGGGTCCTTTTAACATCTCCAAGAAAATATCAAGATCCGCATATGAGCTGACTTTACCTACGTCAATGAGGGGTATACACCCAGTATTCCATGTCTCTCTACTTAGGAAACACGAAACAGACGGTATTGAAGGTCGTCAGGAATCCGAACCGCAGCCAACAATCATGGAAGGAAATGAAGAATGGGAAGTATTAGAAATATTAGACTGTAGAAAAAGGTATAGGAAGAAGGAATATTTAGTCAGCTGGAAAGGGTTTGGAACTGAACACAATTCATGGGAACCTGAGGAAAATTTATCAAATAGCAAAGATTTAGTGAATGAATTCAACATAAAATTCCCAAATGCAGCAAGTAAATACAAAAGGACAAGGAGAAAATGAGAGAGGGCAAGCTTTTTCCCACTGGGTTTTTTAACGCTGCCCGTGGAAGGAACGCAGAACTTGCAAGAGGGAGTTTGGGCGTAAAAAGGGGGATAATGTTACGATCCTCAAGAGACATGTAACTGTTAGTGAAATACCGGGTAGTAGATGTCACAGACACGAGATTAGACTATGTTGTACAAACCACAGTTGTCTTTTCTCTTTCTTCTTCATACGACAATCTGCATAGCTTATTAGACACCCAACCTTGATCCCCGCCGAGAACCCCACACCGAGGCCTTAACATTCACATAAATGTTGATAATATCAAGATGACCTCTTAGATTGAGATGGATATTCAAGCTCAAAACTCAAGAGGAGTCTCTACAGTCAAAATCACCCTGTCAACATTTTTCACATCATTTTGCCCATTTCTTATTTTTTTGAGATTTTGTGTACATACTCAAAAAGCACTCCCTTGCACGCCCATTATGGGTGCTGTCAATAAGTGTGCTTATTGAGCAAGGTAAGAGCTTTAATAAGAGGTATCTTCTTATTAAAGATTACACTAATGAAGAGACAGTGACTCTAGCAATCAAGAATCAAGTAAACAGAGTATTAAAAGGATATCAAGGACGTGGCTATTACTAACTGCAGAGGGTTATCACTGGAAAGTGATCAGGCTTCAAAGAGGAATAGGGACATCAAAAATTTGCTTTTAATAATGTTGAAAACTTGGTAATATGATTGAAGGTAAGGAACAAAAGAAATAAGACAAAAGCAAGGGTTTATATACCCATCAGAACAAGAGTGACACACACAGTAAACAGTAAAAAACCACATCATAGAAGTGAATAAGAACTGATCATGAGAACAACTGATCATTGATCTGTAAGAAGTGAATAAGAACTGATCATGCGAACAACTGATCATTGATCCGTAAGAAGTGAATAAGAACTGGTCATGATAACAACTGACCAGTGATCTGTAAGTGAATAAGAACTGATCATGAGAACAACTGATCATTGATCCGTAGAAGATCTTGTATGATCTTTACAAATAGATGTGCATGTAGAAACCGTCCCTTTTAGCGTGAGTAAACCCATCCACCATTTAATCCTGAATCACCCTTGTGAATTATTCAATAACAATTCATCCTTTTAGCTCAAGGACCCTGGACATCCTTTTTTGGTGGCCATCACATGCCAAGAAGATCACTTTTAGATGATCAGTTACTAAGTTGGGTTCCCGATCCACCTTAGTAGCTTGAACTAGGATCACACGTGTGTATTAGACAGGTCATCATTAAACAAAGCCCTCCAGGATCATCTTCCAAATTGATCCGTGAGTATTTGTTTATTGAAGATTGACCAGCTTTTGAATACACGTGAATAAAGAGAAATATAGAAACTTTATAGAGAAAGTGATAAGTAAAGGAAATAAGAGAAATAAAGCACTATGTGTATTGTGTGTGTACTTAATGATTACATGTATGTAACTACATGTAATCCCTTGTTAAAAGTCCTTTCAGCTTATTACTACATGTAATTGATTGATTACATGTAGTTATTGATATGTAATAAGGTTTGTTTGTGAGGAAGGAGATATACTGCTATGGCCGTGTATTCCCTTCCTGACAGGTGCACCTTTGAACACCCAAGAGAGGCATACTGGATGCACTCTGAATTCAAAGATTGCACCCACCACTATAATCTGCATATCCTTCCAAGGATGTACAGCAGATTATACATGGTAATTTTACTGCAAGAAGACTCAAACATCACCTCCAAGAAGAGCTATCAAATGCATGTAAGTTATTGAATCTAAAGTCTGGGGAAGCAATGATAAGAAGCGGTTGCAGTGTGGAATCATGAGCAATACTGAATTGGTTTATTTTTATTTCAGCAACAATGGATCTCAGCTCAGTGATCTTATGCTTAGTACTCAGTAGAATCTACAATTGAAATCCAGTTCCCTCATTGATACATCACTAGCAACATGGAAATAATCATAAACCTGCATTGCACTCAAGATACCTTGTTCTCAGGCTGCTTACACCATTTTCAAATTGATACTTATATCCAAGAGAATTGTGTGTCTCGAAACATCAAGGACACAGATTCAGGTTTTATCATTGCACTTATCCTGTTCTTTGATTGTAATCAAGTGAAGCAATTTTTTCAACTTGAATGAACACACATTCCATAATATAAACTATTGTATAGTATCTATGAGATCTTTTCAAAGTAATATATTCTACATTCCTTGGCCCAATGCTTGATCAAATGTACAATGAATACTATCCTTCTGTGTTGATGATGGATCCGTTTTTATATGCAGATTTCCATTTATCTATCAAATTCCTGATCAGGTCAATGGATATATTGTTGTTGTCATTGTGATGAGCAAAATAAACCAAGACCTCTTGAGCAGGAATTCCATCAGTAAATTTAGCCTTCTCAAATTTTGGAATGAGTGAGGCAACTTTTGAAAAATCCAGATCTCTCCATTGATTCATATAATCCTTCAAAAAAATCCACCCTGCACAGAGTATTGGTACTTCTGCTGTTTCTCCTAGATATTTCATATTGTCCTTTAGGTATCCCAAGAATGCTGAAGTCAGTTTCTTTGCATTCCTTACCACTCTTGAAGTGTGTCTTCCATTAATTCCAGGAAATGATGCTAGTTGTGTATATAAGTCACTATCCAAAATTTCAAACCAATCCCCAATTAGGTCCCAAATTTAATTTTCCTGTACATTGTTCCCTAGCTTTAAAAGGTGTCTATAATCAATTGACATGGGCACTGGGATCATGTCAAGTTGGGGGCTGACGCAGTGACTGGAGCTTTGTGCTGAGAGGTGAGTAGATGAGTCTAGCAAATTGTCTGAAGTCTTCAATGATAGCCAATCATCCTGGACATCTTTGAAGTTCATAGCGGTGCTTGTATTAATCATCAGAAATACTAAAGCTTGTATTGTGCATTGTGAAATGTGCATTATTGGTCTTTTATAGTTGAGCGTTGGGCTTTTGGTGGAGTAAGTTGATTAGAATGTCTAAGTTTTACCTTTAAACGATTGCGAGAAAGAATATTGATAGCTGATGTCAATAAATTCAATTGATAAACTTTGAAATACAAATATGGTTCTTAAGAACACAAAGCTCCACAAGTTCCACAAGGTAATTTAGGCAAAACACAAAAATTCCAAACACCCAAGCACAATTCTATCAAATGAAACAAGTCATTGACTGCTGTATTGGTAGGGACTTCCCTGCACAGCAGACATGTATAGATCCTAGAATAGAACTGAATAACTTGTACCTTTTCTTGACAGAAATGGAAAAGGAACTTGACAATGCATCTATCCTTGAACAGAACTGACTCACCATAGGCTCTCCCTGAGACCAATGGCCAAGGAAATTGGCACCAAGGGACTTTCAACTTACACAGACTTCTGGCTACAGGACTGACTGAATGAAGGACCTCCCTGTGATTGGTGGACAAGGGATTTGATAATGTATGTATCCTGGAATAGAATTGACTGAATGAAGGCGCTCCCTGAAACCAATGGCCAAGGGACTTGCAACTTATACAGACTTTTGGACACGGCACCTTTCTGAAGATGATTTTGTTTCCTGTTTGAGACTCTATATGAACTTCAGTCAATTTGTATATATACTAAGATGCACCCAATTCAATCAAGTCCTTCCCAAAGACCAATGGCTCATGGACTTGACACTTATATAAACTCCTAGGCATGACCCCTTTCCAAAAGGATCCTGCCATTCGCATTCCATATAACAAACATCTGGGTTCTGGATTTCAGGGTGCCTAATTCAGTAGGCACATTCATCCTGCACCTGCATATGCATCTTTAGGGTAGGTGATGCATGGAAAGACCTAGGAATTCTGCAGGTCTGGGCCTGGGAAAAGTACCTCAGATGTGGAATTGCCTCATCGTAACATATTTTCAGGTTCAAAAAAAGTAAGGGGTGTAAACTTCAAGTTTTGATGCCAAAACTCTACAATACATAAATATTTTGACTTTATAACTAAAGATGAAGATGAAAACAGTGAAGCTCAAATTACAGTTATTGCAGTCTGTGAAGAACAATATGAAAATATGTAGCTGTGAACATAGTATGATTCAAATTAAAGGGGAGCAAATAATTTTTTGCTTTTTAAATGACTTAGTGTAGTTAATTAAACACACTCAAAGATGATCTCAGATGTCATGAATACAAGATCAAATGAATCAGGGTACAACTGATTTCTTGGTGATTGTAATCAGGATCACAAAGTATTCACTTAAAATGCATTACATGTAGGGATCTTTTTTACTCAAAGGTGCATTACGGATATATCTCTCTTTCACATCATGCCGCTTTGTTAAGTTCTTCAGGGTCCTTTATATATAGAACAAACCTTCTAGATTGTTGTTCTCTTTTTCCCAATCAAACTCAAACTAATTTGTTCCTCCGCAGATTGTGTTCCCTTTTGATCAATCCAAGTCTTCCTCTGTTCAGACTCTGTTTGATCTTGATCATTTTCAGGGAAACTGAAACTGCAAATACCCTTCTTTCTGTGGTTATGAGCCCAGTGCTCCACTAAGCCCAAATCACTCAAATTTTTTTGATCAAAAACTTCATTAATGTATTGTCAAACCAGGCTGACTTGAAAACACTCCTGAAACTTAGCTTTTGTTTTCAAACTCAAATTGTATGCCAAACAGTCCAGACCTCATAACACAACATTTGGTACAAAATCAATACTGGTCTTTGTCTTCTTCATTGATTATCATACAATGGTCAATGAATTTATTGAATTTCATAATAGAGTTTCACAGACAACGCCAAAGTAAAAGCAAAATGAAGCCAAATAGAGGAAGAATTCAACTGGGACAATAAAGAAGTACAAAAGGGCATGTTTGAGCTGGGAATCCACATGTACTGAATTACTCCAAAAATGCAACTTCTTCTTTCTACTTTATATTTACTGCAAGTATGTGGTAAACATTTTTATATATCTTATTAGTCTTAGTAGATCCCTGGTGAGTGAAATATCTTGAGTACAAAGGTCCATTGCCCGTTATCACTGTTAAAACAACCTTGCCCTGACTGGAAACTTGTCAATCCCATACTCCCAAGGGATCTTGAGTGAATCTTCAACTTGATCAGTATCATACATAGAGACTTTTAGATCCTCTGCAATCGATCTCAATGAGACTTTGGGAAGCAAAAGCATACAAGCTCAAATATCTGAGCTGAGAGGATCAGCTTTTGTGTGGTGAGGTTCTTTTGGAGGTTGAAGGTGAAAAATTTTAACAAAGGTTTTCATAGTGTAATTATCCCAACAGAAACTCTCAAAAGCGGGTTTTGGAATTGAACAGCTTAACAAAACATTCCAAATAAAATTCTAGCTGCAGTAAACAACAACAAATCAGCTTCAGAAAGAGTTTGAAGGCTTGAGAAATAGTACAGCTCTCACTAATAGAAATATAATATTTTCTGGGCAAAAAATAAAAATGCTGATACACAAAAATCTTGAGTGGTCAGGAGGAGAGAAAAAATAAATGTGAATGTTTATGGTACTCAAAGCTGTGTATACTTTGCTGTGTAGTTTTTTTGTATTTTTTCAGCTAGAAACAACCGGGAAAAAGTTTTTCTTGATTTAAGCTCAAGAATATGTACTTTTAAGCCAAAAACATAGTTTTTCCTGGTTATGTGTAGTTGTGAAGAAAGACAACAAAACTATTCACGGCAAAGTTTACAAAGCTTTGAGTACTGTAATTGTGCTCATGGTTGAGACCTTCAATATGAGGGCTTGCTGGTATTCTCAGAGTGCAAATGGGTGAATGTACTAACAAGAAACCTCAATGATCATCCGACCTGTAACAGATATCAGAATTTGGCTCAAGGGTGACAAGAGGACATTTTGAGTACTACAATAGCTGATATCTTTTGCAATTTGTGGACAAAATAATTGATCTCTGGTTCATTGAACAGCAGAACTCTGTGACCATATCTTCCATTAAGACAGTTGTATTTGGTCCCAAAATCACTCCATGTGGCTATATAAGAATTGTTTTTGAGCTATAAATGGATACTAGGGCCCCGGTGTAGTATTTAAAGCTCAACAAGAGCTTTACAACACCTAAGAAGGGATAATCTACTACTTGTAATATAGTAGAAGTTGCCTAAAGACTGCCTTCTTCAAAGAAACCAGCACAAGGGCACTTGCTGACCACTTTGTGATAACAGAGAAAAAGATAAAGGCACCAGAGAAATAAAGCAATACTGTTGTGTAGTATTATTCCCAGTTTTAAGTGCAAAAAAAGTCCACACACTATGTTATCACTAGCAATACTGTTGTTAAGTATTATTCCCAATTTGACTTATAGTCTTTAACACACGTAAATAAATTTCTCCTTGCTTTGAAGGGGCGGATTTAAGTGATCTTAGTACAAATATAGTAAATAAATGATGATTTATAACACTACAACAAAGGTATAAGATGCAGAAAAGGGAACAACAATCCCAAAATCATCAAAGAATATTTATATCCACATGTAACAACCTCTACAACAGTCAACAGCCTCAAAAACCAGTCAAATCCGCCTAAAGAACCCTAAAACCCATGTAATGACGCAATGTAATGATCTTGTTACTAATGTATGATGTAATTTTCACAGCCAAAAGTGATCAATGATGCAATGATGTAATGTACAGCACTTCTTAAGATGAATACAGGTGTTTTTTTCCTTGTAAACTAGCTGCAAACCCATTTTTGAGATTACAAATTTTTTCAGAAGTGGTCCAATTTTGATCTACTATAGTGCATCTTGTAGCCCTCGTGATACTGATCATTTATGACACCCATATGACCTATTTCTGATGAGTGGTGAGTAAGATATTGAGTTGTGAAGTTAAGGTTTTTGGTGTTACATGTTGACTTGTGACTGTAAATTCAAGATTCACACTAATTTCTTATTTGCCTTATACCTTTTTACATACACCTCCGTTACTAATGTTTTAAAGTTTGTACATTATGTAATCCACTCTTCTGCGTTGAATGAGCTATCTACCAACTTAATCTGACGTCATTTGACATATGTAATTAGCTGAAAACCTACATTTCCCACGAAATTCACTCATTTTCTTCACTTTTCACAGCTACTACTCTCTTTTTCTTGCTCATGTAATATGACATCATCTTCTATAACCTTAAAAATCCCGGAAAATCCTCTTGGCAACCTTAATTTCCACTACTACCACCATTACATATGTAAACTACACGCATAATCCTTGTTTACCAACTTTGAAAAAGTACCTTTCTGCTAATAACTTCTGTTTTCCCTTATCAACCTTGAAGATTAAAATTGTTAATGTATAATAAAATGTTGTTCTTTCATATTCTAACCTTATAAAACCCATAACTTAATTATAAATAAGCTAAAAACCATTTTCCAACTTTTACACCTATATTTTTGAATTTTTCTTATCTTTTCTTTTTCTGTCTTTTTGTAATGACTTTGTAAGTAAACTACGTTGATCTTAAGAATAATCTTGAAATGAGATGACATAATATTGAGCTAATAAGTATACATAAGCCTCTAAGAGCTTCAATTGATCTGAAAACCTGAATTTCGAATTTCCTGCTACACTGAAGTTTTCTAATAACTTGGTAAAGTAAAGATGATTAATTTTCTTGCTTGTTATCATAAATAGATCACCACACCAGCGGCTGGTGTCACCCTCACAATCTGTTGCTATTGGACCAATGGGTCCATTTTCACTCTGCAGGCAGTGCTTTTGCTCCTCCAAAAATCACACAAAGGGACCAGAAGCAAAAAATTGGCAGGATGAGAGAAATTTCCCAAATATGTGGAAGTCTTTCATTACAAAATTGTTCTTTATTAACTCCAAAGTTGTTTCTCAGCACTATCAAGTATATTTGACCCCAGTTTCTAGTGCTGGATTTGTATGCAAGAAAGGTGAAGTAGTGAGAGCAGACTATTTGGTGGTCAATATTGTAGGTAAGAAGAAAGGGCTGAACATTAGACATAACATGTGTATGATTAAAATGACACCACTTAATTCATTGAACAAGAACTGCTTTTGAGGAGCAGTGATTTATGCAATTGTTCAAAGGAAGAAAAACAAAATGCATTAATGTGATCAGAGTAAAAGAAGACCAAAAGCATAAAAAGAAGCACTGAAAAGCACTGAGCCCCATTGTTTACCATGTTCAAGGGAATAAATGCATCCAACCAAAGACCAAAAGCACTGGCACCAATTGTAATCCAGATTTAAGTTTTATGATTTTTGTGGGTCAGCCACAGCTTTAGGACATTGACAAAACATTTATAAGAAAGCTATAGCTTGCTTTCTAATGAACTAAACATCAAGTGTTTTGAAGAAGAAGCGCAAAATCAATGGGCATTTGGAGAATTGAAGATGTTCTCTTGGTTCTGGTCCAAGTTTCAGCAACTGTTATGGGTGGTCATCTGATGATCATAAATGTTTTGTGTTGGTACTTTCAACTATATACACTGTAAAAGCGCAAAAAACTCAGACTAAAGGTCTTTATCATGGAGACAATATGCATCTTTTTTTGAATTTTTCTCTTTCTTCCTCAGCGCTCAATATTTTTGCATATCAGTTGCAGGATACAAAGTAGAATCCAGGCATGTGCCCGGCTTTGTGCCCGGAATTATTTTGGCAGTAAATTTTGATTTTCTGGGCAAAAGTCCCGGCCCAGAATTTGAATTTACTGCCAAAAAAAATCTGGGCACAAAGCTGGGCACGTGCCCGGCTTCTACTTTGTATCCCGTAAGTGCTTATGTTTTCTGCCCAGAAAACATGATATTTCTTGTAGTGGAATTAGATGATTTTATCTTTAAAAGCAATAAATTAATTTCAAACTGAGCATAGGAAGAATCAATGATACAAATTGTCAATCAAAAGTGAAAAATTGATTTTACACATATTGATGTATCTACAACCTAAATTCATAAAGCTTGACAACCCAATCCTGTTTCCAAATTCCTTGCCAATTTAATCCACTTTCCTTTGTTTGCAAAACCCTTAAAAAGCTGATTGCCCTGCTAAGCCCTTGTCATGATAATTTCAAAAATTGAAAAAAGGAATGAGTCAAAAGAACCAACACTTTGGTTGCTCAAAATTTGTAGAAAATTAACAGAAACAAGAGCCAAACTAATGCCAACAATTATAGTTTTGGTCTTTCATTTGGAGATTGGGAGATCTTAACTGCAGAATAAAGATAACAACTGTGGGATTTGGGGTTATCACATAGAAAAGTTAACTCAAGCCAAAAAAAAGCCAACAGCCTTTTGCCAATGAGATACTTACACAGGCCACATACAGGCCCTGTGGCTTCCAGGGCAAGCATAGGGCCTTAGCCACATGGTGTGGGGTCTATTGTGGGTGTCTGCCCAGGCTCTGAGAGGCCTCAGGTTAATGGGCCCCGGGTGTGACTGTTAGTCAGATGTCACCAGTTTTTTTAAGAAGGTATCAATCCAGATGGGCCTCCAATCAAGGGTTGATGAAGTAGTAGTGCCATACCTCATCAGTCCAGACTTGTGAAGCTTACATTCTACCAGCTCATATTTGACAATTCATTCCAGGTCAAGCATTAATCACATCTATCAATTATGTATCAGATATCTATGCAACACAAGTACCAAATAGATGGCTTAAGACAGGGTGATGTTATCCTCCTAGCATATTGAGATAAATCCATTTCAAAAAAGTTCCAGGAAAAACCCAATGCTTTTATCAGTCAAGCATTCCAACATTTTCTCCCAAATGAACAAAGAATTGAACATCACCCATTCACAAATGTACTCTTTCCCCTCTATGACATCAAAACATCAAATGAAAAAAATTGACACAAGAATTGAATCAAGACATCTTCTCAACATTTTTTTCTGCAAAATTTCAAAACAAAACCACAAACAAAAACAAAAATTTCCAATTCAATTTATTTTCCTTCAACAAACACATTCATTACATCATTTTTTAGCTTTTGCTCCTCTCTTTGCTCCAGAAGCTTTGGTTGGTTTTTTGGTATTTTTGGTAGGTTTAGTTACTACTACTTCTTCATCAACAACCATTTGATTTTCCGTTTCAGTTTCCTTTTCTGTTACCATTTCCGTATCTTTTTGCGTTTCAGTTTCCTTTTCAACTTCTTTTTCAACTTGAATTTCTTTTTCACCTTTAGGAACAAAACCTTGTTCCAACATTCTTTTTAATCTTCTAACTTCATCTACTGTTTCAGCTTTTTCGATTGCTAATTTGATTCGATCTCTTTCTTCATTGGTTAAAGTTTTTCCCATTTGTCCTGGTAATTGTTGATCTTTTTGTTGATAATCCATTTGGATTGCATTGTTTTCAGTTTGAACATCTAGGATTAATAGACTTTTTGCTAGATCGGTGGGTAGTTTTGTGGTTGGATCGTAAAACAACTCTAATGATGTTTTTCTTTCCTGAAAGTTCAGAACAAAAAAGAAACATAAGTTTACGTAAACAAAAGAAAATGCTATAAGATGTTATGAAACAGGGGACGACTTTACCTGATCTTTGATTCTACGATGATCTAACATTCTAAGTTTCTTACAACTATAAATACACCAATCTCTATAAAATGACATTTTAGTAATCGGATTTCCATTAAGAACTAAGAATTCTAAATGTTTGAATTGACTCAAAATTTTAAAAAGTTGATTGAAATTAGTCAATTGACAATTACTCATTACTAGTGATTTTAAATTAGGTAATGATTGTGATAAGTTGGGTGAAATAAATGTGATTGGATTATTAGATAAATAAAGATGTTTCAATCGGTTTAATTTGGGTAAATTGATGACTGATCGGATTATATTATCGGTTAAGTCTAATGAATCGATTGAATCCTGTGAAAGAAAATCAAAATTGATAAAATGTGGATTGAATTAAAAAAAGGTGATACCAATGCCAATGTTTGGTCACATGGTATCACGTGGAAGAAAAGGAGAAATGTCCAGGTAGGCATAAGTTTGAATTAGTGGTAACAAAACATGATGAAAGAATTAAAGAATCACCGCATCACCGTATAAACGTTTTTTGTTTTGATTTCATTGGATCGGGGAGTTGAAGAAGACCGTTCAAGTATAAGTTAAAGTAAAGAAACAAAGTAAGTGATGATTTGAATAGTTTTTTTATATATGATTCGACTCATCTATCAGGTCAGTAAAGCAAAACTTTCAAAAGAAATGAAACAAATCAAGATCGAATCAAACTGACTTTAGTAACTGCCAAGTTCTCTATAGCTGGTATTTGAAAACCACGTAAGTCTAATTCACGATCTTTGAGTGGATTGAGGTAGGAATGAGTTGAAAGTAACAGTTCGGGTGTCATTCGCGGCATCTTGAATGTTAGTTTCTGGAGTGATGTGGTTTTTTATTTGATCGATCGTTCCGCCCTTTTGGATTGGTTCTTAATTCCTACTTTCCGTCGGTTTTAGTTGTTCTTGTCCTTTTGACCGCTCAGCTCATCCATATCCACTCGATCACCCCAAATTGCCTGTCGACGCGGTCCGACAGTACCGACTACAAATAGTGATGAACAAGTGTCCGACTCAGACGCGGGTCAGGGTGGGGGTGGAAATTGAACGGGTCTCAAACCTGGCACTACAATCCTCAGAGTCAAGGGCCAAGGCTCTGCTTTTTGGAGTGGAAATTGTGTCCCAAGTTTTTGAAGAGCCATCCATTTCGGATAAAACCATAGAATTACACTCGGAACCTCATGAGTCCTTGGCACTTGAAAACAGCAGTGTAGGACAAAACATTAGAAAAACCTTCCAAGTAGCAGATAAAGTGACAACATCAGCGTATGGATCTCACAAGCACTCTGAAGGATACTTGGCAAACTCAATGACATTAACAGAGGGATCTGGTAATATTGGAATCATGATATAAATTGTATTTTTGTACTCCAAATATATGGCAAAGATTCTGAACAAAATGGGTTCATGCTGCAGATTTTCACATTGGAGTATTGAAGGGACCAACAGTGACTCAATCAAAGTCATTGCGCCTGCAGCCATATAAATTGATCAACAATTACTTTGACCTGTGGCCTGTATGCATTCCCCTTTTTTTCAAACTCAATCCTTTTTTCATAATCAATCCCTTTTTCGAACATCTGATTGGTCCTTCATAACATCTAGCATGGAAATGTTTCAGTCCTAGTCTCGATGAAAAGCAAAGCAATCAACCTCTCTCAATGACTGTCTGCGTAATTCTCTTGGTGTGAAATGTCATTTGGGTGTGGCAGAATTGTAATTTTACACATGGAGACATTATTTTTGGTGTAAGTTTGACATGTGCAAATACGAGACTTGGGTAGGGTAGGGTATATACATTGTTACGCTGGAATATTTCAAACTGCATTTCTTGGTGTTAAACTTTCAGCGTAAAATGAATGTCGTGGCCAGCTGAAAGACTTTTGCACTGTTATTTTCAAACTGCAATCTTTAACATCGAAAAAAAAATCGAAATGAGGGTAAAAATCAAAACAGGGGGTTCGTTTATCTTTACACTGACCCAATTTTACACAGGATGCTTCGATTCAAATGACTCAGTGTAAAATTCCCCGTCCCCATATGGAATTATTGCAAAATTTTCTATCAAGATGTTACCGGCTAATCAAGGGTAGTGTTAGGAAGATGCTCGCTATTTGTCTACTCAGATATGTACACATCTTTCCAATCTTTGAGACTCGCGTCTTACATAGTGGACTATTTTGTGCACCCATACGCTTCGTGTCACGTACTGCTATGCAGAGCCCAGCTCCTTGAAAACATATCATTCTTAGAAACCCTCGTACAAAAACAAAGATATCTGGTCTCTGTGATCGCCGGCTCCATTGTATTGGGTTGTGGCTATGTTCTGGATCATTAGACACGTGCTTGTAAATCATATTGGCCGGAGGCCTTGGGGTCCGTCGAGTGTTGGTTTGTAACTTTTCACAGATTGTATATTGATAAAGTACAGATTCTTCTTTGAAGTATGAGATCTGGTTTAAAAAAAGATAGAACTGTGGCAACAAATGTCACCGGTGAACATCCGGCGGTGTTTGAAAGGCGCTCGCGATTGGTCTCTGATTGAATCACTCCGGATCCAAAAGATCTCAAAGACAAGACATCCGATAATCCATTCAAAAGGCTAACTCAGTGTGCTCAGACTTGTTTGTCGGATAAACCGCTTTTCACTTTGGACGAAGGGCTTGGGAGTTATATGACATTGCACGGGCGGGGACTTGGCCGCACAGAGAGGGGTTTGTCAAGCTAAGACTTCTGGGTTCTGATCCTCCACGTTGAAAATGCCTATTTTTGATGTTGATCCGTTTTTTGAATTCTAGGTCTTGAAGAGATGCCATATGTCGATATTTTCGTGCCTCGGCCACAAACTTCAAATGTAGAGGCACGCGGGACTTGATTAAGTTAGGATATTTTCGAAAAATGGCTCGTTAAGCGGAAAGTACAACATCTTGCAAGTAGGACAAACAGACGTTATCTAGGTAACATGCGCAGACGTCTCATAATGAACACAAATCTTTTTTTTGTTGAAGATTGTATCATCAGGTTCAAAAGATGGAGACTCTTCATTGAGTTTTCCAATTCAAGCAGATGAGAGGCCGGAGGTCACTTGAGAAAAAAAACAAAGATAAAACTTGCGAGAGCATATGTGATCATCAGCTACACTATAAATGAGTTCATGTCTTTCACCAAGAAAGTTTTAAACAACGCTTGGGTTTAACTCACCTTCTACTCAATAACATTCATATCATTTTTGATTACACGTAGTATTCTGTTTTACCTATACTCTCCTCGAGATGATTACCTTTTGGATTTCACTCGTTATTTTGATGGGTTTTCGATCTGTAGTGACAGCTATGCAAATAAGTGAAATACAAGATGGTAAGTCTTGACTTGCCTGGATTCTTTTCATTTGTTTAAGCTACTTATCATCAATGTGGTGGCATGGTAGAGGGACTCAGAGCTGCTGTTACCACATTTGCTCGGGACATTCTGCTTAACGAACAGACCATGGGAAGGGATTGCTACAACCAGAGGAACCTTGCGCCAGAAGCTAGAATCTTTCACCCGCATGTTGAGATCATCGAGATAATCGATGATAAAAAGGAAAATGTTGAAGTAGAGGGTGAGTTTGATTGAATTGATGAAAAATCTTCAATTGCCCCTTGTGATGTCTCATGGAAGCTGATCTACATACTGGTAATTGTTTTAGCCTTCTTGGACGGTATAGAGAACCACAAATACTGGCGCAGCGGGTACAGAATAGGTGAGCCTCAAGGAGATCATCAGAAGCGTGCCACAAGCATTCAAGCGTTATGTACTATTTGGTGACCATAGATCGAGTTGAACCAGTTGAAGGCTCAAGAATGAAAGTTTCTTGGCCTTTACATCAAGGAGTTAACCCGGTCATTACCTTTGGACTCATTGGATCAAATTGGAAGATTTTCAAGATGGAATTTGCAAATGTTCGCCCTCCGTCTCGTAAGGACGCGGACGGCAACAGCATAGACGAATACCCCCCTGACAGCCCCTGACAGCCCTCCGCCATCACCAACACTGCCAGAAAATAAAGCAATTTCCCTGCGGAAAAAATTATTACAATTGATGCATTAGATAATCAGAAATGCTGATTTAATGCATGTTGGCATTGTCATCCATTTGTTGCTCTGAATGGCAATGTAAGCTTTGTGACTTGTAAATTACTACTCTTTGTGACTTGTAGTCACTTGTTGATTACTACATGCAGAGCTGCAATCAATAGTACATGCATATCTGGGCATGCACTTGCTTGCTGATGCTTGCCAAACATGCTCAGCAATGTGCTCAGATGTTCAGCACAGTTGTGAAGTAGCAAATTTGTACAAAAGAAAGATAATATAAGAACATGCTGAGCAAGTTGACCTGTGTAGAATGTGAAAGATCAGATGTGGGCATATATCGAGCAAATTTACCAATTGAGGAGTTTGAGAAAGACTGATTTTGAAGTGTGAGCAATCCTGTGGGACTACCAGTATTGCTCTGCTAGTTTATCAACTAGCATATCTCATTACTATTCAAGATTAGATGTGGCCATCATACATCTCTTTATATTTTGAGTCTATGTCATTTGAAGTTACACTTTGGTGTACAAGCATTAACCCATAATTGGAAATTTTCAAATGTTCTAGACAAACATTACATAAACTTAAATACCTACCCCCCTTTGAAACTTCAGGACATGACTTATGATCATAAGCTCAGTGGTTTCACAGGGGTGGGTAGGAACTGTGACATACTGAGCATTTACACTGTGAACATCATTCAAATTCCCCAAGTTGGAAGAGGAAAATGATTAATAGTACAGTTTGTCATAAAAGGATCTAATACTGCACACCTGAGCCATAACACCCACACTACATATGTGCAGCAAGCTAAGTAAATAGTTGTCTATCATGTACATACAGGACGCTCAGTTTTTTGCCCACCAGAATAAATAAATCACATGTTATACTACATGTAGCTTTTTTGACTGTGACAAAATTGTCTCAAAAATTCACTACATATAATTCTTCAGCTGCTCAGGCAATATTGTTGAAGCTATTTCTTAGTAACAGAAAGGGTGTTACATGCAGTTGAGTTGATGAGATTACACCAAAAAGTTGAGTCAGTGTATGTAGTCAATCTTTTGAATGCTTTTGTCAATCTGAAAAAAGTGACAGCATGTATTACATATGAATAACTTATTGTGATGAGCAGATAACTGAGCCAAGCTGTATGTACATGATAACCACCTCTTCACTGAGCCTGCTACACATATGTAGTGTGGGTGTTATGGCTCAGGTGTGGAGTGATAGATCATTTTATGACAATCCCTACTCCCAATCATTCTTTCCTGCCCACTTGGGGAAGTTGGATAATGTTTGCAGTGTGAGGTCACCAAAGATCACTAACCTAGAGGTGCACCCATGAAGTATGCGGTGGTAACTGGTTACAAATCTATTCAATCTTACCTCAGCACTCTCCTTTCATACCTTTAAATCCATCCCACGGTGTTGCCAGATTTTGACAACTCCACAATAAATTTCTGCATTTTTCCACATTCTCACACAAGTTTTGGAAAGCATTTCATGAAGAAATTGCCATAAATTTTCAAAAGAATTTCTGAAGCTGTGTAGTATCTTCTGCAATTTTTTTTATTCAAAACAACTTCATCAATCAAGTTGCACTGTGACCATCCTTATATCACAAATATCTGACCAGAATCAATTTGAAAGCACTTTTCCAAAAGCATTTCAAAAAGGCCTTGATATACCCTTTGATCAGCAGAGTTGAAAAAGCACCTGTAATAACTTTTGAAAAGCATTAATTAACTTTGAGTCATGAGTTCTGAGGCATTTCCTTAATCTTGATATTGAAAAGTCAAAACAATGACTTCATAACTTTCTAAAGCATGTCCTTTCACTTTCAATCTAAAGCTTTGGAAGTCTCTCTTCACAAGATGTATTCCCCAAAATAACTGTTATGTTGTCATCAGTCAAGCTGAAATGCCCACATCAAGTACCACATAAAGCAAATCCTTGAACTCTTTTTAAAAGCAAATTGCAAAAAGCACTCTACTCTTTGGAGATCAAATTTTAAATAGTGTTTGCAGCAACTCCTGAAAAGCATTCCTGTCAACATTCAATCACATATTTTGGAACCTTTCACAAATTTCAGAAATCAAATAACCTACTATTTGGACATCACATTTCAAAATGCATCTGCACAAACTCTGGAAAAGCTTTGTTTTTGACTTTCAATCACATGCTATCAAACCTAGATTTAAACACTGTGCCTGTGGAGAACACCCTGGACGTTGGGGGCCCTCAGGAGTACAAAGGTTTGAAAGGCAAGGCTTTGTACTTGTTAGAGCCCCCAATGTCTGGGGCAGCCCACATGGGCACTGTGAAATGCCCTCTTGTCAAAAGCAATTGTGGACATACTTGAAAAGGATTCCCTTTTATCAGACCCAAATTTTCATTCAACATATCTTTTGCTCAACATGCCTTTTCTAATTAAGCAACACCGTGAGCATTGAAGACCACACAAATTCTATGCTAAAAGAAATATAACCTTGTCACATTCATCAGTGGTACACAAACCTGAACACCCAACCTAAAACCCCATGGACAAAACCCATGACAACCCAAAAACAATTGGGTAGTGGACAGACCCCCAAAAACAATTGGGTTGTAATGGGTTTTGTCCATGGGTTTTTAGGTTGGGTGTTCAGGTTTGTGAACCACTATTATATGTTGTTATACATGTTTGAAACAGTTTGCATACTTTTGACTTCTGTTAACCTTCTCTGCAAAAGGCAAATAATTATTTTGATTGGAAACTATATACATATCAGGAATCAATACCTCAACACCGTCTAAACACCACTTTGGTTCTGAAATATTATCTCTTTGAAGTTTGACTTACACACTCAAATTTTTGTCCTCTGTCTAAATTCAAGCACCCTTGGCATTTATGTTGATTTGAGCAATGTACAAGTTGTGATCTCCTCATCTCTTTTACAACTTTTATAGCCAAAGTTATCAAACACTCTTGAACAAATCACTGTACCTGTTATCTTGCTTAAAAGTCAAGTTCACTTGTTTTGTTAGATCATGAACAATAGGCTGAGTTGTTATCATTAAATAATGCATTGATCCACGCTGTCAAGACTCATTTAAACTCTGTAACCCAGTTGTAAATTTGCCATTTGGATCCAATTTGTATTGTAGCACATCTTCCCAGAGCTCTTCATCATGGAAACAAGCTCCTTGAGAGCATTGATTCTCACAAAGGAGATAAGAAAAGGGCATTTGGAGCCATACTGGCACCAATCATTTGAGAAAACATAAGAAACACTATTGACATCACAATAGAGATAATAGAGATGAAAGTACAACTTCAAGTTTGGAGAGAAAGTTTAGTAAAAAGTCCAATCAATCTGCCATGAAACCATTGTACACAATTGGTCTTGAAATCACTTCATAGATGCTGATTCAATAATCTCTCCTCTGTTGAGTAACGGTACTCAAAGTAACTAGGTGGTTTCTGCCTAGTTGGGAAACCTAAGGAAACTTACTTCCAAAAAGTAAGCGCCACCCGGAAAAAGTAGGCGAGCACTCTTTGTACCGCCGTGCCGGCTGCCTAATCTCAAGCTCATCATGTCCATCGGATCAACCACCACCACCATCCTATTCTGAAGTTCAAACCCTTGGTCTCCCTTTATCATTCACAAACTGATCTACGTGTTCAACTACTTCAATCAACTCACCTACTCATTCTAAAGATTCAATTCAACAAATTCTACTTATCATCTCATTCTAGCTTTGCATCCCGTTCGATTCCAATCTTTTCATTTGATAAACTCAATCAAGTCCTTACCCTAGATTTTCAACTGATGCAAATTGATTCTAACTTGTGAGAGTTGTGACATACAATCGATTGTTCAAAAGCTTTAACCCCGTGCGAGTTGTGAAAATTGATTATTTTAAAAACAATCAATGGGTTAAAGGGATCTGTTGTGAATGTGGCGCGTTTCCTTTTCTAGGCGTCTCTGAAATAAAAATTGAACAAAAGCCTGAGTTGAGAGTGCTCAGTGCAAATCTTGTAGAAAGTGAGAGTTGGAACGATCAATTGTTTCAAAAAACAATTGATCGTTCTCAAATCAAAAGTTGACATGATTTAGAGGTGAAGGTAGGCGTGTAAGCCTACATAAGTTAGAGGAGGTTGGAGGTTGTGAGGTGGACTACATGACAGATAGGACCTTTCTGGATGCTTGATCCAGGTCTACCAACGGTTCTTGCCGAGGGCCGATTCGAAGAGGCCAAAGCTATGTTTAGAGTAGAGAAAGGGTCCTCAAAGCTACCCAGTCGCGCCAAGCATACTTAGAAAGAAAATCACCGCCAAAAAAAAAAGTAGGTTCTAGGTTTCAAAGTAGTCAGAAACCACCTAGTTACTTTGAGTACCGTTAGTGTAAACAAACCAAGAATCTTCAATCTACTCCTATTGCCTAGAAAAGGTAGACCCATTCCAAACAAGATCCATAGTTGTTTTGTACACTGCGGTTCAAAAGATTCGTAATCTTTATGTGATTTCACCATCCTGTTCCAATGATGTTGTTTTCATATGTTGATGACATGCCCAGTAAAAACATGATGTAAACATATGTGGTTGCGTTGCAAACTTGTTATTCTGATCTTTGTTCAACACTCATCCTACATAATCGTGATGTAATCAGCAGGCATGCTGAAGGTATCAACAATAAAAGTCACACATACTTACGACATATCGCTGATATAATCTTCTTGGTTACATTTATGAAATGCAATACACACATCGTCCAAACATGGATTCTGGAACATGAATCCAACCCAGATCTTGATCGGTTTGATTTTGATTTGATTTTAATTGTCATTTTATTGTATCGGTATTGGTATCTCGATTTTGATTTCTGATTTCCTCTGTTGGCATCATTTGGTTTCCTTTTGGTCACAATACTTTGCTTACTGGGGCAACACAGTGACATGAGACGCTGGATACGTTCCGGATGTACCGTACAAATAAGAAAAACAACAATGTTTGTGCAACAAAAAGACTTTTAATGTAAAGAAGTAATTGTAGGTAGCCATAGAAGAAAATCCCAATGATATATAACAAAAAAAAAGGAAATGATGAGCCAATCCCCATTCAGTCAATATCTATCAGTACGGTACATCTTCTTGCCACTAGTTTTTGCCAGGGAGAAATATATTATTGTTTGGGGGTTGGACTTTGAGAAACTCAAGGATGAACTGAGAGGCCAATTGAGAGCAACAAAATTCGATGCAAAGGATATCCAGTCAATCCTTCGGGTTCCATACAAGGACATCCAATGAGCAGAAAAAATCACCATGGACTAGTGATGACCAGGAGAGATCAAAATGGGTTAGCAACTCTAGAATAACGGCTGGACAGACAGATACAAAGCGAGATGAAGGCATAAAGCAGCTATACTTCACTTACCAAGAATATCATATCACGATCGGTATGCAAGGTCGACAGATGTTCATCGGACCGACAATCTTCGCGGCGGTGAAATTGAGTTACCTGAAGTCACGCAAAAGCAGAAACACTCAGTTCATCTAGTACATGTTGCACAGAAAGATGTGTCGTACTATACCCACCAAGCCTTTCAAGTTGGGAACTGATTGGTCTTTGGTTGTATGGCCTAACTCAGGTCCGTATCAATAAGAAGAGTGATATATGAGGTCGCGCGAAGGTGGAAGGCGGGGGTCATTGATCAAAACCAAATCAAATCCAAGCAGCCACCGAGACTGATGAACGAAATTGGATAAGAAGGGAAACGAGGGAATGGATATGATAGTAGTATAGAGAAAAGAAAGTAAAACAAACAAGAGATAATAAAAAAACAAGTCAAAGAGCGGAACAATGTGAAAAGTGATCTGAGACTTGTTGTCAAAAGGGAAATGACTTGATTTGAGTGAAGGTTTTCATGACTTGGTTTTCCAAAAGTCGAACCTCGGGTCTCGTGGGCTTGCTTGCGACAGAGCTTTGGTATCAGAAGCTCATGAACAATCTACATCACTGAGCGGTCCAAGATGAAAATTATATGTGAAGTACCTGGTGAAATCATAACGGGCACATTCAGTTTATGTTGTGGTCAATTTATGTTCTGATGAGGTATCAAGATACCTCGAGAATTTGTGTTTTCAAATTATGACCCAAGTACATCAGCTCTACATATATTTTACAAAAATTCAAAATCCACATCACAATTACAAAACAGATTTGTCACTGGTAGGTAAAGTCCCATGTTTCTCAAATGTGATTACTGGGGGTGTTTTGAACACATATTTGCCCTTAAAGTTTGCACCGTAGTGTAGGTTCAATAACCAATGAATTTGATGCCATGTGGTACAAATTGAGAAATTGAGCTGGTAATGAGCTTCATATGATGCTCTGGTTGAGGTTGGATCAGTCAATACATTGAACATGATGAGTTGGTTTGGTTATGCCAACATACATATGTAATGGTATCAGTCCAACTGTTGCAGGCATGCCCACATCATCATGGTCTCTAGTGTTCTTCAAACCTTTCAACCCCAACCAGTGACATCCCAAAAAAAAACAATCAAAAGCACCCTCAACTTTGAATTAGTCCAATGGTACAAGTTCAACTTTATACCATGAGCTTGCCAAGACTCAAGTCATGGTGACTTGATTCACAAAGGAGACAAAAAGATAAAATATACTCAAAGTGCTATTGTAAAGACTCAAGACCCTTACTGTCCGGCAATACCCCTTCTACACAAAATGTTGATCAAAAGGGGTAGGCAAGTAAAACAATAATCAGCAGCAACCAGGTCAGTTTTTAATTAGATGGTAAAAAGTGGCAGAAAACATTTTTTCTACTGGGAAGGGGGTTTCAACCACAGCATGTTAATAGTGCCTCTCACATGGGAATCATATATTTTTGAGAAAGTTGAACATCAATTGGTGGAAGCCTTCTCCCAGTCAAGACTATAAAGCCAGCTTGACCAAGTGAAAATGAATCTAATTGATCTATGCTGTGTTGCACGATTGCACCAAGGACTCGAAAAAGCCTATAAGTGACTCTCTTCTGGTTTTATAGAAGAATGCATCAATTATCCTTGATAGTGCAGAAAAAAGGCAATCAGATACACAGCTTGGTGACTTGTAAAACGTATCCTGGTGATCCCTTCTAAAATCAGGCCCAAAGCTTGGTTATATCGGAGACCTGAAAAGGAACTTGATGCCAATTTTTGTATTCAATGTAAGATGCATCAAGTACAAATTTCAACTACTTCTCCCAACCCAGTAAACCAAATTCAGTGAGATTAGTCTTATTACATATCCCACCTTGCTTCATTTGCCTTCTGTAGCCATCGTATTGAATACTGAAAAGTTGTGGTTAAAAGCGGAGAGCTAAATCGTAGTAGAGAAATGAAAAGATACGAGTCAGAAGAATCACTGTGGTATACCAAGTCAGAAGAAAGACCCACCTGAAATTTCTTGGCGGAAGATCAAGTAGAGGTGAAGATTGAGAAGTGTACGTAGAATAAGCCTTTCGATCCACTCTATTTAATTTTTTAGCAGTTTTAGCATTGGTATGAGTACGTTGACCATTCACAGGAAATCCTAATGCATGTCTTTTTCCTCTATACGATCCAACGGCTCGATGATGAGCTATATTCGCTCGAACTTCTCTTCTTAAATCACTTTCGATTATTAACCTTTGAAGTGGATCTGCTTCTAATGAAAGTGTTTTTGGTTTTGGTGGATCAGAAAGTTTGAAATCTAGGATTGATGGTGGTTGGATTCCTTCGAGTGGTGAAAGTGGATAGTTGGGTGGTGGTGAGGTTGGTGGTGAGGAAAGTAGGGCCGATAATCTTGAGATTTGGTGTTCTGACATATCACCGACTGTTAGTTTCGGATGGAATTGAAGCCGATTACATATCAATTTGGCTGTGTAATGTCCGATGCCAACATACTGTAGTAGAGCGAACTTGAGAATAGAATGAAAGCAAGCTTGTCAGAATCGATCATCAATGAGAATCATGTTGAAAGGCGGATAGAAAGTTGATCTGGAATGAAGGACTTACTTGGACGAGTTTACGCTCTGGTAAGTTGACACCGAGTACAAACATTAGGGTTCGGTGATGATAGGTTGGTCAAATCGGCTTTAAATGAACCTCTGCTTCGTTTGAGTAGGATGATAGTTGATCAAGAAATCGTGAAGTTATTGTACTTGCAGGTTGAGCAGTGAGGATGCGATCAATTGAAATTCCAATGGAAACTTGAGTTCAGGTCTAGGTTTAATTTCGAAATTTCTTCCAAAATCCAGGAGTTTTGTGCATGTATGCGCGGATTGAGAGCGGTTCAGAGCAGCTCAGCACTAAATCTAACGTTTGACGATAAGTTATCAATCTCATTAACGCAAAGAGCCCATCATCTCATACCACATCCATTGAGCGATAACTCCGAAATCATGGCCACTAATAATCCGGAAAAGACTTATAAAATTTTATTTGTTTGCCTCGGTAAGAACTTCTTTCGATTACCGCATACACGCATGATCAGGAAGTGCATTCGATGCTGACTAGTTTGATTGAATCAGGTAACATTTGTCGATCACCAATGGCACAAGCAGTTTTTGCTGATCTGGTAGAGATAAACGGATTGTCTTCTCACTTTCCACGGATCGAGAGTGCTGGTACAACAAAGTACATTGATCCGATTTAGTTCTTCGATGGAGTCGTTGAAAAACTAAATGATGGGATAATCTTTTCGTCTGATTAGTATGCATGTTGGTGAAGCTCCGGATGATAGGTTGATCCTTTTTTAAATAAATCTATCCAAATAAATGCACTTCTTCACTAAAACTGATTTTGAAATTTTATGATTGTTTATAAATTACTATGAATTTTTATTATGGCACTTCCCATGTATCCGATCGGTGATCTTAGAACTGTAGCCATATGTCGAAAGAAAGGAGTACCGATCTCTTCACGTGCACAACACCTCAAAACCCAAGACTTCTATGATTATGATTATATTTTAGGAATGGATGAACATAATTTAAGAAACATTAGATTTATTATGCCATCAGATGCTAAAGCAAAAGGTATGAATTTACACCTTGAAATTATCTTTCCACTGATTTTCTTCCCTTCTTGATGCTGATGGTTGTTCCTATTCATTCGTAGTCCACCTGTTTGGAGGATTCTGTAATGGAGAAGTCATTGATGATCCATGTAAATTCTCATCCTCAATATACATACATAATTGAACACTTTACATTGACATTGGTTGTTCTTATATGTTGAATAGATTATGGCGGGAAGGTAATAAAATAGCAATCCTACTTGCTCGAATTTAAACAAACTTCATTTGACTTTCGTACTTTTTTCGAAAATTTAATTATTCAGGAAGGATTCGAACTAGTATATCATCAATGTAAAAACTACTCCATGGCGCTTTTAAAATCTCTAGGTTACAATGAAGTGACCCCACGAAAAGACCGATTTTGATAACATTATTCATCTGAATATAGTGTAAGGTGCTCTGATCGGTTATTCATTCTTTTCCTCTATACTGATATTGAGCTTATTTTTTTAAAACTTTGTTATTTAGATTTCAGAAATGATGAGAAAGGAAGAAAGAAAGAAATCTCGTCAATATGTATTTGTCTTGAAGTATTTTATTTGTAAAGACTATCAATTCTACAAGTGTCTTCGAACTCCCCAAAAGCAATAAATAAATCACATATGCCTCGGAAATTGTCACAAGTACAGTCGACCTGTTCTCTTCCATACCAAAATATGCACATGCGTAAGCAATGTGTACCACCAACTTAAGGAAGTCCCCCATCCTGGTGAGGCCATGTCACAAGGTATAGATTCGGGGGATTTTGTGAAATCTCTCTCTTATGGTGTATCAATGTCACAATTTTCATCAAAAAGATCTGGTATATATGGTAAATGACGGTGATAACAAGGGTTCTGGTTAGGGATGAGTTGGTGGCCTGCTTGAGAGATTTGGTATGTGCGGTTGAATACACTTCATGGATCCAGATTACGCATGCGAGGCCCTTGCAACCTTGTGCTTTAGACCCATTATTGTGTCAAAAATAATCAGAGACTGGCAGTGGTGTTGGAAAGGTTCCTTGTGGTTTGGCTGAGCTTCAAGTGCTTGACACCTTCTGTATTTGAATGGCCCTTGAAGGCCTTCCAACAACAAAACCTTCACTAGGGGCTGCACAGCATCATTCTTCCTTCTGGAATTATTATGGATGTTCACCCTGTTTTTCCGAGTTACACCATGGCTCAATTGACATCTGTTTCTCCAATACTCTACTTGCCAACAACAACCAAGGAATGATTCCACCAGTCATGTGCAACATGCTGGGCTTGGTTCATCTTGAACTGTTGATTGAGTGCTACTATGATGAATTGGCAAAGTTGAAATCACAGCCCAGCAACAGGGAAATTTCCAACTCAACAATCAAATACAAGTCTTTGTGCTCCAAGAAGTTGTAAATACAAATCAAGCATATCTATAGATCCAGGCCTGAAAACCTGAAATACAATGATATAAATGCAGATCTGGCATCTATGTGTGCTCCATCAGTCTATCTTTTCCCAATGCGTGCCAACAAAAAGGGGTTTTTGGGGGTCAAAAGAGGAGCAACTACTGTGATTTTTCTCAGTGGATGAAAACAAACAACACATCATCCAAACAAATGTGTCTATCGCTCTCATATACATATAACACTCCAAATAAGTTTAAACATTTTTCACCTCATAATCAATGATGTACATATTGAAGCCATGGAAGCAGTTTGCAGTGTTGAATGGAAATATTCTTATGTAGGGTTGACAAGACTTAGTTGCAAAAAGACATTCTCAAATCAAAGAATGTATCAAAAGATATCACGTTCAAGTTTCAAGATGAACTTGAAGATATGTGTGCACATATTCACTTTGATTTCTTGAGACCAATTCTTAATGAGAGAACACAATACATATATATATAGATGAACAGACTCTAAGTTTGACATAAACTGTAGACACTACACGAACTTACAAGCCATCAATATTGCTTGAAAAAGAGAAGCTCAAGGTTCAGGCCTTGAAGCAAGATGAGATCTTTGCAATAGGGCGGTTCAAGATGAGAAACGCTAACACCCTGCACGCCAGTTGGCAATCAAGGATTTTAAGGACGCCCAGTCCTTAAAATTTGGGTTTGCAAAGTGGCGAACACCTCTAATTTAAGTTTTACGTCTTGGTAAAATCAGGTTCAACGTTCCGAAAACCGCCATGGCCCTTTTTTTTTATCTAAAACATTTTCCGTTTTTTTCTTCTTGTGATTTTTTTTTCGTTTTTTTTCACCGATCTCTTTGATCTCATTGATCTCTTTATTAGGAGGCCGAGGTGGAAGAACCTAACATCCATACAGTCATCCATACCTCTTTTCATCTTCTTGATTTGCTTATTTCCTCACGACTCGCCTTTTCTTCCTGCATGCCTCGTGTCTCCGAACGAGTCTTGGTCATCCGTGACTTGACCCATCTATGTGTAGTAGCCCACTTGTTCTCAGAAGAGCCTTTGGCTGCCCCTAATCGCCTTGGCCACATCCCCACGGACGGCGAAATCATCTTCCGACATAATCACGCCCTCGCCGTCATGTACAACACCATTTTTGATCCCGAAAATCAGTGGGGTGAGTTGCTGGCTTATGTAATTGGAAGACGTTATCTTCAAGATAGAATCCGCATACCATTCCATACCACTTTCGACCTACGTGACATGCTCCGAGCTCGACGAACCGACTTTCGCCAGGCCATGCAAACGACGTCCGAAGGATTCCGTGCACTCCTGTCCATCATTGAATCACACCACGTGTTCCTCTCTTTGGGAAACCATCAACAGCCCCCAGTTGAAAAACAACTTGCAATGACCCTGGAACGTCTGGGAAGCAACGGGAATGGCGCTTCGGTGGGTAGATTCGCAAGAAACTACAAGGTTGGCAGAGGTTCGGTTATCAATAGGGACTGGGCGAAGCTCTGCAAAATTGCAATTCAACCGTAGTTGAAAGCGAGTTGCAAACAGCTAAGCCACTGTTCAATCAATATGAAATTTCCTTATTTTTTTTAGTAAGCTTTATGGCACTAAAAAAAATAGGGTGGCGCACAGGCATGACCCTCCCTAAGACGAGCTGTCTATTCAAAATTTCCCCCCCCACCTCAGCCAAAAGCCTATGGCAGAACGCTTCTGGATAGCCTGATATACCTTTCACAGGTTGCTCTCGCTCTGGTTTTGGTGAAATCATCTGACAGTCGGGTCTCTTGGGCTTGTAGGAGTAATCCTGACACCTCCTGTTTGCATAAATCGCTTCGGTCGACTTCCAGGGGATTCATGCGCTTATTGAGGTGGCTAAATCCTCTGTCGGTCGAAACCTCGCCCAGTCCCTAATTGCACTCGCCGTGTGATCACAGCGATCCTGGATTGTGGCTCTCACTATCTTACTTGGCCAAACGCCAACAGGCGAAAGGCTATCTCCAATGTTCTTTCACGTGACGGGTTCGCCGGGTGTGTCGGTTTTGTGGACGGAACGACAATCCCCCTCTTTCAACGCCCTGGTCGAGACGGCGAGGTGTTCTTCGACCGTAAACATCGATATTTGATCAATGTCCAGATTGTGTGTGATTGCAACCGGAGAATCACTTATGCGTACGCGGGGTGGCCGGGCTCGTGCTGTGACAGCACTGTCTATTCAAAGACAGAGATCGCAAATTGTCCAGATCTATTCTTTGGTAAAGGTACGTCTGAAAATCATTTGATTTCTTGACTATCATTTTTGCTGACCATTAATTGCCTTCACCAGACGAATTCATTATTGCCGACTCCGCGTACGTTCCGTCAGAAACCGTGGTTCCATCCTATAAAGGGCAGGCTGCCGAGGTTCAGAGGAACAAAGAGTTCAACTGGTGTGTTGCAAAGGCCAGGGTTCGAAATGAACACTGTATCGGAATTTTGAAGTCAAGATGGGCATCTCTTCAAGGACTCAGGTGCTCTTTGAACGATCGTAGTGACATGTTTCAAATCCTCAGGTGGGTCCGCGCATGTGTCATCTTACACAACATGTTGGCGGATCTGGGAAATGCATGGAATGAGGACGATGATGATATGGTTCTACCTGAACGAGGCGAAGCCGGAAGAATACGCGCTGGTGTTGCTGTGGATGCTGCGGGAGTGGAGAAGGGCTGGGCTAAGCGGGAATTGGTTTGAGATCACACCGTAGCATACAATTGGATGAGCGGAGGTTTACCCATCATTTCTTGACTTATTGTGCAAGATCGTGAGGGGTTGTGGTGATTGATCGCCTCTGTGTGTCTTTGTTTTCGGCTTACTAGTTTGTTTCAGTACTTGTTATTTCTCTTCTTGATTGTCTTTGTGTTTCTTAGTTTGTTGTTGTCATTTCTTCTTGATTGTCTTTGTGTCTTTCCTTTTTCTGCCTTTTGTTTGCTTGGTCACGGTATGTCTGCCAATTGTGCAATGAAAATTTTGTTCAGTCTGAACTTGTCTTTTCAAAATGTCTGAACCTGAGTATGAAGAACTTGTCTTTGTCTGAACTTGTCTTTTCGAAATGTCTGAACATGTCTTTTTGAAAGATGCAAAAAAGACATGTTCAGCCATTTTGATGGTGTACGGCACAATTGGCTTAAGAGAGGATGGTCTTTGACCTTGACTTTTGGCTTAAGGGAGGATTTTGATTGCAATAAACTATATAGAATTGCATACTCGAGCAGGACTCAGTACAGACGACCACAAAAATCACAAACTAGTAGTAGAAGAACTTGTAGAAAACAAGTTTGGAGAAGCACATCAAAGGAAAATAGGTGAAAAACCAGGCAGAAGAAAAAAAAGACAGAACGTGTATGAAATAAAAAAGGCCATGGGTAGGTAACATATAAACTGATAAAGGATCAAAGACAGCACGAAAAGCACTTCTGATAAGCGGATTACCTAAAACATCGGTGTAACAAAGTGATTGTTTGAAACATTAGCTAACTTTGACAAGCGAAGAACATGCAAAAGACAACTTACACCCATTCTTGCGTCGGGTATACGAGATGAAGATACGCCTCAAGTTCTTGAGGTGACTTCCCTTCCATTACCAATCGCTTGCAAAAGGCTTTTCTGTCCTTTTGTAACTCCTGTGCCAATCTTCTCGCCTCGGCGTCACGCTGTTCTTGACGATCAAGAAAATACCGCTCTTTTGCCCAGCTGAGGTCTGAAGCACGAGCATCCTGGTCAGCTTTCATTCGAGTCGTTTCAAGTTGTTGATGCAAATTGTTGGCTTTTGTGATCATCTCGAGCCTCGCTTCGTTACCCTGTTGAATGGCGGAAGCAAGCGCATGTTTGTGCTCTTTGGTTTGGATGTGGGACGGGTCAATTGAGGGCAAAGGGTCTAGGCCTCGGCGCGAGAGTGTCTTTTGAGATCCACCACGTTTCATGGCTGCTGGAGTTGCCACGTTAAGCGGTTCACCGTCTGAACTGTCGTCCAAAGCCATCTCTTCAGCGGTAAGTGCATGTTTCGAAGATTGCCTTTTTGAAACTTGTACACGTTTCTTTGTCGTCTTCTTGGGAGGCTGACTATCGACAGTGGTCAGTTGAGGGTCACCAACATTGACAGCTTCACCGTCTGAACTGTCGTCCAAAGCCATCTCTTCCGCGGTAAGCGCGTACTTAGAGCGTTTGTCGGCCTTCCCCTTGGGACGCTGATGTGACGGTGTCGCTTTTCGAACCGATTTTGTGTTTACGTCTGACTTGTCTTCGTCGCGATCGTCTGGTGTTGGCAGAGGCGAGTCGAAGCCAGTGTCGTTGTCGATGAACGAACGATAGTGATCGTTGAGAGGGTTAACGAAAGGTGTTTGCAAGGCATCTTGGGTAAGGCCATTTCCCTCTTCGGGCTCTGCACTGGCCAGGCGCTCTTTGCCCTTTGGTTCGCCAGTTTCTTGCAGTTGATTAGCAGGGTCAGGAACGCGCAGGTGGTCATTCGCCTTCGCATGTCCTGCACGGGGCACACAGGCAGAAAGGTCAGTGTGATATCACGCAGATCAAGACAAGACAGAAACAAACTTACGATGGTCATGACCGTCTGTGGTCTCTCCATCACTCTCATCTTTGGAAGATCCTTCCAAGCCTTCGTCACTATCTCCGTCTGATCCATCGAAAGGACCCACACCACTGTCGAGAATGCCAAAGGGGGTCACATTCCCTTTGTCACGGAACAACGCGTCCATTTCGGCATAGAAAGGGCACATTGAGTCGAGAAGCTCTTCCATTGTGTTGATACCGTCAGCGCAATTCTTGGCAGAAAGGCCACTCCCGGTCTTGCAACTAAATCCTTTGGCGGCGTTGTACTTTGACTTGTAGCGTTTGAGACGCAAGTGCAACACGCGGCCGTTTAATCGCATCTTCGTCGTATTATGTCGAATGTTGTAATCATTGTTGATCTCGATTGCTAGGGGATTCAACAGGGCTGAAGGATTCATCGGCATACCAGAAATGCGAGTTTGACTGACACCCCCGAAAAGGGCGTTACGAATTGTGGGTTTTGAAAGGTATGTAATGATGGTCTGATAATCGATGCGGTCGAACTTTGGGCTGTCTTTGGAAGTTTTACCGGACGGTGCGACCGAAACGCTATGAGCACGAGCGTTGGCAGCCAGTCGAGATCTTTAGAGCTCATCTATCCACCTGTCTGTCCAGGTGTCGAGTCATCTTACTCTAAATTGCGTAGATTGTCAAATCCGCATCGAACTCTTACACTAGGTGCCTACAGATGCTACCAAATTGAACAGGGTTTGTCAGCGGGAGCACATCGATTGAAACTGCATTTGGAAACCTGACCAACCTTTCCGTTTTGAGGGGGCTGCGATTTCGAAGGCATAATGAAGATGACCGTAGGAGACAGAAAAGCACGTAGAAGACCAGGGTGGACAAGTTGTATGAAGGGAATTGAGCCAGAATGTGAGGGCAAGAAAGTGGACAAGCAAAAGAGGGAGGAACACAGTAGGAGAAATCGGAGTATTCGAACAAAGCAAAAGAAGAAAGATTTGGGAAGATCTTGACGAGGACAGCGATTATGTATGCCACCGCTTATTTGGTCCTTCGGTATCCGTTGCGTCATTCTTGATCATGACCTGATGAGATTTGATATGAGACAGTCGTTCCTTTGTGATCGATGTCCTGAGATCCTGAGATCAAGTCCTTGGGCGGATGTGGTAGCCAAAGCTCGCGTAAGTAGAGGCCGCAGATGATTGAACAAGTCCTGAAGGGTTCGTTCATGAGCTTAGAAGGTCGAGCGGGTCCTGAAGAGTGTGTTCATGAGCTTTGTCAGGCAGGTGGACGGAATTGGGGATAATCTGAGGTTCGAGGAATCGGGGATAATCTGAGGTTCAACCGAAATATCTGTGTTTCGACCAACCCGTCCTGTTGAAAAACTTTGTTAATGAAAGAGGTAACTGTGGGAAAAAAAAGAAAGCATTTTTTTTTTCCCACGACCATTACATCCAGGGAGGTATTCAAAAAAAACGAGAAAGGGAATCAATTTTTTTTTTTCAACATTTTGACCTGAGGCTGAAATCCAACGTAAATTGTTGCTTCGCAGGGATGAGGTGTAAAAATTTTAAGACCGAATAGGTGATTGCAAAACTGTGGACCACCTCTAAAGGTGGTCCACGAACTTAAAATTTTACATAAAATTTAAGTGAACCGAACAAAACTTAAAACTTAAAAATGAGCTGTAAAAACCCTTCTTGAACCGCCCTAATGTAGTATGTACATCATTCATACTTACCATACCTGAAGTTAATCTCACCAAAGCTTAAGAAAGTGTCCCATGGGCCCTCACAACCTTGACAATTCATGTTCAAAACACTACTCCCTCAATTCATTCTTTTATACATTTCACAACAATTTAAAAAACAAGCTAACTGTGAAATCTCTGTTTTTGGAAACATGCCTACCACATCAATACTTTATTAAAGGAAATCAAATAATTTGTCTTTCAAAAGAGGTGTGTATACATATCACGAGTATTTGTGTGGGAAATTTTATGATTTAGAAGCCAACTGCCAAAAGCCAGGGGGAAAAAAGAATGACAAAGGATCACATAGGCTTTCTGATTTTGTTTTCAGACCTTGGAAGTACTAAGCGCATGAGACGAGGTCAGCTGTTATATATCCAAATAAGGTTAAATATCTAAAACAATCTGGATCATGATTTGGTTCATGTGAGGCAATTCAACCCCCAGGCCCTGGTCCCATCCATTTATCCAAAACATCTCTTAAGGCCACGTTCACTCAAGGAATTTCTGACCAGAAATCACATTCTGTAAATTTTTTAATGCAAAAATGAAACATGCACCACCAAATGGACACTTCAAATTTTGCAGAATGTGATTTCTCACCAGAAGTTGCCCAAGTGAATGCGCCCTAAGGGCGCGTTCACTTAAGCAATTTCTGGTGAGAAATCACATTCTGCAAAATTTAAAGTGTCTATTTGGTGGTGCATATTGCATTTTTGCATTAAAAAATGGGGACCTATATTTTTCCACCCGTTTTTTTCCACCCGTTTTGTGGTGTAAAAAAAGGCGGGTGGAAAATTCCATAACCTGGGGGATCATATGCAATTTTCCGCATTTTTTCAATTTTTTCTCCCAAGTGGAAAACAAAAGGTGGAAAAACTAGGGTGGAAAATTACATCCTGGGCCCGGCAATATGCAATTTTCCACCCAAATTCTTTCCGCAAGAAAATGAGTGTAAAAATATTTGTGTGTAAAATTCTATATAAGCCACCTCAGATAGAATTTTCCATCCAGTTGTTTCCACCAATGTAGAAAATTACAGCTTCCTTTTACGCTCAAAGGGAAAAGTTCAATGTGATATTGAACTTTCATTATTGAGATGCATCCTATGACTTGAACACCTTCAATTATATCATTGTACCAAATGATTGACCGGGCCAAAAAATACAAGTTAACTTTTTGAACCACTCATCAAATACCTTTAATTACATCATCATACCTGATGATTGACCGTTAAATGCACTTCAAGCGGCAATTGTAAACCTTTATAGATAAAAAATATAACTATCTTTTAAAGAATTTTTTCTCCTCTTCAAAATTTGTGTTGCTTTGGTTTCTGGTAAACATGATTTGACAGGTTCAAACAAATTAGATGGAGCAGAACTGATACCAGAAGAGAAAGAAATGATCACAAAAAAAGAAGGTATAGAAATATTAAAGGAGAAAACAAAGAAGCAACAATTTGATTCACTAGTTGAATAAATGAGCAAACAAGTTTAGGAGAGACAAGAACAATACCATCCTCCTCATCTCTTACGCTTTGACTTCCGCACACTACCTTCTTCCATTGACTCTTGGAAATTGAATACTCCTACATCAGTGTTGTCAAGAGCTTTATTCTCAACCTCAACAATAGCCCACCCTTTCCAACCTTTAGTTTTTTTGTTTACTGCTTTTGCACAAACAACATGCAACATGTGAGCTGTGCCTTAAGTGAGGGTAAATATGTAATTACTGACCTTTTGGAGATTTTGGTTTCAACGTTGAAGTGTCACCTGCTGCAAGAACATCTTTTGAATCTGTCAAAACTGCCCTTTTGTTGACCTTACGCCTCTTGGATGGTGCTGTCCCATCAATTTCCGCCGTTGAAGGATCAACTTCAGCTTCTAAAACTGAAACCTTTTGATTCACCTTGACCTTTTTATCTACCTTAACATTATTTGCATGGTTGTTTACTGTAATCACATTTTATAGATCAGAGCTTGTGGAAGGGATCACATAGAAAAAATGATTGCACACCAGTTTGAGTTTCCAAGAAAAGTTCATCTGTGTTTCCATCTGAGGCACATAAATCTTCCTTAGTTGATTCAAGTATCTGAGGTCGATGAGGTGCAAGTAATTCAGCTACACCTTGAGAGGTAATGAATCCAGGATAGTTTGGATTACTACGCTTGATAAGCTCGACTGATTTACGCAGGGAAGAATCCTCTTCTATGGTGGATTCGCGCGAGTAGAAAAGCCAACTGGTGTTTGGAGACGGCCCGCCAATATTTGAGATTTTACGATCTATTAGGCGTGCAAAGCCTGCATTTTTGCTATCATCAAAAAGCCAAACTGCAGGTAATCCATCATGATTCCGTACGACCTTTGTCCAGAAGTGAGCTGCATTCCAGTAGCCACGAGACATTAATAAGTATCTATGTCCATTAAGTGTCAAAGTAGCCGGCCAATCCATCTTGCTCATAAACCTAGCACGTTCATCCAAGTCTAGTATTGATGTGACTTCAAGATGAAAGTAAAGGTGAAGCGGCTTGGATTCGAGTTTGAGTGTCGAGTGCTTGATTAAATCTGGAGGATTAAAGGACGAATTTGGTATTTGTTTTACCACTTCCACAGTTGAAGATTCTGATGATGGTGTGGTAGGAGTCGATGTTGATTCTTCCTCATAATGTCCTTTTTGGTGTTCTTTGCATGTAGTACAGACTCTACCACATTTGATAGTGATTGCGGTTGTTGTCCACTGTTCAAGGAGAGCTGAAATGTTGTGATGATCGATTTCGGCACCATCAAATGCATTACGAGTGATTTTGATAGTGTTCTCAGTGCGGGTATCTTCAGAGTGATGCTTCTCTGGGAAATGTGCACAATGATATTGTAAAGTGTTGGTGAAATTGAAGAGGGTCTTGAGGATTACAGCTTTATTTTTTGATGTATCAAGAATGACTTCGATGAAATAGTCAGCAGAGGCATAACATCCAGGCCGAAATGAACCTTGATATTTCTTATCTAGAGCACGAGCAATCTTATTCTGTGCTTTAGTGAGTATGGATTTGATCCCACCGGACTGATTGAGCTCGTAGGTTGCACGTGAGTCAAAATGATAGGTGATAATCGTAAAGATGTCGGTTTCCCGTCCACGAGATCCTTGAATCCAATGAGGGCTGAACAAGCAATACATTGATTCTAACACTGAAGCCATCCAACATCGATTTCTAGAAGTTGCTACATCTGAGGCTGAATAACTCTGGTAGGTAGTCACCGGATTGCGGTCAACATTGAGACTTCCTTTAGGCCGCCCAAGCTTTGCACCCTTGCCAATCAAAGCCTCAGTAGTATCTGGAGCTCTTCCGTCAGTCTTCTCATGTTTCCGCTTTGCAGGCTTCTTCTGACCAAGCGACTGAGCAATGTAGGTGTAGGTCTTGCTCTGAGATCCGTATTCGACCGGGATACCACGGAGAATCTGCTGATGATCATGCTCATGGCAGCGAACTAATGCAAAGAGCTGAACCATCCCAACTTGCAAGGATGTCTTACCGTCACTGGTAGAACCCACAGGTGGATGTAACTATGAGTCAGCTATATACAAATCAGATTGATTCTAGAGACAAAATTATATTTCACCACAACATGTAATATATTCGATGCATTGACTCTTGTGCGTTTGTCGTGTCAGGTAATCCATGGTCTGCATCGGGCAAGTCTTCCGGGAGGGGCCGACGACTTGGAAATACCATTGCTTGAACATCTGACATTTGCCACCAGTCTAACCATCGCTTTACTTTAGGAAACTTTTGACGGATGTATTCTAGCTTTTCTTCGTGAGTTTTTCCCCCGTCTTCCTTTTCTTGTAGCAAACCCATTGCAAGTGCGGCGAAGTCAGACTGTTGATATTTCCACAATGAGAAATACATAAATAAGCAAACATCACCCCCTTATGAATTTCAGTGAAAAAGCTCATAATAACCTCTAAGTGTGGTGGAATGATTTTATGGTTGCGCTTGACTCGGGTGACCTGCTGACGAAAGTGCTCCTGACAAACTTTCAGCAATCGCATGACCCGGGCACGGTCACTTTCACCAAAAACCTCCATATAAGCTTGTACAAATCCCTCCTTTTGGGACATCGAGAAGTCTACAACTTGGCGAGAAAGGATCTCGCATTCATGCTTTGTCATGGAGGCCTTAAAGAATTGTTTCAGAAGAGTGACAAAATGACATTTATAATGGCTGACTTTGAGACCTCGCAACCAAGTAAGTTGAACTGGAATCCATCTCATTAAATCTTCACAGTACATAGATGTCGTAAGGAGATAACCATTTTCAAAAAACTTGTATGTAACATCCGATAAAAGTCCACCTCGATATACGTCATTCTTTTCGTCACGATCCATCAGCCGTTCAGCCATCCACTGGGTCTGGAAGGTGAAGTGCTCCTCGTTGTCCATAAATGATGATGAGATTATCTTCAACCCCTGGCTGGATTAATAAAATTGAAACACCAGAGAAGGTAATGCTCAGACAAGCGGAAGAAACAGGTAGAAGCTGATCAAGGTGGCTCACTGATTCCAGTGAAACATATCTAGAAGTAGCTTGTCTCCGCCTCCATCACTAGCTTTTGCGGGCATCAGGCCCGCCTTGACCAATATGTCACGCCGAAGATAAGACAGACGGTCTTTATGACCCAGAGATGGATGTATTTGGTTTACACTCTTGATAGGAGCCTGCCCTGCGTTTGATCGACCAACCTGTGCATCCATAATCACACATCAAGTCAATCACATCTCAATATAGTCGCTGCAAATTTAATCGCAAAGAAAACACATACCCGGAGTAGAAAAGGAGCTGTATCCGGGTTATTCACAATCACTTGAGCAAGTTTTGCTTTTGACAACAGATCAGGCTTCTTTGAATCTGGCCAAGGGTGTCCATGGATGCCTGAATGAGTAAGTTTCGACCAGCCTGTGACCATATCCACGTCAACTCGGGTGTGTGTGCCTTCACAATCTATGTGAGCTAGCTTTTCGCTGCAGCGTGGTGCAAGGCAGGTAGGGTGTCTGGAACAGTTTATCAGCATGAGGATCCAAATTGTATGATAGAGTGAAGGGGTATTCACTGTGCCATGAGCTCCGGGATCTTCCCCTTTCCAGTTGGGGGTGGCCCACGATAATCACATAAATCATTACTGCACATCAGTACTCCGAGGCACTTGAACTTGGTTGACTTGATACGTTTATTCTTTGACCATGTGACTCTTGATGTGTAACTAAAACCAACTTTTCCGAAATTGAGGGGAGCTTCAACATCTGGGTGCTTGATCCAGACAGTGTTTCCATTGGGATACAGTGGGTAACCTTGCGAGTCAAGTTTTGAATCCTCCCCGATAAAGCAATCTAGTGGAATATCCACTATCTCGTCAAGGTTTTTTGAGTTGATTAAGGCCTGGGATGCTTGAATGCCTGCCTTGGTGTTTGGACTATCTTGCGTAAACTTGTTGGATGAGGACATTTTTGAGAGAGATCGAGATGAGCCTTTTTTGAAAGTTGAAGTTGAGGTCTTCTAAAGGATAGTCAAGAGAGTGAGACAAACAAGAAAAAGCTATTTGATTCGGAAGATATCTGATTGTAAGGAAAAGAAAATTGGTAACAGGGTGATTGTTAAAAATTTTTGCTGCCATATTTCTATTCCCAATCCGTCCTGTCCCTCTCCATCAAGCCATGTTTCAATTATCCATCTCCTCCATAATATCTATATCAATCTGCCTCAGTCCATTTATCGATCAAATATAGTGATGGAAACTGTTTGGTGGTTTTGGATTATACCTTTGGAATGGATACGTAAAATATCTAGCAATGAGGGTGGAGACTCTATATTTTGTATGGTTGTTCTCCAGGTATGATGATGATCAACTGGTTTATTGATTTGGCACACTGCCTTCCAACAAAAGGCAATTGAATAAAATCACGAGAAATGAGGTTTATTGATTTGGTCTTTTGGTATGATGTGATTTGAGAAAGATCAATCGATTTATTGATTTGGCACACTGCCTTCCAACAAAAGGCGATTGAGTATGATCGATTGAGTGAAATGAGGTTTATTGATTTGGTCTTTTGGTATGATGTGATTTGAAAAGGATCAATCGATTTATTGATTTGGCACACTGCCTTCCAACAAAAGGTGATTGAATATGATCAAGTGAAATGGCCCGTTGATTGTATGTTGCAATGCTCAGATGGGAATTGACCTGCTTCGAAAGTCTGGGAGTATTTATATTCGTTTGAGGAACAGCACCTTGTGCTTTCGAAAAAGCATAAAAGGACGAGTTGAAAGCAACCCGTCCTTTCAAATGGAGTATTGACCACGAAAGCCCATTTTTACACCAAGCTATTCGCTTTGGGTGTAAAGCAAGGGTGCAAATCCCTACCTCAGTGCAAACATATGGGTGGAAAAGTCGATCTCAGGTACCTTGGATGTAGTTTTACACACGGACTTTTGCACGCGCTTTTTAGGTGGCAAGAAATGAGGTGGAAAATTAGATATTGCTGGGCTCAGCATGCAAATTTCCACCCTAGGTTTTCCTCCTTTTGTTTTCCACTTGCGAGAAAAAATGAAAAAAAGTGGAAAATTCCATAAGACCCCCCACCTTATGCAATTTTCCACCTGCCTTTTTTTACACCACAAAACGGGTGGAAAAAAACGGGTGGAAAAGTCTTCCTCCCCTTAAAAAATTTGCAGAATGTGATTTCTGGTCAGAAATTCCTTAAGTGAACGCGCCCTAAGAGTTTTCCGCATGTTCCACTTTCTCATCTTTGATATAATATAAAAAAAACCCAAAGATTGGCCTGCATTTTTCATTCTTGTCTTTAAATATTTTTGACTTTTCTTTTCTTTGGTTGATCTGAACAAACACAAACACAAACACACATTCAAACACACACTAAAAAAAACTTCCACTTTAATTTCCACTCACACAACACTCGCACAACATAAAACCACTACAACCACATTATACCACCAAAAATCCTTTGAACAAAAAAATAAAACTAAAAAAGGAAAGGAGAAGATTTATAACAATCTAGAACTGTATGATTTTCTGATGTATGTATGTATGTTAAAGAACAAAGAAAAGATACCCCTATACCAAAGTGATCAATATAAGGCCATCATAAAAAAGAGTAGAAAAGGAAAGGAAAGGAAGATGCAAGTCAAATTCTGAACAACAATAAAGGTGATTCTTTAAAGAAAGCATTATCAAGACAAGCATTTGTGAAAAAAAATTGAACCGATAAACACACATTAACAGCATTTGCCACCTGCATTTGATTTTGCTCCGTCATCGGCTGTTGGAGTAACAGTGATGGTTGAACCGGAAGTGGGACCAACTGAATCGCCTGATGATTCTAGTGCTTTGCTTGACACAATACGATAAATGTCTGATAACAAAGAACGACCGGAAAACGTATTAGTATCTCTGCAGATAAGTAAGTACAAACGTTAATAGGGACTGACCGGTCAAGATGTTTTGGAAAGCTATGAGCCGATTGAGCGATCAAACGGTCAAGGAATTATGAGTCACACAAGAATCAAAGAGTGAAAGGGATTAGTATAGGAAAACATACCAGATTCAACATTACTAGCATCCATAGCAGAAGTTTCAATGAAGCTTAAATTATTTTCAGCAGCAAACGCCTTAGCTTCTTCAGTAGGTACAGCACGTAAATGCCTCAGATCACTCTTGTTACCAACAAGCATGATCACAATATTACTATCAGCATGATCTCTTAATTCTTTTAACCATCTTTGTACATGAGTATAAGATTGTTGTTTTGAAATATCATAAACTAATAATGCTCCAACTGCTCCTCGGTAATAAGCCGATGTGATCGCTCGGTAACGTTCCTGACCAGCTATCAATAGAATGAAAATCAGATAACAAAGAAACACTTTGCTTTCTCGGAGGGATTGAGATTGACATAAAATAACATACCAGTATCCCAAATCTGTGCTTTGATAGTCTTAGAATCAACTACGATACTTCGGGTTGCAAATTCGACTCCAATAGTCGATTTCGATTCCATATTAAATTCATTCCGTGTAAATCTCGAGAGCACTAGAATCAGATCAAACCAAGTGAATTAGATGATGAATCCCGAGGCTTGCTGCCCAAGAACGCTAAGGAAATAATGAAGTAATTCATATACTGACAGTTTCTGAGTTGCAGAGAAAAGATTCAATGAATTTGAATGATGATCAGTTTAGGTTCTTATATTTTCCTTCGTAATCGGAGTACATTCCGACGATCATTGAAGGTTTTCGATTTATCATCTTATTATTAACACTTACGATTTTCCAACGCCAGAGTCTCCAATCAAAACCACTTTCTAAGATCATCAAGGTATCATAAAGACAAAAAGTCAGATCAAACTTGTTTTGGATCGATGGATGTTGATCAATTCATCATGGGAAGGAACTCTTGAAAGATTTAGCGAGATTTCATGATGATGGGCATTGTAGATCTGGTCTCCGGGAAAAGAAATAGATTAGAGCAGAAAAGGACTAACGAATAAGAAGTCGTAGGAAGTAGCGTCACCCATGATATTAAAGTTATTGATGCTTTAGTATAGTATGAAAATTGATGATCGGTTGAAAAGTTGAAGGTCTACGTGGAGGTAGTTATAGGTTTAAGAGGTTGTTGAAAGGTTTGTTGTAAGAACTGATGAGATTGAGTCGCTTGGTAGTTGTGGTGATGATGATGATGATGACGATGGAAAGTGTTGAAGGGGGGGTTTGATACTTTAGTTGAAGTTATGTTTTGGGATTTTGGTGACCATGAGACCAATCAAAGTGAATGCGTAAGACTGTATTGACAACTTGAAACTGCAGTTTATGGAAACTTAAAACTGGGTTTTTACAGTCACAGTGCAGCACAGTGCACTTCATTTTCCAAAAATGCCAATTGGAGAGTTCTAAGAGCTTCTTACCCCAAATTAGGAAATATGACAGATTGAATAAATTCTATGTGATTAGGCTCTTGATCGTCAATGTGTTCATTGATAACATCGGCCTCGCCGCTTCCCTAAGACAGACATCATTGGCGGCGTCAATGGCGAATGTCGATAAGATATACACCAAGACATGATCAAGTTACAAGTCATCTTGATTGGTGGTCTTGAAAATATCTAAAAGTATTGAGAACAGAACAAGAGGACCTCGGAAAGCTCCCCCGGGACCCACCGAGGTATTTGGTATGACCAGGGGGGTCATGTTTGGTAATACTCAGGGTGCAAGGGTCTCGTATATAGCTGTATGTCTGCTAGCTTTATCCCTGCTGAAGGCCCTCGTGTCCAGGTGATGAAATTCAGCCATTTGGAAAGTTTGCACCTAAACATCTCCTTGCTTGTTAAACGTTTAGCTTTGGAACAAAATCCTTCAACACAAAGTCTCAAAAACTCACTCAAATCTCTTATTTGGCTCACTACCTCTGCAAAACTCGCAAGTTCCCTTGAGCCTTGAACGGCAGTCGGACCACAGCACCAGATCAAAATGCCAAACTCACGAAACGCAAAAACCCAACTTGATCAACCTACCAAAATAGTATCGGGGACTCAGAGAGATTTACTTGGTCAATTACCTTATGAAATCTTTTTCCAGATTGCAAAATATCTTGACAAAGACCGGACTCACCAGATCAACCGGGACCTAGGCGATGGAAATTACCGGCAGAAGGCCAAGCAGATACTTACTCTTGTATCAAAAGATTCAAAACTTTTGTACATTTATCAATACAATCCTGAAGCTCGGATCATGAGTGACTTGCAATCTCTTTCCGCTGTTAATCGTAGGATGCATCATCTTTGTCAGCCTTTCATATGGCAGGTGAGTTAACTTCCATTTACTGAATCACATAAGATTGATTCCTGAGACTTACTCATTATCATATGACTTCGTTTTTTACTTCTAACTTTCTCTACGCTGGTGCTCTAGTCTCTCGCCATACCTCATGAAGTCTCTCGTCCAATCTCTTTCTGGACCCAGGAGATTTTGCCAAAATACGCATCTTATGTCAAAGAATTTTATGCGCTTATGGAAGACGAATTCACCACAATATCACATAAACCTCTTTCTATCAGACCTGCTAGACGTGCTGCCGGTGATGAAAATCAACATCATTTCACCTTTCGGTCTTCTGATACGAATAAATTCAAGTTTCGCCAGTCTATCGAGAATCGATTCAAACTAGATGGAAGTGCCTTAGATAAAGACTTGCATTTTGATCATCTCGACCCCCAAGTTCAACAAAGTCTCTCTGGAGTCAAACAAGACGTTGTGCTACTTCATTCACCTGGTCTCGGTCCCAAAGACCTCCTCAAAGTGCTTTCTCAATGTGATGGATTCACGAAGCTCTCTCTTCAATTTCCCTGTGCTATGGACCCTCATCCAACAGACATGACAACTAACCTGATCTGTAACCTGACTCTACTATTTTCCAATCTTGAACATATTCAACATCTCAAGTACATGGGTTATCGCGGTAGACCAATACCTACAGAGTCTATCTTTGAACCCATCAAACATCTACCACTTCTTGAATCTCTCGAGCTCGCTAATCTTGTTGAAGACGGGGGACAACCTAATTGCCTTGCTAGCACTCTTCAAGATCTCAAAAACTTGAAACAGCTGTCTTTGATGCATGTTGATATCAAAGACAACTCTTGGGGTCTTCATAAAGCTCCTCCTCAGTTAGTCAAACTTAAGATCCATGACGCTCTCAATCGTTGGTCATCAAAGCTGCCTTCTGAGCTCAATTCTTGGGCTCCTCGCCTAACTCATTTTGAACTCAACTTGGAAGCACACCACCCCCCCGGATTATCAGGTCATCCAAATGTTTTCCACCCAGAAATCCATAGGTTTTCTCTACCTGCTCTAACGCACTTGACCATATTCCGTGACCAACCATACGAGACTGTTCGATGTTTTACAGGTTGTCCAAATCTCCGTCACCTCACAGTGTATCATTCCTTCGAAGATCGATTTGAAAATTTTACAGATTTTATCATTAGTGATGTATTTTCTAATCTCAAGGAAATAGTAATGCCCATGAAATTCCGAACTCGTCAAATTCATGGCCCAGCACTAGATCCTAAACTTATCCCATTGGAAGATTTCTGTAAATCCAAAGGCATCAAGTTGAATATTTGGGATAATTGTTTCCTTGAGCAACCATTTTATCCTCGTGAAGTACCTATGTTCAACAAATAAAATGACATCTGATTGACCTGGTGGTGCACCTTTGGCTGGCAAGATATTTGTAGTTAATCGCTGGGAGTTTGGTCATTTGCATCAAAAGATTCCGTACCATTGTAAAAGTTTTCTTGGGCATTTTTGGCTGATCAAAAGGGTTGTATGTGCGCGTGTAACACGTGTCAAACATCTCACAACTCCATTTCTTTCTTTAGATGTCATGTGTCATTTGGGCTATACTTACACTTCTTTTTGTGATGTCTGATGAATCCACACACTTGTCCATGATACGCACATGCTAGCCGCATAGCCAGCTTTGTTTTTGATTGACTTATCAAATGACTCCAATAAATGATTGTCATCCCATCCGAGTAAAAGACACCACAATGATTTCAGAAAGAGGTAGAAAATGTGAATCACATCACATGACAAAGCTTGATGTGATTGCACTTTGCAAAATTCCAGCTTGTATCCACAAGAAAATAATTAAGACTTGCAAAGATGGGTTATTTGGAAATATGTATGATTCTCGATTAACCATGTTGTCATTTTCAGTAAGGTCCAGGGAGCTGTGAAGACTTGTGGAAACAGGCTGTGATTGTGGATTGTGAAAAAAACATTTTGTATCTAATCTTTAACTTCAAAACTTCAGATTCAAACCTTTCATTGCTTTTTGTGTAAAATGATAAACAGTGTCCAAAGGCACGACGGTACTGTTGGTTTCCACGGCACCAAGTGATATCACACGAGGCTAGGATACAGAGCCGATGGTGGCTGTTCAGTAATGACAAAAGACACTGAGGCATTCAATTCAAACTGTGTTTACATGGTAAGAACTTAAGAAGTATGCATTCAGTGACCGCAAGCTGGGTGTTTTTCTTTCCCTTTTCCTTTAATTCCTCACTAGGCAATTGGCGCGCAGCCGCCACATAATACGGACGAGAGTCTTATTTATGTCTTGAGTTACATCACGTCGTGGGTGGTCCCGGAGTAGAAAGATGTTACTCAAAAGGGCAAGAGCCCCCAAAGCAGCTGAGTGGTAATTTTTTTTTCTTAAATTACTTCAACCCAAAAAAGCACACCAATACAAGGTCCCAGTGATTGGTGGTCATTTGGGTTACACAATCTTCTCCATCCCTACCATCATGTCTTATCAGATGAAACCAAACTTAAGGAACTTATCAATCAAATCCAATTTGGTGGAGATGAAGTTGTCAAAGCTAAAGAAGGGAAAGGTAGTGCTACCTTGAGTATGGCTTATGCTGGTTTTCAATTTGTCAACAGTTTGATCAAAGCTAAATGGGAAGGAAAGACTGGAGTGACGGATATGGTTACATTGCTGTTCAATCTGAAGCTCATATTGCTAGTGTGGTAGAGGGACTTGAGTATTTATGGTGGGCTTTTGAGTTATATGAAACAAGTGAACACCATACTACTCTAGGTTGCCTAATTGTGAATTGGGACTCAAATGGAAGGTATGTTATCTTGTCTTGTTCTGAGTTGAAGGAAAGTCCAATCTGAATTTATCTTGTGAATTCTAAGCCTAACATGTGTGTCTCTTGAAGAAAATCTATCTTGTAAATGATTTTTGATGTGTATGAAGATTAGATGTTCAGGAAATCAAGTGTCAGGTACAATTGAGCTATAGCCATGACAACTATCTGAGGATATGTTTTAGTCAATGTTTTTCTACATCAGTTGTCAACATGAATGAAGGAATTGTCACAAACCATGATTTCATATCCTCATGATATCAAGGGTGCCATTATACTACTGTTCCATTATATGTTGGACATTGAGAAAAAATGAAAAAGTTGGAATTTCAAATTTGGACTCAACCTAAGCATATGGCCTATGGGTTTTGGACTACAAACATTTGGGTAAATTCAACACCCACTTGTATTCCACACAAATTTGTGTCCTTGTAGACGGTTGACAGGATCCAAAAGTTTTGATGGTGTTCCAATGAGGATGTAAGGCTGAGGGTGCATTGAGACAGCTGGGTGAGAAGGGGCAGGTTGGGCGTCGCTAGAGCAATGGCTGACTTTCAGAGCGTATGGTAATAGGTAAGCGACGCAATTGGCAAGCCAATAAGCTTGAAGGCTTCATCAAGGGTAGCAGTTATCATCAACGCTTTGACTGTCTGATTGGGTGTAGGAGGCAAAGATGGTTTGTTGAGTCTAATATGAGGAGGATAAGCCCTGGGAGATGGACCACGAGCAGAGTGACTGATGAGTTGAAGCGCCGGGATCGCGTAGGCTTGAATACGTTCTTGGATTGGGTTAGATTGCGAGACCAAAATGGGCAGGTCACAATCAGTCATCGAGCATCTCACATAGATTTGAGTATGAAATATACGTACCCAAATCTAACGATTGCACGTAAGACATCAGCAGTGATACCTAGCTGTTCCCACTTTCCAGCAAGGGAATTTGGGTTGGATTTGAGATGAAATCCAGCCAAATTGTTTAGGTTGCAAGTGATAGCTAGTCTCTTAGATTTTCTGCTCTTCTGGTGATCATCCAGACTCAGCCGATCCCGAAATTTCATTGCTTAGGTTAGCACTATCCGTAGGCAAGGGTTGAAGCCGACAAAATATTAGGATTTGAGTCGGTGAGATGAAGTTTTGGGTCGGTGGATAGGTTGATTGAGTCGGACATGAGGAATCAAACATCGGATGAAGCCAGGGTTGGGTCGGTTAAAACTGTTCCTTCCGAGCCAAGTGACTATGACATTCAACTTAATATTGAGTTTACTTACCTCAAGATCTCGGAGATCAAAATCCTTGGCCGCTTGATGGTTTGGTGGTATTGGGTCGGATGAGGTCAATAAGTTGGTGAAGGGTCGTTTTTTTTTTTTTTTTAAAGTGCTACTTGGCTTTATTGCATACAACACTAACTAAACACGTTAAATAAGTGAAAGACTAGTATACCTTGGAGGAGCGGCCATCTAGTCGGAGCAAGGAATTTTGTTGACTTTTCGGGCGTCGGAGAACACACACTTTTTTTTTTTGAGATTGAATCTCATTTTTATACAACATTGGGGTTTATTAATCACCTTTAGGCTTTTAGCCCACCGGAAGGAGGCGGTGATCCTCTATTCCTTCGCGTCTATGTGTGCTATGCACTCCCAATATAGGGATTGAAGGGTCGGTTTAATTGGGTCGGATGATATCTCAGTGGCGATCTTCTTCGGCTCATTGTCGGATCCTTACAGTCGGATCATTATGTTGCTTGGATGAGGTCGGTGGTGTGTTGGATGATTTAAGTTGGATGACAACTCGGATACAAAATCCGAGGACTCCTCGGATTTTGGTATCTGAGCCAAATATGTTGGCAGTGCCCCTTAGCCTTTTACAATTGGGAATTGAAATCGGATCTTGTTCCTTGCTCCCAAATGACCAAATCAACCTTGACTACCATTGGAATCAAACAAGAGGATGCGGAAATCATCTTAGCTAAAGCTCAAGAGTGGAACAAAGAAGCCCTTGTTGAGTCTGTTCCATCTTTGAGAGATAGGTAAGCAACTTTACTGACTTTTATTGAGTTAGATTCTCAATAGATCATATCAATTATATGTCAACTTCACATAGTCAATTATCTCAAATCAATGAGGCTAGCAAGAATTAGATACATTGTAATTTTCATGTTAGACACTCATTACATTTGTGTGCACAAATGTTTGGACTTAGTCCTTATTTCTTGGAGCAGAAATGAAAGCTGGCTATTTTGAAGTGAAACTTCACAGCAAGTATCAAAATCTGTCCGTTCAATCCAAACCTGATTTTCCAAATCAATCTGAATGACTTTCAAATAGTCCTTTTCTGGATTTTTGAAAAAGTTTGTTATAAAGTCCAACTTCCTCAAATTTTGGAAGACTTCTTCAAATATTTGAGGCTGGCTCAAAGACTCACAGAAGATTTTTACCAGTCCATTTTTTTTTGATTTTTGCTATAAGTCTCAAAAATCAACCTTTGACTTTTTCCTTGAAATTTTCATCATTTTTCAAAAAAAGTGAAATTTTTCTTTTTTTTGGGATCTTTTGGATGAGTTTCACAAAACCTTTTTTTTGTTTTCATTTTGTTTTTGATAATTTTTATGAGAAAACCTTTGTATTTTTTCTCCTTTCAAACATTTTGAAGCCGTTGTATTTTTTGATCATATCAATCCAATACAGCCATTCCGATATTGCTTGTCGCAATGTTTTTGAAAAGAAAAATTTTGTGAGCTTGAAACCTAAGTTTTAACTGGTTAAAACCTGAAATTTGGCTGTATTGCCTTGAATTACAGCCAAGTTTGAAGTTTTATTGAGTAAAAACTTAGGTTTCACTTTTTCTTTTTCAAAATAGAGCGACAAGCAATATCGGCATGGCTGTATATGTTTTTATTGAGAATATCAACACCTACAAAAGCAATTGAAAAGCAATTGACCCATTTCAAGTGTGGAAACAATTGAGGCAGCAATCACAAGCAACCAAGATAAAAGGAACAAATTGATCAACGATGACAATTTTGGTCACAACACACAGTTGTTTTCAAAAGGCTTGCCCAAATTTGCCCACAAAACTTGAGCAATTTTGCGGTGAATTTGTGGCAAGCCTTTTGCAAACAACTGTACATGATGAAAAAAAGGAAACAACACCAAAAGCTGAATAAACAAGAAATACTGCATGGTTTGGAATTTCTTTAACTTATAATTTTTTTGAATCAAAGAATAAAAAAATGTGTCAATTTTAGCTGCACCCTCTAAAAAGAGCTTGGCCTAGATTAGCTGTAAACACTTCCATACAAGGCATAAAGATCATGGCTGTCTCTTCTGCAAGGATTGCAGCCCTTTGAAGGACTTGCAAGCTTCACAATCTAGCTTTCAGAACCAAGAATTCCTTCTTGATGGGATTGATGTCTGGGCTATAAGCTGGTAGGTAGAGGAGGCGGACTTCTCGGGCTTCACACAGATCAGCCACTCTGCCCCCATGATGGATTGAGGCATTGTCCATCACGAGGATACTGTTTTGTGCTGGCCAAGGATTCATGGCTGGTAACTAGAGTGTGAAGAGAACAGTCAGTACTTTGTTTTTGCCATATTTTAAATTTTCACCCAAAAAAAAGTACTTGCCACTTCATCATCTAAAAAATCCTTGAAATCAATCCTTGCATACCCCCTGGGCTGTATATTAAGAGCCAAAATACCATCCATGGAGAATGCAGGTAAAACAGACCATTGAAAGGTTTGTGTTGGCCTCTGGACTCAGGCTGTATGTTCCCCAACTGGGGCTCCGTATTTGCAATAAAAATGACTTTGGTGATAGCCAATTCATCTTTGAGGATACCAAAAAGTCAGAACCCAACTCAATATCAGAAGAAAATTAAAAGGAAAATTATAAACATAACATACCAGTAAATAACAAGCATTGAGGATTGATACCATGGACAGCCTGAATGTAGGCACCTCAAGAAGCTTATAATGATTGATTTGGATGGATTGTTCTTGCTTTTTTGCGAGTCCATTGTAGGCAACAACAGAGCTCAACAGAGAGGGTTTACAACAACAATTGAACACTGCACTGCCAGGATTAAACACTGTCCCAATTGGGATAATGTGTTGCTTTTTTGGGATAATTAATTTTTGCCATATAAATGCTAAGCAATTAATGCAAAAGTGATCATTATTCCATTAGGGACAGTGTTTAATCCTGGCAGTGCTGTGAGTTTCTTGAATCTTAGATTGAAGTTCATCAAGATAGGGAGTCAGATTGAGTCAGAGGGCATCAAGACCAAACTCGCGTTCAGGCTGTGCTAGCATGGTGGCAGGTCCACAGGTCATATGTTCCACAGGTTTGGTGATCACTGCCCAAGTAGTTTGGTAAAGGTCATACCACCAACAAACAGATGTAAGAGATAAATCCACACCAAGCGTACTAACAATTTGCGGAAATGAAACCCCTCTCAAGACCATTCAAACCACAACAAGTTTGGTGTTGGGTGTGTAAAAATTGACAGGTATATTTCTACAGTCAAAAGACAAGTTGGTTATGGAAAAAGCGGAAAAAGATGAACAATGTGGAAATAACTCACTTGGTATACACCTAGCAGGATAAAGGAAAATAAAAATAAAAAAAAAAGAAAAAAAAGAAAAACAAGAGGTAGGATCAAATTGGGTGGGGGCAAAGGGGAAATGACAATGAACAAAGCCCGACCAAACCAGGGATATCCCTTGATGGGTGTGACCGTGTGATTTGGACACGTGGTTGATTATTATGTAGGTCCTGCAAAAGTATGGGACCAAGCAAGAGATATGTCCTGATCTGTCGAGAAGGGTTGACATCTTCCCACACAATCTGTCACACGTGGGAACTGCCTGGCCCAGTTTTGCCTGAGTTTTGGACATACAGGTTAAACCTGGTTAAACCCACCTGTAAACACCTCGCATGAAAAAGTGCCGATAAATTCATGAAGCGCTGTATCTTCGTGAGAAAATCTTCATCAAAGGCGCGTGAGTCAGATGTATGTACAATATCATGAGGTCAAATGATGATGATGTTCGGGCCAGTTTTGGTATGTTGATTGGTAGACTTATCAATTCATGATTTGATATTGATATCCTCACAGTAGAAAATAGCCACTCGGAATTCTACATTGAGGGTTTTCAAGTCTTCAACAACTCGACCGTTCATTCTAGAAATTCACCTTGATTGATAATAACATAGACGTTTCAAATCTCCAATTAATGTTCAAAAATGGATAAATCATCTGTGACAACATCAGCATTACACGTTTCTAACATATTCGATGTTTCTAATAAAGTCGGTATGTTACTTAAGTTTTCTCTGTGTCATGATTCTTTATTGATGTTGATTTATTAATGTTCGACCTTTTGAAGCGATCGTGACTGGTGGAGGAACAGGGATCGGTTCAATGATTGCTCGTACTTTAGCTTCGAATGGTGCAAAAGTTTATATAATCTCTAGACGTTTAGAGACCTTGAAAGACTGTATAAAATCGTTCGAGAAAGATAATATGAATCATATTGGGAGATTGATTGCTCTAAAAGGAGATGTAAGTGGTAAAGTTGGGGTTGAAGAAATTAAGAAAAAAATGGAAGAAATCGAACCTTGTTTGGATCTTTTAGTTTGTCCTTTTCGGTTCGATCTGTTTACCTTCCAATTGATGATGTTCCGTTAAATCAACCTCTGACCTTGACTGTCTATATTTGGGAACGTCGGTCAAAATTTCATAAAATCATTCATAGATCAATAATGCAGGCATAACACATAAACACCCATTAAGAGAACCAAAGACAATCGAAAGTATATCAAAAGCAATGTGGGCAGTAGAAGAAGACGAAGCAGAATCGATTTATAAAACAAATGTTTTAGGACCTTATTATTTATCTGCTGCACTTTTGCCTTTACTTGGTAAATCGAAATCTAATCCACAAATCATTAATATATCAAGTGTTTCAAGTTTTATGAGAAGCGGTAGTAATACTGGGTTAATCTATCCAATGTCAAAGGTAGCTTTGAATCATTTAACCAAAATCTTAGCAACAGAATTATCAGGTACTAATGTTAGATGTAATGCTATCTGTCCTGGACTTTGTAAGTCTTTGTTCTCCCTCAACTATGTGGCATAAAACTGATGTCTTGGGGTTTACTATTGGATATGGAATATGTATAGTCAAATCCCAAATGGGCGATATGCTAGAATCTCAACCAGAACTATACTCTCGTATATTGAAAGACATACCAGCTGGGAGATCGGGAGCTGAAGAAGAAATGGCAGGGGCGATCTTATTCTTGACTGTAGGTGATAAGATCATGTCTCATCTTTATGCTTCATGGAGCGACTTAAACGCTCAATAATGCATCTTCCGCTTTACATAGAGTCGACATCAGAGTTTTGTCAATGGTGCAATTATTCCAGTGGATGGAAGTATTCTGGGTGTCAAGCCTGGCACCTATTAGCTTGAGATACATCTACCGCATCCAAATATAGTGTTGCGATTCAGAATGAAAAATTTCAAAGATATCCGAAGGGACAGGCTCTTAAAGTTATTCAAAGTATTCAAATGTAAACTTTTGTGTCGAGATAAGTTAAAAATGTAGTGTAATAAGGTGTACAGGGTAGTTTGTTCGAAATATTTTGCAATGTCACACTTGATTCAGATTCGAAAGTATGTTGTTAGCTCGGATACTATTATGAATGATGCTGTCACATCGTCCATATTTTCAAAGGGGACAAGGAACTGCTGGCTCAGAAGGCACACTGCTCATAAAGCAGTCAGATGATGCACAAAGGGTATGAAAATTGGTCACTGGATGTTAAAATTGCTAAAGGTTGAAAGGTCCATTGATTATTCGCTAGTGAAGAGTGTCCGCAGTGTAGATGACATAACAGGAGGGAGCCCCTTGGGAAATGAGACATACAAAGGATTATCTGATAAAGAATGACCGTGTGTGGTAAAGTGATTATAAAATGATAGATGGAAAACAAACATATACAAATGTGTATTGTACAGCAAATCACCAACAGAACTGTGCAAACGGTCGCCACCGAAAAGATGAGTGGTATCTAAGCTCAAGATAGATTGAATGTTGATGCCAACAATTGCAAAGATGTGAAAATGGATACCAATTCTGGACAACAAGCTGGAAACATTGATGTTCAAAGACACGAGGATTCCAACCACGCCACGGAGACACAATTGGAGAATGTCAAAGTCGGCTGATGGAGAAAAACAAACAAGATCAGCACAAATTCAAAGCCAAGAGAGCTTCAACACAGTATTCATTTTGAAATTGAATAAAAATAAAAAACATACATTTTTCTGATATATACATTGTGTGTCTGTTATCAAAGACAGACCCATAAATTTATTCACCTTGCATCTAGTATCAGAGATGAACCAACATGACATGAAAAATTAATATTGCACATTCCTCGCGTAAGAATACCAAGAGCTAGACTAGATCTCCTTTTTCAACAGTACCAATGGAGCAACATTGATGTACCACAAACTTAAGTACTCAGAAGCCCGCAAGAAGAAAAACTTCCTAAACCCGTAGAAAGGCCAGACAATTCTGAAACCAAACACGTATATGATGGTACCCATAAAAAAGGAGCTATTCCCAAGGTGTCACAACCACAATTTGGCCTCAAGGAAATGATGCATCCCAGGACTACAACTACCAGAACTATGAATTGGTCATACCTGTGAAAAGGATATAAAAGAGTGCCTTTCCCAAAACCAAGGAGAAAGGACACCGTCATTACCATCACCAGTTATCCTACGTAAAAGTAAAGAAGTGTCAGGGATTTTTTCTAATCAGATCCAACTGAAGTTTATCAACAGAAACTCTCACCTTAGAAATAATTCCACTGTCAGCCACACTCCCTTACTCTCCAATTATTCATAACAATCCCTCCTTGTTGTAAACTATTTGGGTAGCTACATAAAAGCCTCACTACTCCTACTTGTAGGGTAGTACTCCTTGGTCATGAACCACTGGTTCTGCAACCCAACGTTGACAGAATCCCTGTGTCTAGTAACACAGGCAATTTGTAGGAAACCATTCTTCCTTCAAAAAAGCACTTGTCTTAGAGCTTGATCAACCAACTCAACTCTGCTACCTTGCATCAAGCCGTGGTTTACTTTTAAAAAGTCTTGTTCACCCTTTCCTTTTAGAAGATATCAACACACCTTTTTGTCCTGGCATTAAAGGATTACACATGAAACACCATCTCACAAAACCAGTAAGATTCTTGTCAGGACTAGAGTTTAAGTAACTAGACAACTCACCCTCTTATTTAGATAGCCACCCTGACAGCTTTACTAGCTATAGAGGTATATGTAGTCAATTTTTGGGACAATCTGTCAGAGTTAAAAAAGTTACATGATGTATGACATGTGATTTACTTATTTAGATGAGCAGACAACTCAGAAGACCTGTATGTACATGATAGCCTCCCATTAACTCATCCTGCTGCACATATCACTGTGCCCGTGGAGGACGCCCTAGACGTTGGGGGCCCTCAGGAGTACAAAGGGAAGCCTTTGTACTTGTAGGAGCCCCCAACGTCTGGGGTGCTCTTCACAGGCACCGTGTATGTAGTGTGGATGTTATGGCTCAGGTGTGTATTGATAGATCCTTTTATGACAAAATATACCCTTAATCATTTCCCCATTCCCACTTGGGGAAATTGGGTAATGTTTACAGTGTTGGAAAATTAAACATGTTCTCTTGGAACTCCTGGTCCAGCGTTCAGCAACTGCTCCAGGTGGTCATTGAATGACCATAGCGGTTTTGTATTAGTACAATCAGCAATTTACGCTGTAAAAAACAAAAAAACAAATTGAAGGTCTTAATCATGGGAACAATTTTCTCATTTTTTTGTATGTTTTTCTCTCTTCCTGACAGCCCAATACCTTTGTGAATCAGTATCTACATTTTCTGCTCAGAAAATATCATATCTCTTGTAATGACAGGTTCTGTCTTGCCCTGCTATAAGCTGGGTTTCTGGCCCATTCATGGCTGTCTGCACTGTTGGCAAAGATACCTTGGATTGTGAAATCCAAGGTATCCTTGGGTATACATTCCCTTGGACTGCGTGTCCAAGGAATTAATTCAAGGTTTTCTTTGCCCTCCAAGATTGCATTGGATCATTTACTCAGAAATAACGTCCAAGGCTATCACCATCCAAGGATACCTTGGATTTTCCAATCCAAGGCATCTTTGTTGGCGGTGCTGGCTCTGTCCCAATTCTGAGCTGGTATGGCTAGTCAATTACACAAATATAGCTAGCTGACTTCTGGACTCCTAATCTCAGGTTGCCTAATTGTATTGATTGGCATATGTGGACTGAGGGTATCTAAATGGGAGATGTGAGAAGGAATTGGAGTCAGGGAATGAGCTGTTGCTTACCTAATGGTGAGTGGTCTTTTGTGCTACTCCTTGCTGGGGAAATCCTCTGTCTCTTTTTCCCCTAATCCATTGGTGGTACATAAGAGTTGTCCTTGGGGTCTGATTCCAGCAATTCTTGGTTGGCTAGTGAGATTCCATTGTTTCCATCTGCTCCAGTGTTTGGAAGGCCCAGTGTTGTGTCTCTTGTGGACGCCATGTTTTGGATTTGGCCTCTTGGTTGCTGGTGGGTTGTTTGTTGACTAGTCCCATGTTGGCCGGATGGTTGTTGGCTGGGCTTGCGGGTTCTGGGGTCCATTCTACACTTGCTACAAGTAGCTGTAGTTGCATTTCTGATCTGGTCCCAAGATTTTGGGACTCAGATTTGTTCTTGGGGTGTTTGTGAATGTCCCCCCAGAAGTGTACCCCTTACTCAAGAGTACACAGATTGGGGTAGTAAAGCACCTTGGCTCAGGGATTGGTTGGTCCTTGTGAACCAAGATGCCTTGGCTGGGGTTGTCCATTGTGTTGGGGGTGGGACATGATTTTTGCACATAGGGGGCAGGTTGCAGTGTAAAAATTGAGCCTTCACACTGCTTGATAGTGGTGTGATCTTCCCTGAGGGATACTTGCTGAGGGAGTTGATGAGACAAGCAAGTGGTGTGGTGAAAAGGTTTGCCCAGTCTGAAAATATGCTGGTATTATGGTTATGTACCTTCCACAGGTCACCTTTCACAGGTTGTGCGCAAGTCCCTCATGGACAGTCAAACCACCCATGATATGGTGGTTCTGATCAAGAATTTGTGTTGTACCTTGTGTACTGCTGTTGTCACCCATAGGTGCTCCATCCAAACCTTGATATTGCATCTCCTTGCCACCCGGTCCTTCACCTTATCTATTCCCACTCCCATTTCTTCTTGATAATCTACTTGCACAATGTTTGGCTTTCTTTATCTATTGTGTTTTGCATCTTGTTTTCTGAAACTGTTCTTCTGAAACTCTAATTTTTAACCTCTGGAATGCAATGAGTGAGAGAGACAAGAACATGATTGAGCTTGAGATCAGTGAGTAGACTATTTTTCAAGTGCAATTACTACGACATTACACACTACGTGACCCTAGAACAATTCGATAAAAGGAAAATGCAACAATGGCAATACGGGAATATTGTCACTGTTTTTGGAAATTCCTTCCTCGAAGATCCACCGCTACAGACCGCTACCCTTGAGTCCCTTGACCTTACGGTGCCTCCTGGCCTCCAGCTCCGTGGCCTTCTGTCAAAGTTTACAAAGTGCTTCGAAGCCGTGATCATGGGTTTAGAGTAAGCTTGAAAGTTGAATGTATGCTCAGTTTCTATGGGTTTAAACAGATTTCCTCAAGTCGATTCTCCTTTCCCTTCGTCATCAAACGAGCTCCTCACCAACACACAACCTCACACAATCCAACGACAAGATAAACAAACACATCCGCTTGATATATCGAAGGAAACAGTTTCAAAGGGGAAATGTCTTCAGCTATATCTTCCTCTTCCATCAAACTTCCAAATCGAGTTGACAAACCAGATCGATTAGATCATCAATCGAATCGAACTAATCCAAACCACACTAACATAGAATCAAACAATGAAAAAGGTCAAATCACTGAAACTACAACTTCAATACCATCATCATCATCAAGACCTGTAAAGAAACCAAAAAAATCAGCATCATCTTCTCTATCAAAAGAACAAATATTACCAAGATCGACAATGACCCCACCACCACCAACAACTTTAAATCAATCATCAAATTTGATAACAGGATCAGGAAAAAAGAGAAAATCCACAACTACAAATTCAATATTAGGAACCCCATCATCAAATCAACAATCTAAAATCAATTCAAATTCAAATTTAATGGAAATTGATGAAGACTCAATCGAGAATGAAGAAGACTTTCCAATGATTAGATGTGGTTGGAGGAATTGTAGACAAGCTTTTTGGATTTTAGAAGATTTATTAGAACATCTAGTCGGTGAAAAAGGTTAATAGATTTTTACATCTTTGATCATTGAAAAAACATCTTTTCCACACAGATATTGATCGAGTTTTTGAATTTTTTTACGTAGGTCATGTACCTGTTGACCCGAACGCACCCAGAGGTCAAAAATGTCCTTGTGAATGGACTGGTTGTCCAAAGGCTGGTAAACCACAAGGCAGTAGAATGGCTTTACTTGTTCATCTTCGATCTCATACGGGTGAAAAACCATTTTGTTGTCATAAACCTGGTCAGTCTAAAATCACTCAGTTTTTCTATACGAATTGTGATTAACGAAGTCTTTTAATTTAGAATGCGACAAAACGTTTTCTAGAACTGATGCGTTAGCTAAACACGTTCGAGTATCCCATGGTGAACCCTTACCTCCTGGACGTAAAACTTCTGCACCTGGAAATGCGATGAAAAAAATAAAAGGAGAAGATTCAGAAGGAGAAGAAGTTGATAATTATGATGAAACTGGAATAGAAGGTAATGGAGAAATCATTGGAAAATCAATAGGAGAAGGTGAAGAAGAAAAAGAAGATTTATTAAAAATCATGAAAATGGATTCTAAATTAGAGAACGAAGAAATAGATGAAGAAGGTAGAACATCAGAAGAAAGAAAAGTTCTAGAAGATCTTAAAATTAAATATCCTCCGACTGATCCAGCTTTTTTAGAATTATTAATTTTAAGAGCTAAATTTAAGTTTTTGTTGGGTGAAAAAGAGATTTTGGAAGTGGAATTGAAGGTTAGTGATTTCTATTGAAACGAAACCTTTTCACCATTCATTGCCTATATTTTGATTTCACGAAACTGACAGTTTGTTGCGAACTCACTTGTCAAATTTATATAGGCTCTTGAGCATAAAGAAGGATCTATCAAAAGACAAAAAGATTTCTATTTAGATTCAATTATGAAACATGAACTAGGGTGAGCTTCAGAACTAAACCATATAACCATGGACATAAATTGACTTGGGGGTCATTCTTCAGACCCGAATCATCCGAAATGTGGATATCAAACATAGACGACCTTAAACATGATTCAGGAATCGAGAAAGGATCAATTGGTTCAAATAATCAATCTTCAAGTAGTGGGATTCATGCAAAAAAACGAATCAAAACTGAACCTATTAATTGAAGGGTTTATTTGAATTTCATCTGAATTTCTTTGGAGGTTTTTTCTTTGAAAAAAAATCTCTTCTATTATTTTATTGTTTCATAATTAATATTCAAGATCAAAGGGGGATAGAAATTTGATTTTAATCGTTATTCATGGGATTGGAAGATAACATTTGTAAAGAGTATTTTTTGGCTCGTGTAGACTTGGAGTGAAATTTTATAGAGAATTGTGCACATAAAAACGGATTGAGCGGTCTACTGAATGAACGTCTCGTCATCTGGCTCAATTGTTCGAAGGCACTTCTAAATTCTATCCGTCTGAAGCAGCAAATGAGATCCGATTGGCCTTTGCCCAAAACGTCGTTCTCCTGATGTTGTGTGGACAGTCTCCACGTGTTTTAATGTGGAAAATAAAGCATCAATGTTCAAGGCTTCACGGTATTGGAATAATGTTACATATATGCAATGCTATGTACAAGGAATGGAATCTTGAATAAATCAGTGTCTCGGACCAGCAGCCAAGCTTTTGATTGCATGTAATTTTTATAATTGGATATGTTGGACAAGAGGTCAGATGTGAGTATGAGAAAGGAAGAGGTTATGAAAATACATAGATCGAGCGACTGACACGATCACGAAAGCTCCATTGGCTCTGTACCAGCTCCGCAAACCCTAGCCTACAACTCCACCATCCAAACTTCGTAGTGTATACGGAAGTCCCGATTTTGCTTTTTGAAATGGAACAAGTACGGAAGAGGTTTTTATAAAACCAAACCAAATGTTTTGTTCAACTTCAGTCACATCTGGTGCAATTGAAGGTTTCATGAAGTGAATACCAGAATGTACGGCAGGATATTATATCAATCGATAAAAGAATGAGAGAGTTCGGTTAGAAGTGCGGAATGCTGAAGGCGTTTAACTTTCGAACTTTTTACCAGCTCTGCAATTCAGTCTCTGCCACCTCGGGACTCGGATCGTTTGGAATGAGTGAAGATTGGAAAAGCTTTTCATAGAAACCAAATCAAATGAGTCACCCAACTGGCAGAAACTATATCGATCGGGATATTGATGACCATCCTGCGGCTTACCAATCCGACCATATTTCCAATGCGAAATGGACACGTTGAATTATCTGAAATCACGCTGAGCTGAAATGAGTAGAGAGGCACGCTCATCGGGTATTAAAGGTCATCCTCTGGGTGCATTCTTTGTTCCTCATTCTAATCATCTCACCCGCTTGTTCAAACCTGTTCATATCTTCACTCGTAATATTCAAAACACACAAACTTCAATTACTTTTTCTGATAAACCGAATCAATATCTTCATCATGCAATTCACGCTTAGCTTTTTCGTTGCTGCTCTCGCTGGTAAGTCCTGTGTTTTTTAGAATGCTATCACATCCTTAGCTTTGTTTTGATAGTTGTTTTCTTTATTTTTCTCTCGCTTAGCATTTGCCGCTGCTTCGCCCATCGAGCAAAACACGTCAGTACAGTGTTTCCTCTTATGATTTTCTCAAATCAATTGGCTAATGGTTTTCTTTAAATCGAACAGTAAAGTGAAAAGTGCTGTAGAGGAAAAGTGCTTCGCAGGTTGTGGCTCTTCTCAAGGATTAGCCCCAGTCGGTCAAGCTACCTGGGGAGGTGGCTACGTATTTGGAAAGCAACAGTATACCAGCTTTACACAAGTCACCCAAAGCTTTCAAAGCTTTGGTACAATTTGTGCTAACACATTCTCTCAATGGGGATCAGGTGGAATTCAATTCCAACAAATATCCTATGAGATTCATACCATGGTTATTCAATTTCAAGCTATGGTCACTCAATTTTCCAATGCTGGTGGCTGTAATGTCTGCCAAACATCAAATGCCGACCAAGTCAGTTTGAACTCTTTCTTTTTGCATGTAGTTTGCACTTAAACTGAGCAATATTCACCCGTGTCATTTCTTTAAACAGTTCACATCAGCCATCACACCAGTCTTCCAACAATTCCAAACCATGATCACAATCATCACCCAGAGCTACAGTAGCTATATCCCCCAATGTCAACGTCAGTGATTAACCCCATCCTGCTACTCTTACTTGGTACTGATGTAGTTTGTTTCCTCTCCATCAGCGGACTTCAACATCCTCTACTCCTGTCTCCGGATTGTTACAGGAATTCTTGTGTCTCTGCACATCGATGTTTCTAGCTTGTTAGCCAGCATTGGTATTGATCTCAACCTGTTTTCAGCTGTTGGTATCAACATTCATGTTCTTTTGAGTCTAGATGTCACAGCTCTCTTCAGTGCTCATGGTCTTGTTGGTGCTGGTGGTTTACTCTAAGACATACATACACTTTCCCATCACTGTGTTTTTCATTCATTGTCTCCACTTCACTGCAATATGTCTTGTCTTTCTCTTATAAACTGATATCTTGTATGTGCCATGTCACTAGGGGCACCTTCATGTTATATATGTTCCTAGAACACGGACACTTCAATTTGCCAATACTAGCATACATCATTATCACCATTCTTCTAGTCTGTGCGGAATACAGGCTGTGTGGTATTCATCAACAAATTACCTGAGATTTTTAGTTTACTTTGTCTTTTGACTTGACAGATCCAAGTCTTCATCCCATCAGTCTTCTGTTGAACACCAAGAGAAAAACAATGTCACCCAATTGTATAAAGCAAACTCAAACTGCTTGGATCAGATTAGTAACTCTCTATCTTCAAGTATGATAATGTCCAATAGTCAGAGAAATTGGCTTCTTGTGAAGGTTCACGTTATCTTTATTATCTTTGGTCAATGACTTTTTCAGTTGCCATAAATTCTTACCATTTAGAGAAGTAGCCTTTTGAGTTTCACAGTTACAGTCCAACCTCTGAAATCCATAACACTTGGTAGCTTTGGTACTGGATAGCAGAGGTTGCCATATTTCAACCAAGAAAACTCAGAATACACTCACACCGCGGGAATTAAATAGTTCAAACCCGGATTGAACCGAGTTTCGGTGTCCGGGTTCAAAATTTCCTCGAATCGTGAAATTCGTTCACAACTCGTTTGCAATAGGTTTGCCGGTTTCCCTTGAGCGGTACTCTGTTGGCCCCGCGTGTGTATGTACAGCTTCATCATACAACAACAACCCTGATTCCAACCATTCAATCATCTTTCCTTTGTCATGCATCCTCAGTCTTGAATCTTATTCTTGATTCTCTGTACAATTGGTGAATCCTTGGTGACTGATGCTGAAGGGCGTTGTTGTTGTACAGGCCGAGCAGAGTACCGCTCGAGGGAATTCGGCAAACGTATTGCAAACGAGTCGTGAATGAATTTCACAATTCGAGGAAATTTCAAACCCGGACACCAAAACTCGGTTCAATCCGGGTTTGAACTATTTAATTCCCGCGGTGTCAGAGTAACTATTTTGAGTGACTCTCTACATATGTGGTTCAACTTCCATATTGATTTGCATTTGACAACAAACTAATCAACTGTAAAAGATCTCAGATTGATAAGCTTATTTTAGTACACCACAAGGACACTTGGATACATTCAGGATGTCCTCTTTTTTGCAGAGGGAAAGACATCCTGACACAGTCTCCTGCAAGGCGTCCACCAGGTATCCCCCTCAGACACCATCACAGAGCATTCCAAGATGTGCTTGGACTGAGGACACTGCCATGGCATCCAGAGGATAAAGTAAGGACGTCCCAGCTCGGGGTCATCTCAATGAGATCCCGACTTGGGACGCCAGCCCAATTTCTCAATGTAGGACGGTTGGGACATCCTCCTGCAAAAAGGTGTCTTTATGGTGTATGCAATGTGCTCACAGTCTATGTCCCCTGTCAGCACACAAATTGCACTCCAGAGAGATACGGCCTACAATGTAGTGTGGAAGTGTTGGTGTGTTAAAAGTATTTCAAATAATATGTAATGTTTGATAGTTCTTATTGGTATTGTTTATATGGTTACTGTCGTGTTCTGCACATCCTGCGTGATGATTATTGTGTTTTCTATTCTATTATTTGATTTACTCTCAATGTGTGTTCTTAACTCTCTCATCAAGTTTATCTGGACTTGGGGACCCTCATACCCCAACAAAATCTCTAGCCCCTCAACCAAAGAAGTGCACAACCCAATTCCAAGTCCAACCTTAGCAAGCCAAAAACCCTCAAAGGAGTAATGCCAAAGGTAAAGAAGTTTCATGGGCAACACTTACTGTAAGTGTAAAAATCTCATTTCAATCTATTATTTTTGTATTTTATTTCTCATTAGTACTTTGTTCCAATTATCACGTTATTTACAGACTTAAGAGCACCTTAACAAACTCCTTACACTCTTTCAGAGAACATTATCTGTGTAGAACTTCATAAAGGTACTGGTGTTTTCTTAATAATATCTATGATATGTTGTTTCGACAATATTCTCATTTTAACTAAAAAGTCTTTATGAAGTTGCGTTTTTGGAATTCAAATATCATAACATAAAATATTGCTGCAATGAGGGTTGAATATAAATACACGAAAATAACATCATATTCAAACAGATATGTGCAAGAGAAAGATATCAAAGTCATAGGTGCATCACAATTTGACAGGCATTAACATGTAAATCATTGACCACTTTTTAAGTGGAGGTACATCGCGGTGAGCTCTCATTCCAACCAAATATTGATTGCGAAAAGGAAAAGCTGCAAGAAGACCAAAAGTCCACACCCAGAGTCGTCCACCTCCCAATATTTTGGGGATAAGTGGTATCACAAAAGGCTCGACCAAGATAGCTAAAGGTTGGAGCATGAAAAAAATAATTGATCCGGGAAACCAAGTTGAAAGGTCTAGGTTAGGATCCAGGACCTGAGCAGTTCGAAGTGCTCCTATAAATCCAAGAGAAAAGAAACTTTTAAGTAAATTCCAAGAGTTTGTAGGTAAAGTGTTGATGATCAGACTTACCGTATTCATGGAGTATTGCCGAAGAAGCAAACACACCAATCATTCCGGCTAATCTCACAATTCGATGACTTGCTCCGAATCTCCTCACTAGCCAGGCAATGGGCAATCCACCGCTGATTAAAAATATCCTTTGTAATAATGTATGCCAACCTTTCGCCCAAAAGTGAGCGATTGAATTAGATTTATGCGGCGAATCGAAGGCCGATGGAAAGTATCTCGGATCACAAAGCTCTAGTATATCTTGAGGACAATTCAATACTATCGCTATCTTGTGAGCACATGTAGCCAAAAGGGTGAGAGAGTTAAACATGTTATCTGCTGAGCATGCTACCCATATACCAAAGCAAGCGGTGTAAAGAGTCTCTGACAAGAGGTTTAAGCCAGGAAAATTTGGAACCCCCAATGACAGGAGAGCTGATTTCGGGGTACCAAGGATGGCGTCGCGAGTCAGGATGAGAACACTAAGGGCGACAGTAAGACAAGTGTTGACTCGAAACATCCTCCAAAGCAACTCAAAAGTGCTTTGGTTGTTCGCAGCAATGGCAGGACCGTACGTAAACTGAAGGCCTCGGAACCTGTGTGTGTGCTCAAATGTTTAGGCTATCAGCGATCAAAGACATGTTATGACGTATGGTAATAAGCTTACGAAGTAACTTGTAATAATGTCCAACTCGCCAATTTAAACACGTTGCAGGGTTCAGCTTCTTGCAACTTTTTATAAGCTTCGTCACTTCCTTCAACTTTTTCTCATCGTTCCACGCCATTTACTTTCACTAGGCTCCTCGTATAATAAGATCCTTTTGCAAAACCCCATTCTAATGACTTGACAGCCATGAGCCACAAGAACTGCATTTTAACCATATCTTTCATCATATCAGAGGGTTCGACAGGTCTGGAAATGCATTGAAAGTTTAAACTAAGCATGGTAAGGAAGTTGATTGGTGTCAGACTGATCCGTATCATACGAAACAGGCCAGAATGAGCAAAAGACGGATGAAGTAAAGCGCATTGAAAAAAAAGTAAAGTAAATGCTATTGATGGCGATGACACCTTGACCTTAGCCACCGCCGAAATAATATGCGTGCCTACAATACTTCCTTGAGAGAGATTGATTGTGATATTTCTAGGGTTGAAAGTAGATGTCATGGATGAAAGCATTTCAAGATGTAGAAGGATGTTTTCACTCGAAGTAGGAAGAGTGACGAAGCGATAAGGTAAAAAATATTAGTGGCAGTATATATAGGAGAACGGTGAGACCAGACAGGCCGCAGCTATTCCCAGAGCCAGACTCAAATGTGATCAAGATATACCCACGCGTTGAATCTTGAAGCAAACAAAAGTCACCCAAGCCGACATGAGGCAATAACATGCGTCCAAACTGATCAGCTCTCTTACAATATTGCTGGAGCATCCTCAACATGATGCTGATCGACCTGATGTCACCAACAAGCTCGTTTGTTATCCGGAGGGGGACTTGATTAAGTTAACAGCATGAGCTTGTCCGGCCGCTTCTGCAAGCGGAGATGAACCTAAGCCTAAGATGAAAGCAATGTTGCGCGAGACCAAGCAACAGCTTATTATTCTAGCCTATCCTAGATATCTATGATGTCAATCATCTGACCGGAATTGATACGCGCTTCAAAGTATCCCGGATGCCTATCTCATAACGATGTTGCTTGCGCACAGGTACATAATTATATCACCGATTATCAAGGTGTCGATAAATACATATCCACGAGGGATCCTCTACAGAATTGCCCATCTGGCTCTAGTAACTGGTCATCATAATGGCGTCAGTGACAGTAGTCCGAAAGCGTGAAGGCAGACTGCAAAGTGTAAGTAATGTTCAGAAAATGTTGCAAAAACTTATAGTGACTTCCATGTATAGCTAAGGAAACCACTATTTACCGCCCGGAAAAAAAAACCCAAAGCCCCCTCTTTTTGGGGTATTACCCGATGGTACCCGAGAGTACCCGAACATTTCCACGCCAAACACGGCCCCGACGGGCTGCACGCGGGCTGATAATGAGGGCTGGATGGCTATCTACAGCCCATTGGGGCTTTTCACCTCCAGAGCGGGCTTAGGGTACGGGCTACTTAGCCCTCATATGAATGTTACCCCACATACCGATTGGCGATACCTCACCATCCGTTGGCACTTCATTCAACTTCATCTCATCATCATCACATCCATCACCCGATCGAACGGCCCAGGGAAACAAACGTGCATTCACTGGGATTTGCATGAAGATGATGTTGCTTACAATGGTAAGCAACCTTTCTTTCTCTTTCACTTCCTCAACTCAATACTTACCCCATCGTACCTTCTTATTGAATCACCTTATCATATCTTCTTATTGTACCTCAGCCGTCCCCAACACTCTATTTCATCTGGACTTTCCCCTTTCCAAACTGCAACAACAAACCCTCGGCGTTCAGCATCTATCTGATGAAGCGAAACCGAAAAGGACAGCCTTCAAACGATGACCGACCCAAAGCTTTGCTGAACTCAAGTCTTGCTCATTCTATGCCACAACCCACCTCAACACTACCGATGACATTACCTAACCAATCCGTTATCCACCACCACGTCTATATCCCGTCTCAAACCAATTATGTAGCTGGACCTTTGGCTCAACCCCATCTTGTCTGGACTCCTGGCTATCCATACGCACCTTCAAGCCAGTTTGTGTTTTCGAATCCCCCCGGAACAACATCTTTTCCACCCACTGTGTCACAAACACATTCTCAGCATCTAGATTTGTCAAGTCGTCAAGCTCAAGCGGTATCAAACTCAACCGATATGCTTTCACTTCCTACACACTTGACACGTGTTAACAACAATCCGAACCCTCCTTCTTCTCACTTGAATACTACTAGTACCACGAGTGATAGCAATAGTGTTGTTACAAATGAAGGGCCACCTGATTTGAATAACGGTAGCATCTTACAAGACTTTGATTTGGCTGATGACAAGCGAGACGAAGAATGGCCTCCTATTGGTAAGTCCAGTTCCGATGTCATTTGTAATTCAGCATGTATGATACTCATTCATTTGATCCGATTACTCATCAACTCAAAAAAGGAGTAGCTCCAGTACGATTAATGCAATCACCAAGAATCGGCAAGCAATTCTTTGCAAGGGAGTCTGGTATAATGTATCTCAACGCTGTCGCAAGGTATCAAGGATACGTTTTATCAATCAAGAGTCACAAGCTCGACCCACATGGAGAGACCGCACGAATCTATCTAGAGTGCTCCCGCGCAGCAAAACCCAAAAAGAAAACCAAATCAACAGACGATGAGGATAATCACAAGAACGCTGATGATCATAAGGAGAAGCGGGCATCATCTTCAAAGAAGACCAGATGTACCTTTGAGGTCTCACTCAATTATCACGCATCCAAAGGACGATGGTTTGTCACCTCGGATGCCGTCAAAAACCCCCTGAAAGCCGTTCACAATCATCCTCCTTTCGAACACCTGCATGAAGAAAGTCGATATCGACAAATCAATTCGGAAAACGACAAGACGATTCAACTTCTCAGTTCAGCCGGTGTTCAACCTCGAAACATTCGGCCACTTCTGAAAGTGGACACCGGTGCCGACGTCCTTGTGCGCGACATCTACAACGCCCGGGCTCGTCACAAGAGATCGTGGCTCAATGGAAGAACACCGATTCAAGGCCTGTTGGATTTAGTGACCGAACTCAAATGGGCTTTCCGGACTGTTACTTCCGACCACGGTACCCTTCAGTCATTTTTCTTTGCCAGCCCGGAGGCCATTCAGCTCGCACGACGTTTTCCTACTGTGTTAGGCATCGACTGCACCTATAAAACTAACCACTTCAACTTACCGCTACTCCACATCGTTGGTACCACCCATGCCCACAAATCTTTCACTGCAGCTCTTTGTTTCATGCACAGCGAAACAGAAGATGCTTACGAGTGGGCTTTACAACAGCTGAAATTGATTGTGTTTGACACCGATACCACAGTCAGCCTGCCTTGAACGTTTGCCACCGACGCCGAACCCGCCCTATTTAATGCAATCAACACGATCTTTCCAGATTCTGTACATATATTATGCATCTGGCACATCAATGAGAACATAGGCAAGAATTGTAAGAAGAATTTTGGCACAAACGAAGAATGGGAAGAATTTATGAAACTTTGGAATCAGTTTACTGGGTCAACGACTCCTGAAGATTATGATCTAAACTTGAAAGCTCTCACGGTCATCGCCAAAAAAAACAATGTACTCGATTACTTGGAGCGCACTTGGCTTCATCGAACTAACAAGTTCGTATCTCTTTTTACATCGTCAACACCCCACTTCGGCAATTCCTCTACGTCCCGGGTCAAAGGTGGCCATTTTGGGTTGAAAGACTTTCTAGAAGGTCCAAACAACGATTTTTTAAGTTGTTTTAATGCTTTCAAGCGACATGGTGAACATCAGTACAATGAAATAATGGTATCTTTTGGAATTGAGAAGGGCAAGACGCTTCAAGACATACCAACTTTCCTTAAGGACCTTCACGGTGTGATATCACACTTTGCTATCAAGCACATAGCAAAACAGTACGATTTGATCCCTCAGTCTCAACAGAAACCAGACCGACCTTGCACTAACACTTTCCGAACGGCGTGGGGTATACCATGTAGTCACGATATCGCTGCTGAACGCGAAGTATCCGAAACGCTATCCCTGACCCTAGTGCATGATCAATGGCGCCTTGTGATGGACATCGCACCCCAATCTCAACAAGCCCTTCAAGATGCCGCACGTTCGAAATTCCAAGCCTTATTGACTCTACCAGAACATTCCCTCCGGAAGCTTTATGAGGAAGTCGATCTAATGAAAACAGGTAGGTACTCATTAGTTCCTAAATTACCACCTGAAGTCAAGCACAACAATCGAGGTCGGCCACGCACCGGGAGTCAAAAACAACCAGCTGTCTCTAAGAATGGTCGATGGAAATCATCATATGAAGTTGAAGAAACCAAACAAAAGAAAAAAGCAAAAGCAAAACGACAACGCCTTGAAGAAGCACTCACTCGAGATGAGGCCATGCTAGATGAAGACTCTGACGATCAAGGGGTCTCTGCACACGATTCCAACCCTGAGGCGCTCCCCTCTACCTCATCGATTCCGATCAAAGCGCCTTCTGACACATCAATCCCGATAGGGACGTCTCAATCATCTATTCCAACTCCATCATCTAACCCAATCGCCACCACCAAAGTCTACAAGTGCAGCAAAAGCCGCCAACCAGGACATCGGGCCAACAAATGCCAAGTCATCCCCCATTCCCTTTCTCAAGTAGACGATCAGATCTATCTCTCATGATGGAATCCGATCTCTCTATATTGGCAAAGACTCCTATTGATTTGAACAAGGACAACAAATCACCATTTTTACTCTTTGCTGAAGAAGATGAAAGTGATGATAGTATTAGGTCCGAAACAGATCCAAGCAAAACCCTTTGTCCGTTTTGTGATGAAGAAATGCCTGCAAATCCATCACATAAACTTCTTGCTTTGAAGGCCGAACTGCTTGCTATACCCAACATAAAGAAGGGGATGAGCAGCCCCAGATCAAGGTCCCGTCTGGTAAGTGAAAACCCTCTGTAACATTATTACACATGTTTTGACATTGTCTTCGGTTTTCGTTTTATTAGTTCCCTCAAACGGCATCTTTTTGCGGACTTCATGAGGCAGAGCGCCAGGTAATTCCTCACGGGATCAGCCAAGGGTGGCCGACCACCATCAACTTCCAAGGTCTTGCAAGGTTAGACCCGAATTGGAACTCGTCTACTCTTAGTTTCTAACGCGACTTGCTGAAATTGTTTTGTGTTGTACCACAGCCGCATAGAATCACATGTTGATGATCTTTCAAAGATCATCAAACGTGAATCAAACTCTCCTTATTTGGACCTAGCCATACAAAAATGGAACAAGCGTGATAGAGGTCTACAAATTGAAGGTTTTGAAATCGAAATGCCAGGCTAGTAAGTATATATGAAATGTTTTATGTTCCGACCAATCTAAACATGGACGCTAATGTTTGGTTGATTTCAGTTATGGATACCACGGGTTGCAAGTAATCGTAACAAAATTGGAGCTCATGTTCTCTGAAGGAGCCGATAAGAATATCAAACTCAATGCGAAAAACTCAGCACCACTTGGCCCCGACTTGTTTATTCGACGTGTTCTGCTGCCTGAGATCAGCCTGTCTTTGATTGCTGAAGATCTCGGAATCCCTCAAAATGATCGTAAAGTCAAAGCCACTCTTGAAGCGAGTCGAGAATTTGGTGCTGCAGTGTTCCCAGTCGAGTACGAGGACGATAACATATTGATACCGAAAAAAAATGAGAACTCGGACACTCTTCAGCCAAATACTGTCAGCAAAATCGGACTGGTAAACCCAAAAGACCAGATGATTTTGAAACAACAGAACTCGGACACTCTTCAGCCAAATACTGTCAGCAAAAGCGGACTGGTAAACCCAAAAGACCAGATGATTTTGAAACAACTCCCAGTCGCCATAGTCCCTTACATCAAGTTGATCCACCACCCTCCTCCATTTGGAAATTGTGGTTTTTACGCCATAGCGGCTTTGATGAACATGTACAACACCGACGCTTACCTTGTCATTCGCCGAGCCATGAAAACCGAGCTCTCTTCCCATCCGGAGGATCACACAAAATTGATATCGACCCCTTCACAGCGCCCCCAAATGAAGACAAGAAAACAGCAAACTGACGCGGAGGAGTTGGTTCAAGAGCTTATCGGTAGGCTTGACCACAAGGGAATATCGTGCACTCAAGAGTACTGGTTGAGTTTGCCCTCATTGGGCTTTGTGATAGCGAGCGCATTCAACCGCCCCGTGCTTCTTTTCAATCCTAAACGCAGCAATTGTTATACATTCTTCCCTTATCAAACACCACCTAACAAAGAAGTCCCAATAGTACTCGCATTTGTCGATGGGATGCACTTTGTCAGTCTGGGTCTTGGTCATCATTTAGTCCCTTTTCCTGAAGTTTATGGACAGGTACGAAATGGGGCAATGCTTGATACTACTCTGGTACCTCAATGGATAAAGGAATACAACACGGAGTTGGAAAGATGGACTTCTCACCTTTGACTCTCATGTTGTTTATTTTCTTGTTTTTCTGCTTTTCCAAATTTTTTTCCTTTGTTGTTGTTGTGTTCCTTGATGCTTGTTGTTGACTGACTTCTGATGAGAAGGAAAAACGAACGTTTTGTCTCCAGATTTGCTGTAATAGATCCTCTTTTGTCTCAAGATATGCTTGTAATCAATTCCTGTATTGATTACTTCATGTTTTCGTTCCAGTCCCTTTTCATGCTATATAACATACACTTGTGACTTGAGAGAAACACACAAGAAAAAGTGGAAACTTGACTTGAAAGCGTCACGAGAGACTGCAAACAACACAATCCCCAAGTCACTTTGGATCCTCAGCCCGCTTTAAAATCAAAGCGGGCTGAAAGATAGTCACAGCCCGCGAAATACCCGGAAAGGGGGCTTCGGGTTTTTTTTTCCGGGCGGTAAATAGTGGTTTCCATAGCTAAAAGCTTCCAACACGCTCTGTGATCAGGAGCTTCAAGTATTAAGAAGTACAAGTCAAATCCGATCTTCAAAGCTTTCCATTGTATGTCACTTCCAATCACATCACCAAATGCATAGCCTAACTTGTTTCGACTTCATCTTCTTTCGTACCCCTTGCAATCTGATCTACACTCTAATCCCCGCATCACTATGTAAATGAAAAACATCTGGAAACTTCAATACAATTATATCCTTCTTTCAGTTCAAATATACCAAAAAAAGATATACAATTTCCTTTTCATTTATTTATCAGATTCTCTCACCTTTGCAAAAAAATGTAGATACGTTTTCTTCCTTGTATGATCCAACAAAACGTCCTCAAACTTTTTTTAAATACTCTTTTAAATTTCCTGGACTGATTAATTTAATTCTAAGTAACCTTTGGGTTTTTTTCACACACACACACTCCTTCAGCCAATGTTTCTTGACATGGACATTCATTTAAAAGATAAGAAGATACCGTACAGGTACATGAAACCTTGAGATTTGATCAATCGTCCGACTCCAAGTGTGTTTGTTTTGATCTGCTTTGAAACCTCCAAACAAACTGTCGATCTTTAGTACACATATTTATGGTTCTCAAACCTGTGCAAGAACTGTGCAAGACTGACGTGCAAGATCCGTGCAAGATTTCTTGCACCAATCTTGCGCATTAAATTTTTTGACGACCCCAGCTATTTTGTTCCAACTGGTACAAAAACCGTGCGAGACCGACGTGCAAGTTCCGTGCAAGTTCCGTGCAAGTTCTATTCATGTCTTGCACAGAAGTTGCTCGAAACTTGCACAAATTTTTGCATAGGTTTGAGAACCATAATTGGACAATTCTCCACAAGTCGAGTTTATTTCCACGCGTGGGGATATTTTTGCTTGCAACTTGGCAAGGAGTCATTATCAGAGGTAGTATTCACGTGTGTAACCCGTCCCTCGATACTCACCAAGTTGAGTTTCGAAAACGAGGCCTTAGTTGGAATTATGATACAAGAAAGAGCATGATGTTGTCGTATCCAAATAATACATTTAAGGCTTGAATTTGTATCCATGATTTTTTTTTGTTTAGTAGTTTAATTTATTTCTTTCTTTTTCTTCAAATCAGGTATAAAATATAAAACATTTTCATTACAGTCACCAAACCAAACCAAAAAATCCAACCTAATCAGATCTCAAAAAAGTTAATAAACTCTTCCAAACTTTACAAAAAGAAAAAAACTCCAATAATCATACATAGAAACCATTTCTTTTAAAAATCATCTCCAACATTCAGGTCTTCTTCTTAAAACTGCACAAACTTCATCTTTACTTAACCCATTTCCATCAATCCCCAATTCTTTTCTCATGATTTCATAATCTTTTAATTTAGTTTCATCAAAACAAACTTCACAAACTTTAATAATACTCCATTTAGTTTGACTTTGACTTTGATGATTGATACTATTTTCTAAAGATAAAAGTTTAATTGCATCAAACAATCTTTTCCAACCGATTTCACAAATCTTCAAGTGTTCTTTGATCGTATTAATCCAACCATTCTCAAGATCAAACTTTAATTGAAGACCTCCAGTTAAAGTTATCGATCTAAGTCCAATCCCATTTAAAATAGTTTTATTTAAAATCAAATTAGATAATTCTTGACTGATCTTTGAATATAATTTTCGTTTTCTTTTATGAATTAATGTACTGATAGATTTGATTGAATGAGTCCAGATCGTTAATGGTTTGATTAATTCAGGTGATAAGTTTAAGTTTTGTGAAGTTTCTTTTTCTTCTTCTTCTGTAGGAGTACTAGGTTCTAAATCCCATCGTCTAAAAACCAAACCAAACAAAACATCAAACAAAGAAAGATCAAAAATCTGGACTTGATGTTTCGAATATTTTCATCTTGAAAATTAAACAAATAAAATTAAGTTTCAACTTACTTTGAAAAATACGGTTTAAGTTCTAATGAAAGAACTCTAATCAAATCTTTGATAATTAAACTTTCACATCTTTCTAAACAAGTTTCGAATTTCTTAATGAATGGATCAAAAATCGATTCACAACTTTCATTTAATCCAATCTCTTCCATGATTTTATTCATTCTCCATGAATCTTCTAAAGATGAAGTTTTTCGTCTTAATTTGATTTCATCAAATAATTCAACATAAAACTAAATCAAAAACAAAACAATCAAAATTCAAATTCATCAAATTCGATTTTGATAAATGTAAAGAAAAATTGACTTACAAGATCATCATTCCATTGATTAAAAACACTTAACATCCATTCACAACTAACAAAAACCTTCACCAATTTCAAAACTCCAACCTGACTGATCCCTACATTACTTTCATGACTTCCAACTTGTACTGATACTGAAGATCTAATCAATCCAATCGAACCATATTGTGATTCAAATGCATTCAAAACATTTAAAATTTTAAAATAATAATCTTGAATCAATTTTAATTGTAATTCAATCAAAAATCGGATTTGATATGATGGTTTCGGTAATCTTTCGATTCGTGATTTTGTTTCTTCAATTTGTTCTTGAATCTTTAATGATGAAATCGTACTTTTTTGACCTTTTTCTACGATTCTGGGATCTTCTGATTCGATTTTCCATGTTTCTGTTGAATTCATAATTTCTATTCCAGTTTCTTCAAAAACTAATCAATATAAGAAACAAAAAATCAGTTAACTTATTTCAAAGAAAAAAAAATCAAGACAATAAGGAAAAAGGTTGGGTTCAAAACACTTTACATTTCTTTTCTGCTTCAAACCAAATCTCAAACCAAGTTTCATTTCCTAAAATCACCTCAACCGTACCAAACCAATTCTCATTTTTCAAAGGATCAGATGAACGTTGAAGAATAGGTTGGAATCCTTTTTCTTTGATCGATAGATCAAATTCAATAGATTTATAAATCGTATGTGCTAAAATCGGTTGGATTTCTAATACTTGTGGTATACTTTGTTTGAGTTTCTTTTCAATCATTTCAATTAACAAAGTTGAAAATTCAGTCTAAGAGAAAAAACCAAAAATCATTCCTTTAGTTTAACTCTTTTTCTTGTTGCGGGTTTGGTGATGAACTTACCATTGCATCTAAATGATTATATCCATTCAGATTCATTAGGTTTTGGATATCATTTCTGATAAAACTTTCATGTTCTTCTAGTCGATGAAGTAAATGATCCATATACCATTCAGGCTACACAAGATAACCAAAAAAGCAATGAGTTCAATAAAATAAACATAAAACTGATTCAGAAGGTTGAAATTTACCTTGTCTAATCGATTTGTAGACCTTTGACTATCAAAATGGTACCTAAACCTTAGTTCAATAGGTTTTACGATAGCCTTGATCGCAATTAAATTAGGTAAAGGGATCCAAATCATTCGATAATCCAGATCAATCGGTTTTTTAGAGGATAAGTTAATCATTTCATGAAGAGTTTCTAATCTACAGATATACAAACAAAAAGTCAATGAATGTTAGTAATTGGGTCAATTTGTGGAAAAGGCAAGAAATTGAATGACTTGGTTTGGAATTGACAAATGGTTTGGAATGATTTGAAGATTCGAATCGATTTTGGATGGTTTGGATTGAGGGAATCTTTTATTGGTAATGGCCATTGAACTTCTTCTTCAAGTGCTGAAATTAAATTACTTCAAAGCAAGAAAAAAATCAAAATGTATGTTTTCGTTATCAGTTTCGAAATCAAAAAAGTTTAGGAGGAGATATATTGGTAGTACCTTGAGATAATTTGGATGATGAGTTGGATTGAATGTATTATAATTTCATGAATCAATTTCAATACGTTCAAGTTTGATTTATTTTCAAATTCAATCGATTTGAAACCTCGATATCGTTTAATAAGTTCAACCAATTCATTTGTGACATTTTTAATTTTCTCATCATCTTTATCATCTTTTTTTGTATTCCTCAGAATGGTTTCTGCTCGGGTTTGAACGTCTAATAACAACTTATACCAAATTTTTAAATGTTGAAGTTGATTTAACCATTCGATTTGGGTAGTCAATGTGTTTGTGAAAGTTTTTGATCTAGGGTTTTGAAGGTGATCTATAAAATCGTCTTCTGATTTGAGGTAGGATTCATGGGTTTCTTCGTTTTTCGTTTTTAGGTTTTGAAGAGATTGTTTACTTGCATCGATCAACTTGACCAAATCCGATCGAGAGTTCGAAAACTGTAGTAATCATCGAATCAGTGGACTATCTATAAAATGGCTTAGTAAGATAGGATGATAACTTAACTTGTTCATGAACTGAATCGAATTCGATCTGAAGCTGGTTTTGATAATTTGTCAAGTTGGACAGGATTGAATGGAGTTCATTGACGCTTGAGTTTGAAGTGGAAGTGGATTTGTTCGGTCGAACGTTTTGATGAACTTGTTCGAATGGATCGCTCGTTGACTTGGTTGGTTTGTTTTTTAAGTAATGTATAATTTGATTTAGTTCCTTATCGTTTGATATGCTTTGTTGTTGTTGTTGTTCTTGTTGAGTGTTCTTGCTCATTTCTTTCTTTTGTCTTTGCAATCTGAACTGAAAAGTGAGATTGCGTTTTGGATGACTTCATCTTTCGAAACTTCTCAACCTTGGCCCCGACTTAATTCGGATCTAGCTCTGGCCCCGTATACTCACTCTCACGGGTAAAAACCACGCCAATTTCTCAATTTCTGAGTCCGTGTCGCATCATGATATGTATAAATATCCTCTTGGTCATCCTGGAGTAACTCTTGAACCCAAAAGGCCTGTTCTTCGAGGGAACATAGTTTATGGCAAAAGAAACTCAAGCGTCATAGTCAAGTCCTTGATCAAAAATTGTAAAGATGACATGGACCATTGCAAGAAGCAAATTTCTCTGACTATTGGACATTATCATGGTTGGGGCCAGAGATTTAATGAATTTCTCTCAGTGTTCAACAGAAGACTGATATGATCAAGACTTGGATCTGTTGGGTGACAAGATGAATTAAACTAAAAATCTCAGGTAATTTGTTGATGATAGCCACCCAGCCTGTATTCCGCACAGACTAGAAGGATGGTAATAATGCTGAATCATATTGAATTGAAAAGGTGAAGTGTCCGTGTTCTGGGTACTATAACATGAAGGTGCGCCGAGTGACATGGCACATACAAGGTATCAGTTTATAAGAGAAAGACAAGACATATTGCAGTAAAGTGGAGACAATGAAAGAAAAACACAGTGATGGGAAAGTGTATGTATGTCTTAGAGTAAACCACCAGCACCAACAAGACCATGAGCACTGAAGAGAGCTGTGACATCTAGACTCAAGAGAACATGAATGTTGATACCAACAGCTGAAAAGAGGTTGAGATCAATACCAATGCTGGCTAACAAGCTAGAAACATCAATGTGTAGAGACACAAGAATTCCTGTAACAATCCGGAGACAGGAGTAGAGGATGTTGAAGTCCGCTGATGGAGGGGACACAAACTACATCAGTACCAAGTAAGAGGAGCGCGATGGGGCTAATCACTGACGTTGACATTGGGGGATATAGCTACTGTAGCTCTGGGTGATGATTGCGATCATGGTTTGGAATTGCTGGAAGACTGGTGTGATGGCTGATGTGAACTGTTTGATGAGATGAAACGGATATAAATTGGTCAGTTCAACTTTAACACTACATGCAAAAAGAAAGAGTTCAAACTGACTTGGTAGGCATTTGATGTTTGGCATACATTACATCCACCAGCATTGGAAAATTGAGTGACCATAGCTTGAAATTGAATAACCATGGTATGAATCTCATAGGATATTTGTTGGAATTGAATTCCACCTGATCCCCATTGAGAGAATGTGTTAGCACAAATTGTACCAAAGCTTTGAAAGCTTTGGGTGACTTGTGTAAAGCTGGTATACTGCTGCTTTCCAAATACGTAGCCACCTCCCCAGGTAGCTTGACCGACTGGGGCTAATCCTTGAGAAGAGCCACAACCTGCGAAGCACTTTTCCTCTACAGCACTTTTCACTTTACTGTTCGATTTAAAGAAAACAATTAGCCACACAATTCTACAAAAACATAAGGAACAAAATTGTACTGACGTGTTTTGCTCGATGGGCGAAGCAGCGGCAAATGCTAAGCGAGAGAATAAAGAAAACAACTATCAAAACAAAGCTAAGGATGTGATGGCATTCTAAAAAACGCAGGACTTACCAGCGAGAGTAGCAACGAAAAAGCTAAGCGTGAAATGCATGATGAGGAGATTGATTCGGTTTATTAGAAAAAGTAATTGAAGGTTGGGTGTTTTGTGTTTATATTACAAGTGAAGATATGAACAGGTATGAAGAAGTAGATGAGATGATTTGAATGAGGAACAAAGAATGCACTGAGAGGATGACCTTTTATACCCAATGAGCTTGCCTCTTCACTCACTTCAGCTCAGCGTGATTACAGATAATCCAACGCGTCCACCTCGCATTGGAAATATGGTCGGATCGGTCAAGCCGCAGGATAGTCATTAATGTCCCGATCAATATGTTTCCTGCCAGTTGGATGAATCATTTGATTTGGTTTCTATGAGAAGCTTTTCCAAACTTCACTCAATTGATTTTAAAAGGTATGGCATCTGGTTTGGCGCAATGGAGTTTGGGAAAACTAAAGTATATACTATATACCATTTGGTCCCAAGGTAAATACTTTTGGAGATAAGCAGATGGTATGCTCACAGGTAGTTTCATCACATTAGGCAAAGCGAGTAGGGTTTTGTTTCAGCTTTTGAAGCTTTCCCAAAAGGTTCCAATGGCCACCCCAATGCCAGCGGGTCATCACAGAAGGGGCATAAGTTGTCATTTTTGTGGTATCAGACAGACTTTGGTCAAAGCTGCGGGCGTCTGGATTACTGAGGTTCAGCTTCAATAGGCGCAGCTTGAGAATCATTAACATGTGGAGCTTTTACGCTTGGTTGTATAAATCTGCATGTTGAGATCCAACTAAGACTTGCTGAGGTGGTGGTGATTGTGGAACCTGGCCAGCACCTGTTACTTCCACCTGAGTAGGACAATGATTGGCACAGTGTCCTGGCTGCTTGCAAGTACTGCATTTGTATGTAAGCTTGGGCTTGGTAGGTGTAGCTTGAGTAGTAGCTTAAGTTGTCTGTTGCAAGCTGTTAGAATGTTGGGTAGCTTGAGTGTGCTGGGTCTGAGAAACTTGAATTGACTGAGAATGGCTTTGACTTTTTCAAGACTTGGACACTTTTTGATTTGGACAAACTGGTAAATGAAAAGAGTGTGGAATTGTTTGGGAAAATGTTAATTTAGAAGCTGGTTGAGAAATCAACAAGACCCTGTATGGGTGTGCATCCACATAGCCAGACATCCCTTTTTCAATAGAGGGCATTCCAGATATCTTGAACCAATGGTTCTGATCCTGGTGCAAAATTTATGAGTCCTTGTATCTGCCCAACACAGCATCCAGCTGCAGATGAGAGCTCAATTTGATGTAGTACTGCAGCCAGAAATTGTTGGTTCTCAGAGAAGTTTTTTGGTTGATTGAAAGGTGGGTGGTTGTGTTGATGTTTGGCAGGGTTCTTTAAGTCTTGCTATACTACACATTAATATTTATGTGAGTGATAATTGTGTTAGATTTCAAATGCACATCCCGTCATCTTTGTAGAACTGGCACAAACAGTTGCTGCAGAGCTTACTGGCCTGCCAAGTGAGCACCTCACTTTTTGATGATGTTCCATTTTATGACTTTTAATAGACATTCCATAACCTTGGTGCCATGCAACCTGTCAGCCATGAGGATATTTTGTCATACTCCAATTGGCCTTCAACATCAGTATATGCATTAGCTTGAAAGTATCAATGCAAGAATGATACTCATCTTGCAATTGAGGGGTGAAACAAACCAAAGATCAGATTGATCTTGGGGAGAACACAGCTAAGGGCAAAAGCAAGAAGACCCGTACCTCAAAGAAGGATAGAGATTTAATTTGTCATAGTCACATTCCAAGAATGCAAGTAGAAGATTAGAAGACATTAATGTTCTGTGGGTTAAAACAGGACCCTTATGAGTGCATGCAAGAAACCCTGATGTTCTAGATTGCAAAAAAAACCACACATTGATATATAAGCAATCACATCTACTACCCAGAGAGATGGCTCATCTTATTATTATACCATACCAATCTTACCGCAGCTCATATTTGAATTGGCATTGTATATCAGAATCTGTTTTCTTTTCTTTCATTTGAAAGAAGACTTATTTAGAATTCTTATTGTTCAGAATCCTTTATTGCATCTTCTTTCATATCAAGGAAACCCTTTTTTACTCAAGTGACTATCTCTTTATCAATTAATGGTTTCCTTAATATTGAATTGATATTTGAAATAGTATCTTGTATTGCTTTTGATGTTAAATCTATTAAACTAACACTAAAGTGACACCAAATAATAACTACAAATCCCTTTGTATTCACCTTGGAAGGCTATCAAGTAACTTGTACTCTGATAAGCTTCTGGCAGCGGTCACAGTGCCCGTGAAGGGCGCCCCCAACGTCAGAGGCCTTCAAGAGTACAAAGGCAAACCTTTGTACTTGCTGGAGCCCCCAACGTTGGGGGCCCTCTCCACGGGCACTGTGGGTACACATCCCGCACCTAAGACAACTATATGTAACAACTATAGTTCCTTTTCACCTATTCACAAATAACTTGAAAAAGAACGTCTGCAAGATCAATCAATAGTTGAACTAAAAAGCTTCAAAGCACACATTTTGTGAGTACAATTCAGCTCTGGTCACCCAACTTACCATCTCTTTAGAGACCCCGGCTGACACAACCATATTCATGTACATTACGTGCCATGGCAACAAATTCCTTTCCAAATACTGGTGATTTCATTAGTTGGACCAGTTCAACACCTATTAATCCAGTAAGCAAACAAAACAGATAAACAATGAGAAAAAAAGAATCATCATAAAGTGAACAATAGTAAAACTGAGCCAACCAATAGTAGGCCAATTGGCACCTTGTGTGGCTTGGACTTCACCAAGTACTTCATATTCTGCTGCATCAAACTCATCTACAATGTCTCAAGTGACTATTTTGACTATGCTGGGAACAGGCTTACCTGGAGTGTCTGTCAAGGTGACAGATGGCAAAATCAAGGCAGTTGTGGAGGGTTCTGTATATGGATTTGGATTACTAGCAGTATCAAAGTGGAAGGCTTGCAAGTGAATTAAGTGGGAGTTGCTTGGTGGTGGTGGCATACTTGGTGGCAACATATATCCAGGGTGGCTCAGGCTAAAGTGGTATGGTGGTTTCGGTGCAACAGGTGGCTGAAACATGTAAGGAGATTGCCAATACCCTGGCATGTCCTTTGGAAACATGTTGTTCATCAGAATTCCATGGGACCAGTATGGATTGGAGTAGGGGTTAAAGTATGGGTGGGGAAGTGGTTACATCATCATGTAAGGATGTATGTCCAGATTGTTGTGATGAGGCATTTGGCCGTAAACCTGGTGGAGGTGGTACTGCCAAAGTTTTTGAGGGCAACAACACTGCCATGTGTGAAAGGCGTGATAATATGATTTGTTGGTCAAAGTTAATGTAAACAAAAATGGCTTGGTGATTGGAGGTAACACATACAAAGGAGAATAGCTGGGAATAATAGCAAGAGCTTCAGTTAGTAGTGGTTGAATCTTTGAAGGAACAGAAGATAGAGAAATAGAGAGAAGAGATGAATCAGTGAAAGAAATAGCCACTTACAATCTTCAGCCAAGTCATATTGGATGGGATAGTCATTTTTGACCCTTGCAAAAGAGTAATTGTTAGGCACCAGCAAGGAAGCACATTTGGAGAACTCCAAGAAGTGGAGGAGTTGAAAGGATAAAACTGCCTGCTGAAGCACAATCCCATATAACATAAGCCCAGTTTGTGATGTCTAGCAGCCCAAATCAATGAGTGAAGAGTTCTGTTTTCAGAACAGGGGCTATGGAACTATATAGTTCCCAGATTGAGCCTGCGGACCACTTTAGCCAGATTTGGCAAAGTAGGGCTGGGCTTGCAGATAAATCCCAGGTGAAGCACCAAAGAGAGTGGGCTTTGGGGATTATCCAAGTGATTGCAAAATAGTATTGTCTAAATATGATAATTCTAAAAAAGCTGGATCAGTAGGAGGATATCTACCTATGTTGTAAAATTACAAAGCTAAACAACTGTCACTGGTTACTGCAGCCTTCTTTATTCCACAAAACCAGGCCATTTTTTCATACACATGACACCATACTCTGTGGCCCTAGCAGAACCATACTGCTTTGCCTCCAAAACAATACATACCCTGTCCTCTCCTCCCAACCAACCATCACCATCCTCTAAACCAATACTAAGCTTTGCCCTCCAACCACCCAGTCTTGATGAAACTGAAATAACCAGCTGCCTTTGTGCCAGGGCAACCAGCTGTCTTTGTGCCAAAGCAACCATCTGTCTTTGTGCCAAAACAACCCGCAGTCTTTGTAACAACACTCTTTAAATCCCAGCAAGACTCCCATGAACAAGAATGTGAACAATGTCCCAATGTAGAAATCTCATCCTTTCATGGTTTCTAGTGTATTCTAAATTTCCAAGCCTGTAGGTTTTTTCTTAGACTATTCCAAGCCAGGCTGTGACTCACATTCTTTTGTACCTTTCCATTTGTCAGCCCTGAGTACATATACATGTACCCAAAACTTACTTGTAACATCAAAATTATCATATATAACCTTTATTAAATATACATACAGTCTACCAACAGTATGTAACACATAATGAAATACATAAAACACTAATTACATATACATGTACACTTAAAACTACATGTAACATGTAATAAAACACCAACTACACCTCATAACTTGGTGTCAAGATTTAATATGCTTATAGTACATAACAAGTACTTGATATCACTATATGTAATTAAGTACAAAGAATAATCATAAATGATGACTGATAATCATACCTGAACCATTGTAGTGATATAAACAAAGATCACTACAGTTAGGTTTAGAGAGGAGAGTATATAGACCCCTCCTCTCTCAACCTTTAAGAGAATCTGCCAAGCAAATATTACACTTGACTTTCAAAGATCCACTTTACAGTTATACTGAAGTATATAGTCAAAAGTCTCATAAATATAACACTAGTGATTTACTTCTTTACTTTAAAGAGTTTCCTGACTAAGAGTAAGTAATATACCTTCCTCCTTGATCCTCTACTTCCCCCAAGTAGAAACAAATTGGTTGGTGACCTTAAGAAGAACTTTCAGGTTGGTGACCATAAGAACAACCAGTTTGGTGATCTCTACTTCACCCTTAACTCTGTCAATTTGAAGCTAAAGGAAGGCCTTGGATCCAACCTTCAAACCTTACTTATAATACTCATAATCATGATTATAATTCCAATCTCCTTTTCAGGAGTCAACTAACTGTAGTCTGTCTTGATTTATAAAAACAGACTGTTGGTCTCTTTTTTACTTTCTTACCTTTCTTTATTTCAGATTGTAAGTACTACATATTTGAAATAAAGAATTGAAATTCATTACAACCTGACCTTTTGCCCAGCTTAGTGAGCCTAGTTTACTCAAAAAGAGCACACTACCCTCACACCATCAACTTCTGCCTGCAGACAACCATAATTATACATACTGTGAGACCACCATGGTCATAACGTCCTGAAATGTATGGGACACTGACAACAACACCGCAACCGCTCCACTCAAGAAAGCGCGAGTGGAGCGGTTTTGGCATCCGCTAAAACTTCCGCTACCCAGAGTGGAGCCTGCACTCCGCACTTTGTGGGTGGAAAAGTCCTGAGCGGAGCATATTGCTCCCCTCAGAGCCGGGGCTTGGGTGTCTTATAAATAGTTTTTTTGAGTCCTTTGTAGCAATGAGTGCCGCTATATAGCGTAGTGGTGTTACACTACACGCATCCAGGTGAGAAAAAAAATCAAAAATGAGTGATCAAGAGTGTTGCAAGTTATAGCGGAGCCCTCTGCTCCACACCTAAATTTAAAACAGGCTGAAATCATGTGTGGTGCGTAGTGGTTGCAGTGTTGCTGACAACAAGTGCAAGTACAATGGAGACCTCAACTATTATGTGCTGCAGCTTGACAGAAGTGCCTCTCTGACTTGACAATCATTGTTACACTGTCACAGCTAAGATGTTCCCCGTGGCTGAGTCTGCCAACTCTGCCAACTAAAAACTTCCTTCCAAGGTGGATCACACAATTATGGTTGGTACTTCTGACTCATTTTCTGGTGAACCAACCAACAACACAGCTGCTTTGGGCTTTGGCATTGTCTCAAGCTGGGCGGGAAATCCCTGAATCTGACATGGATGATGTTACACTTGCTTTTGTATGCCTCAAAAAGATCACAATCCCCAAGTCAGTTGATCCATATCTGATTACCATGACACTTTCTGACTCTTAATTTTCAGGTTAAAGACTATGTTGGATTTTACATGGAGTATTGAATAAGATCTACACAAATACTCAAATGTTCTTAAGGTATCATTCAAGAGGGAAATTAAACACTGGTACATGGCTTCATTGTTGATTGGGACAAGGAAGTCGACCAATAGATTGTACAGGTATGTCACTATATATTAGTCATTGGCAAATCTACCCTTGGCTAACACTCCTAGATCATTTAAGGTTATGAGCTTGAACATTACTGGTGGACATCCAACCACAGGACACCGGTATGCTCCGAGTCCTATAAGGGGTAGTGACTTTTCAGCTCCCGCGGAAACCAGATGGGGCCCAATAGGGGGGATTTGTCATATTGTTTTTATGACGCAATTTGCGCTTCTTGGCCACCAACAAGCAAGTTTCGAACTCATCAATACTTCCTTGTTGCAACTCAAAACATTTGGTCTTGATATATATGTTCCATAGCCGCATGATGGTATATCATCCAGTATTGTAAATCTTTGAATGCAACATCTGGGGCAACAATGAATATACAAATAAACAGCATGCCGTGCAACAATCCATGTTGTCAAATCTGTACGTGTATATGCATGCGCGCCTGTCCACCTGTTTTTTATCCGTGAAGTTTGTATATGTGCAACGTACGTTTTGATCACATTGATCATCAATCATGTTCTGGATAGCAATACAAAAGACTCAGGTTTTTCTGAAGTTTGCAAAGAAGAAGAAGTAATGGAACTTCGGCGTAAAAAAATACATTGGATGACATAACTTCATATTCAAACAAATGTGTGCAAGAGAAAGATATCAAATGAAACCAAAGTATATCACATTTTTATCACATTTTGACAGGCTTTAGCATGTAGATCATTGACCACTTTTCGAGTGGAGGTACATCTTGGTGAATTCTCATGCCGACCAAAAATTGATCGCGAAAAGGGAAAGCGGCAAGAAGACCAAAAGTCCACACCCAGAGTCGTCCACCTCCCAATCTTTGGGGGATAAGTGGTATCACAAAAGGCTCTACCAAGATAGCTAAAGGTTGGAGCATGAAATAAATAATCGATCCGGGAACCCAAGTTGAAAGGTCTAGGTTAGGATTCACGCGCTGAGCAGTTCGAAGTGCCCCTATAAATTTAAAATAGGAAACCTTTCAGTAAACTTCAAGATTTCGTGGGTAAAGTGTTGATGATCAGACTTACCGTACTCATGGAGGAATGCCGAAGAAGCAAACACACCAAACATTCCAGCTAATCTCACAACTCGATGACTTGCTCCCAATCTCTTCACTAGCCAGGCAATGGGCAATCCACCGCTGATTAAAAACATCCTTTGTAATATTGTATGCCAACCTTTCCCCCAAAAGTGAGCGATTGAACTAGATTTATGTGGCGAATCGAAGGCCGATGGAAAATATTTTGGATCGCAAAGCTCTAGTATATCTTGAGGACAATTCAATGATATCGCTATCTTGTGAGCACATGTAGCCAAAAGGGTGAGAGAGTTAAACATATTATCTACTGAGCATGCGACCCATATACCGAAGCAAGCGGTGTAAAGAGTCTCTGACAAGAGGTTTAAACCAGGAAAGTTCGGAACACCCAATGACAGGAGAGCTGATTTGGGAGTACCAAGGCTGGCGTCGCGAGTCAGGACGAGAAAACTGAGGGCGATGGAAAGACATGTGTTGACTCGAAACATCCTCCACAGCAGCTCAAAAGTGCTTTGGTTGTTCGCAGCAATAGCAGGACCGTACGTGAACTGAAGGCCTCGGAAGCTGTGTGTGCACAAGTGTTCAGACTATCAGCGCTTAAAGACACGTTATGACGTGTGGTGATAAGCTTACGAAGTAACTTGTAATAATGTCCAGCTCGCCAATTTAAACACGTTGCAGGGTTCAGCTTCTTGCAACTTTTTATAAGCTTCGTCACTTCCCTTGACTTTTTCCCATCGTTCCACACCATTTACTTGCACTAGGCTCCTCGTATAATAAGAGCCTTTTGCAAAACCCCACTCTAATGACTTGATAGCCATGAACCACATAAATGACATTGTAAACATATCTTTCAACATATCAGAGGGTTCGGCAGGTCTGGAAATGCATTGAAAACTTAAACTAAGCATGGTAAAGAAGTTAATTGGTGTCAGACTGATCCGTATCATACGAGACAAGCGGGAATGAGCAAAAGACGGATGAAGTAAAGCGCATTGAAAACAAAGTAAAGTAAATGCTATCAATGGTGATGACACCTTGACCTTGGCCACCGCCGAAATAATATGTGTGGCTACGAGACGCTCTTGAGAGAGACTGATTGTGATATTTCTAGGGTTGAAAGCGGATGTCATGGATGAAAGCATTTCAAGAGGTAGAAGAAATTTTTCGCTCGAAGGCGGAAGAGTGACGAGGAGATACAAAAGCAAAACCCTGAGTGGCGGTATACATATATAGGAGAACGGTGATACCACGCAGTTATCCTGAGAGTCAGACGCGAATTTGGTCAAAAGTATACCCACGTGTTGAATCTTGAAGCAAATAAAAGTTATGCAAGCTGATTTGAAGCAATAACATGCGTCCAAACTGAATAGCTCTCTTACAATATTGCTGTCGCATCATGATATGATCCTGATCGACCGGATTTCACGAGAGAGCTCGTTTCTTCTCCAAGAGGGGACGTGATTGAGTTAACAATATGAGCTTGTCCGGCCGGTTCTGCGAGCGGAGATGAACCTAAGCCTAAGATGGAAGCAATGTTGCGCGAGACCATCAACTTCTTATCGTAGTCAATCCTAGATATCTGTGATGTCAATCATCTGACCGGAGTTGATACGCGCTTCGAAGTTTCCCGAATGCCTAAAGTCATAACGATGTTGCTCGCGCACAGGTACATACTTATATCACCGTTTATCAAGGTGTCGATCAATACATATCCAAGAGAGATCCTCTACAAAATTGCCGATATGGCTAGTAACTGGTTATCATAATGGCGTCAGTACTAGTAGTCCGAAAGCGTGAAGGCAAACTGCAAAGTGTAAGTAACGGAAAATGTTGCAAGATCGCGTTAAACTTATAGTGACTTCCTGCCATCATGTAAATAGCTTCCAACACGATCTGTGATCATCAGTTTCAAGTATTTCATCAAATCTTTCTATTGTATATGCACATCACTTCCAATCACATCACCATATGGATAGCGTAACTTGTCTTGACTTCATCTTCTTTCGTAACTCTTGGAATTTGATCTACACTCTAATCTCCGCATCACAATGTAAATGAAAAACATCTTGAAACTTCGATACATTATATCGTTCTTTCAGTGCAAACATACCAAAAAAGATGTACAATTTCCTATTAGTTTTCCGGAGGAGGCACGACAAAGGTGGGCGGTGTCCACGATTACGAGTAATGCTGTTGGGAAAAATACCTCGTAATATAATCTAATATTAATAATCCAATTTGTGATTGAGATCATTACCGCCTAGACCATCTTTAAGGAAGGGTCTAGACTAATCGAAAGACTATTGAACTAGATCAGATATGCCTTGGTCGGTTCAATATCTTTTTAATTTTAGTAAGAAAATAAGACAGATTATATAATGAGGAAAGATGATAGAATATCTGATTCTAATCATCCGTTTTTCATTTTTACCAAAAATTCCATTATCGTATATTCTTGAAAGAAATTCTTACCAAGATTATTCTCAACCACCTTTGTTATACAAAGACATTTATCTTGTTAGAACTTCTTCTAATTCCAAATTAACTCATTTAAATATTATAAAAGTCGCTAGACGATACCTTTTATAACACTTACGGAATAACTACTTCATCGCAAAATTTAAAACGCCCTTAGAAAATTATGTCGATTAATACGATTATGGAAGCAACAGCAACGCTCGGAGCGATGACGCCATCCAACAATGCAGCCATCTCACCAGAAGGAAGAACAAACGGTAACCAGAACAATGAAGAACGATCATCCGGATCCCAGTTATCCTCGACCACGTCCTCGGGCGCTTTTGGAAAATATAATAAGCAAATGTTAATATCTAATTACCTCAATAGAGGGAAAGGTAAGCAATGTTTTGCTTAACCACAGATAACCCAATCAGTATACATCTTGTTAGATGTCTCAGCTGAGGAAGACAAAAGCAACTAATGACACATTAAAAATCCCCCTATGATGTAACAGAAACGAATCCAAAAGATAAATCGGTAGATAAATCAAAGGATAAATCAAATGCAGGCGGCACTCGTAAGCCCGTCAAAAATTTCCCATGTGATACATACTCTGACAAAATTGCTTAAACATTGTACAGAATCGGCAGAAATACTTGAGCGCAACAAGAAAGACGCCGTTAGCAACAAAGATGTCAGTATCGGATACAAGCAAATACCTTCCACGACAGCTTCTAAAGATCCAGCCGACGCGAGAAAAGAAGCAAACCTTGCGTCAATGGAAGCGGAATTCTGCGCGATGTTTGGTACATCCACCAAGTTACCACAAATCCAAAAGAAGCAAAGCGACGGACCATCCGGAGAGTCATCAGCACCATTAGACGATACCTCATTCGCCGAAGCAGTGAAATTGTTGAACAAAATCAAAGCCAACAGACAAGCGACAAAAGAAACAAATGACGTAACGGATTTAACACTAGATGATGAGTCAACTAATTTATTCAACAAAACGTCAAGTTTCACTAAAAGCTTCAAATTACAAGAATCGACTTTCTCAGAAGGAGGTCTATTGTTCGATTCTAGTATAACCCCAGATGCCAACGCACAGTCATTACCCCTTTTCTTTCACAAGAATATGCAAGCGCTACAAGGGCAACTCCCCTTGACAATCTTCAACAGAGCTTGGCAACAGACAGCAAGCGACAATCACGTTGAATATAAGAAAACCGACAAAGAAATCGAAAAGTATCGAGGACACCCTTTTCCAGGAGAATGGACTCAGTCCAGGTTTGACTGGGGCGAAAACATGGACAACTTCATCGCAATGCTACGAGAAGATTACAAGTTCATTGCTTTCGCAGATGCCATGGACGTTCACAAGAAAAACGTCTACAGAATCTTCAAGCAACAAAGATCATGGGTCATCGCTTTCAAGTATGACTTAACCATCAGGAAGGCTGTGTTCGCAGTGAGAAATCCGGATCAAAAAGTCCCTAACCCAGCTTTATAGCCGTCCGGCCTGGTAAACGAAATCTTTTACACGGCTAGAGCTCAAGACGACTTGAACACAGAAGACAACCCGTATAAAAAGGGCGGCCCTAAGAATGGAAAGAACCCCTACTCCAACATTCTGACGGATTTCCCGAATCAAAGTACGAACACTAGAACAGTGCCAGGACCTTCTAGACCTTGGAATGACAAGAAAGAGAGAACGGACTTCAATAAAACGGCCCCGTACGGAAACTACAAAGGAAGAAATTTCGATCCTAATCATAAGAAGATGATGGAGAACACAAAAGGAAAAGGAAAGGATAAAGAAGCGTAGGCGTTACTCACTCGCTATCTTTGTACTTCGAATCTCATTTCTTTTTGTCACTAAGTTTGATCTGTATAGATACAAAATTAGCAAACTCGTTCTTACCTTTTTTAATTTTTTTCTCCACCATCGTTTTGTTATCTACCATGGAAATGAAATATCAAAAACCATTGGTAAATTTCTTCTACGAATATTAGAAATCGCCCAAATATGATCAATAGGCAATGTCAAGGAACATCTGCTCAGATAAGTTTGAACCTGAGTTGCCCTGTAACTTCTCCTCCTTCATCGAGCTCGTCAATAAGCGATAAAGAAGATGAAGTTATGCAATCGAATGATTTAGAATGGCCAGGTGAAGTTGCGTGTGAAATGAATATAGATGAATGGGAGAAAGCACTAAGAAACGCAAATTTATTTGAGGAGTTTAAAGATATCTTATTGGGTTTCAAGATCGGTTTCGATCAAGGAATACCACACCATTTCTTAATCGACTGCAAATGGTATACTCCTCCTAACCATTCATCATCAGATCTATCAATAGATAAGATAAAAGCAAGTATGGAAAAAGAGAAAGCGGCAAAAAGGATTTATGGCCCATTTACTCACGAAGATGTTTTTCAAAAAGTCGGATTTTTCAGGACAAACCCATTAGGAGCTGTAGTTAACGGGGATGGCTCTATTAGACCGATAAATGACTTATCATACCCAAGAAATGACCCACAAATCCCCTCAGTAAACTCATTTGTAGACGCAGACGACTTCAAGACAACTTGGGATGATTTTGCTAGAGTTTCGTCATTCTTCAGAAGATCAACAGTCCCTTTCCTCTTGGCGCTTTTCGATTGGGAGAAGGCCTACCGTCAAATCCCAACCATGCCAGAACAGCAACCTTATATGATGGTAATGGATTCGAATGGGATGATTTGGTGGGATACAAGGATCGGGTTTGGAGGCGTAGCGGGCTGTGGTTCGTTTGGAAGACCAGCGGATGCATGGAAATTCATCATGAAACACGAATTCGACGTGGTGGAAATATTCAGATGGGTTGATGACGCTTTGTTCATAAAAGAGATAAATTCAACTTTAGTGATGAAGGACGTGGTAGAAAGAAGTCTTCAATTAGGCGTCATAACCAACGAAGAAGAAATGTCGAATTTCAAAGAAGAACAGAAGTTTATAGGTTTTATATGGAACGGTGTTACGAAAACAGTGCGTCTTCCAGAAAATAAACTATGTCAAAGAAAAGAACAAATCAATGATGCTCTGAAAATAAATAAGAAATTCTCTTTTAATGACGTAGAAGTATTGACAGGAAGTTTAGTTCATGTGACTTTAATGTTACCCCAACTGAAATGTTACTTGAAATCTTTGTACCGTTGGAAGAAAAGCTGGGTACATAAATACGCAACTCAAAAATTACCCCAAGATGTGAAGATGGACCTCATGCATTGGAGGTTATTGTTATCAGATTTCAAACACACAAGATTAATTAGGTATTCAGATCCCGTAGATTTAGGTTGGGTAGGGGATGCTTCACCAAACTACGGAGTAGGAGTACTGATAGGGAAGAAATGGTTCCAAGTCAAATTAAAGAAAAACTGGGAATCATCAGGAAGAACGAAGAGGGGGATTGCGTGGTTAGAAACAGTAACCATTCGGATAGGACTATGGTATATCATATGTCATGATAATTACGAAGGAAAGTTGATTATTGTGTGGACTGACAACACAACCAGTGAAAACACAATTAAGAATAGGAGATCAAATGATTTAGAAGTGAATAGAGAATGGAGAAGGATCCAAGAACTGCTACTCTCATATAATATAGACTTGATAGCGAAAAGGGTCATATCAAAGAAGAACAACGCAGATGATATTTCGAGAGGCAAAAAAGATCACACAAAAGATGAGTCAAATCGAGTGTGGGTGGCTCTCCCATCTGACTTAACAGGTATATTCACGCAATATGTTATAGAGGGAGATGACGATGAAGTGATGAAGAAACAATTCCCAGGACTAGTTTGATTATGAGTTTCTGAGAGAGCGAAGTCCGTTTTGAAACAGATAGATAAATTTGTATTGATAGATGTATCTATATGGAAATTTGTAATAAATTATGTACGATAAGATACCATTGGTGTGCTCGATTGCTCGAGGTATTTTAGTGAATACTGTAAAGTAGACCCCTATTTGAGACCCCTATTGATAAAAATGAGATTTGAATAACAGACGACCGTTCTGGTCTGATGAAACTCCAAGTTTTAAAAATTGAGAAGAAAGTTTGAAAACTTTCTTTTTAACAAAAGTACTTAGCCACAACCATCGAAAATGGAATTTATGGAAGAAAATCTAAAACTTATATCGCAATTTTTGAGTAAAGGCGATAACAAGATATATCATGAAGACCTTCAGATGCATATCCTAGACGGATGGAAGTGGAACACTCTACTGAGCTACAACGGAGCAGTAAAGAAATTCCTGAAATTCAAGAACCAAAGCGAAAATCCAGAACCGAATTTTCCTTTATCAGCGAACGAAATCTACGAGTTCTGCGTATGGGCAGGAAGAACTAGGATGGGACCAACAAGAGAAGATATTATGTCACAAACTTTGGAGAAATATCTATACGGATTGAAGGCATGGCATTGTTATCATAAAGAAGATTTCCCAAAAATTAACGAATCAATTATAAAATTAATGTTGATTGCATCAAAGAAAATGGATACAAAGACAGTAAAGCAAGTTGAAAAGAAAGCAGTTCACTTAAAACAATTATTATTTTTAATATTGAAGTTAGTCAATGGAGGAGAGAAAGAACTAGCCATTTTAGACACGATATTATGTACATTTTGGAGTCTAGCTAGATTAGGGGAAATGACAAATGATAAGCACGATTCAACAGGGATAATAAGAAGGTCTGATGCGAAAATTTTGGTAGATGGATCAGAGGAAGAAGGGTTTATCACTCTTAGAGGAGCGAAAACCGCAAAACCAGGTGAAATCCAGATTTTACAACTTAAACGTCTAGATCATTTATTGTGTCCTGTAGCAGCCATTAAGAGGAGATTGGCAAAAACGGTCAACGACGAAGACGCTCTTTTTAGTTATATACATAACGCTAGAAGAATATCGCTATCAAAACAAACAATTATGAACGCATGCAAAAAGATTTGGGAAGAAGGAGGATTCAATGGAATAACCGGACACTCATTTAGAGTAGGAGGAGCTTCATTGAGATTCGCTTTAGGTGTTCCAATATCTGACATTTGTAGTATTGGAAGATGGAAATCAGATGCGTGGAAATTATATATAAAAACATACACTCCAGAAGAAATAAAAGAAACGAAAGAACTTTTATATGAATTGAAAAAACATAAGTTGTAAGAGTTTAACATTTGTTTTATTAAGTAAATGGGTCACACGTAATAGAGAACATGGATACTGAAAGAATTGGGGTTTCGGCTAAAGGCTCAGGCTTTCAGCTCCGAGTAGAGGTGTAATATTCCTCAACCTAAATTCTTGATTCATCCCTGAATCTTATATTTTGGTAATCCAAATTAGTGTGTTCTTAAATACCTAGATAATAATTTTATTACAAGTCTTATTAAGACATTCTTTGATTACTCTTGATCCATTATTTAGATCTAAAGAACGGTAATCAAAGGATTTAGCGTAGATAGTTCTTCAGCATAAAACAGCTGGTACGATTCTATTTAAGCTATGAGTTATTCTTAATGATCCTTCAAGTAATCGGTAAGACTTCGATTACTTGGTATGTTACTTGTATGAATTTATTATCGTTAGCATCACTTATAATCTCTTTATCAAGATTATGAGTAATGCTAAGGTTTTTAAGCAAAACCCGAACACTGACAGTCCGGGGCGTAATAGCCGGGACTGTCTAGAGGAGATATCGGTCTTTCCTTAATTATATCACCTTGAACGTGTACACCCTAAATTTGGAATTACTAAAAGAAAGTGGATTTTGATTTCACTACACAAAATATAATATTTTCTGGGAAGAAAATTAAATTATTGATACACAAAAATATTGAGAGGCCAGGAGAAGGGCAAAAAATAAATAAAAATATGCATCTTGTTCCCTGTGGTGAGAGCTTCACTCTCCATATTTTTCCATATTTTTACAGTCCGTATTGATAAGTATACTAACAATAAACCTTCATAATCATCCAATTACAACCTGTAACAAGCACTGAGATTTGGCTCATTAGTGTTTAGAGAAACTTTTGATTTCTGAAAACACCTATAACTTTGTCAAATCTGCCTCAAAACACTCGATTTTAAGTGCATTAGAAAGCTGAACTCTTTCTCTCGAACTTTCATAAGATCAAGAACTATGTAGCTAGTATGACAATCATTCTATGGATCTGTATGTACAAATGTATAAAAAAAATAATATCTTTTTTAGCAGACCAGCATGCTGTGTGGTCCTATTATGAACTATTTGGAGGACAATTCCAGCTTACCAATGCACCCAAAATTGAGCGTTTTGGACCGGAATTGAAAAAGTTATGAGTATTTTCAGAAATCAAAAGTTTCTCTAAACACTAATGAGCCAAATTTCAGTGCTTGTTACAGGTTGTAATTGGATGATTGTGAAGGTTTATTGTTAGTACACTTATCAATATGGACTGTAAAAATACGGAATAATATGCAGAGTGAAGTTCTCAACACAGGGAACAAGATGCATATTTTTATTCATTTTTTGCTCTCCTCCTGGCCTCTCAATATTTTTGTGTATCAATAATTTAATTTTCTGCCCAGAAAATATTATCTTTCTTGTAGTGTTTATTTATCAGATTCTCTTACCTGGCAAGAAAATCTTGATACATTTTCTTCCTTGCATAATCCAACAGAACCGCTTCGAACTACTTTTGAACACTCTTTTTCCTGAACTTATGAATTCAATCCTACGTAACCTTGTTTTTTTCACACACTCCTTCAGCCAATGTTTCTTGACATGTACATTCATTTAAAAGATAAGAAGATATCATACAATATGATCATATATGAAACCTTGAGATTTGATCAACTGTCCGACTCCAAGTGTGTTTGTGTTTTGATCTGCTTCGAAAACTTTGAACAAACTGTTGATCTTTAGTACGCACATATCAAACACTCCACAAGTCGAGTTCATTTTCACATGTTGGGATACATTTGCCGGCAACTTGGCAAGCAGTCAGTTAGTCATTAGAGTCAGTATCATGCGTGTAACCCATTTCTATGCCTTTTGACTAGATCTTGGTACATGTAGATGTAAGTTGATCTATTAAGATGACAAAACTACTTCGAATATAGTGAAATCATTTGTTTGCTTGATGCACAGAGGTTGGACGACGAGCTGAATGGGCCAATGAAAGAGTGGACCTTCTCAGGAGGCCCAACAACTTTCTAGATGCTCGGATGAATGAAGAGGTTTAGCTTTCAACTTTCAACTTTCTTGCCCCAGTTTCTTTGTTCGAGATCCCAATAGATAGATAATTTGCTTGCTCCAAAAGAGCTCAACTTGTTGCATTGAATCCAAGTAATGAAGTTATTCAACAGAAGTTAATGAACCAAGAAACCTCATTTTTCAGATTGCACAAGCAAATGGGTTAAGAACTGGGTAAAGCAGTACAGTTTTCATCAAGTGGGGCTCTTGATATGGGAGCAGATTGTTTTTGGAGGAATGGACGTTGACACAATAGATGTGACGCCATGTGAGAGTTCTGTTTGTTTTGCTTGTCCAAGAGTCAGACTAATTTTGTCATCTTAAATGCATGAAGATTTTGCCAAAGATATACAATGAGGTGAGGGATTATCTCAACTTGATAACAGAGGACTCAGGAGGTTCAATTGAAAAATTCTCTACCATCAGTTTCCTCAAAGTAATCACGTATTCAATGTTAGATAGAACAAAATTACCTACATCATTTAGACTTGGTATAGCATAATACAATGTTGATCTTAAGTGATTTTCCTCAAGTTCTTTGAGATTGCAAAGTCAAAAAACTTGACAATAAGCTTATGTGACAAAGTTTACTCTTTTCCAGATAACCACTGTCGAGTCAACTTGATATGAATTCACACATCTCCGGACTTGAACTGATAACCCAAGATAGCTCAAATAAAGAGCCTCGAAAATCATGGTTGCAATCATTTTATTTACCCGAGAAGCTCAGAATTGCCAAGTATTGTGCACAGATCAAAGAGGAGGATGTCCAATCTTGTATTTGATAAGTCAACCAATGGTCTAGCTGGACAAAAAGCTCATGTAATCAAGTTTTCAATTTTCTATATGAGTAATTCAACTTAACATGACCATCCCCAGATGTGGCACCGAGCGTCATCTACAAAGATGCCGAAAAGGATTGTTGCAATCATTTTTTGTATATAAGGAACCCAAATTTTTGAGTGTCATACAAAGATCGTGAAAAAGGGAGCTAATCTTGAGACATTTTGAACAGTCAAACTCATGATTTAATCCATGGGTCCATTGAGTTTATAATCCAATTCCTGGGAGTCGAGCAAAGAAATAAATCAGTATCCATTCAGGAAAAACTTTACTCTCAACATTCTTCATATGTGATATAAAACATATACGGACCATAATCTCATTACAGGTCATTTCGTCCATGAGATGACATTGAACCCCACGAGATTTAAAATCTTCAACCAATGCTGGATTGATCTCTTTACCATCATCTTTAAGATGTCGATCCCTAGTAAAAACAATATGTTTGAAATTGGGAACTTTCTTCAAAGCATCCACACCAGCATATTTTAAAGCATTTTCCCAATAATCTTCACTAAACCGTAGATCTGTCACAATTGTTCTAACATTCTTTAACATTGGAACTTCTAACCAATAAATCCTTTTTGTAAATCCTTCTGGTCCATCTTGAGTTCTCATAACTCTTAATTTCGGAAAACTCAATTTTGTAACTTCATAAATAAGTTGATCATCAAAATTAATTGTGAATAAACCTTCTAATGTATCTTTAATAGGTTCAAAAATTCCACTCAAACCTTCAGAATCTCCCTCAGCAGAAAATAATTCAATGATTTTTAATGTTCTTTTCGAAGTTTCAATTATATGAGCAAGTCCTTCCGTCTCTTCATCATTTGTAAAAGAAAATAAACGAAGATTTGATAAAGCTGGAGGTTTCAACTTTAAATCGTCTAAGGAATCATAGTGGTATGATAAATTTTCTAATTTCGGTATTGATGATAATAATTCTGATATTGAATCTAAGTCGTAAGTTCCAGACTTTGAATGCTTGTAATCAAATGAAATATTCAATGATTTCAAATCTTTGATGGTTTTGATAGCTTCGATCAATTGGGCTGAAACTCCCATTGAACGGACAAAGGTAAGACATAAATTCTTTAGGTCGCTACCAAACAAACTGATTAATCTGGACAATTGATTCATCGAAACTGGAGTTGATTCTTTTGTAGCTGAAAAAAAACCAAATTGAAATCAATTTTAATCAATCCTTTGACATACCCACACAAAATATCAACATAAAATTCCATTTACCTTCTTGCTTTGGTTCCTTGCTCGCATCTTCGGCATCTCCACCTTCACCATCTTCATCATCTTCATTTTGTTCTTCTGAATACCAAAGTGCTTTAATCGAAAGTCCTTCGATAGGAAAAGAATTATGAGGTCCCAATAAACTATCATCCCAATGATCTAAAAACTCCTTTGCACGTCTAGAATTATTTATATAAATCCTTTGAAAATAAAGTGGTATAACAGCTTTAGCCCAAGTTTTAGAAACTAATCTTAATTTAATTAATTCCCTGTAAGATGAGGTCGTTAATTCAGGTTCGACAATTGAGTTATTGCAATCGAAGTCTCGATATAATCGTTTTACAAACTCTTGTAAGATTTGAGTAACAATATTCAATGGTAATCTTTTCATTTCATCCATCGTATCTTCAATCTTGTGCTTCTTCTCTTGTGTTTAAAAATTGAAGGATTTGCTGTCTTCTTGTGAATTCGTAAGGTTTTCAATGTGAGATCGATCGAGGAGCCTTCAAGTCGGCGACTGTTTCTTTACTTTTATAAAATGACCGTCGAGGTTTTTCTCGTGTTTTGGATTTCGTTCGGATCAACGCACCTCAGAGACCACTTCATATGTACTGGTTTACTGCGTAAAAATTTTCACACCCAGGTTGATGTTGAGTCCTGAGTCCTGACTGAGTCCTGACTGAGTCCTGACAGTAGACTGCATGACCAGAAATACCATCGGTTCAATTCTGTATAGCCAATGAATCTGCTTCCATAAAATGCTCAGCACCGTCATGAGTTTTCATCTGTAAAAAAACTTGTTTGCAAAATTTGTGTCATGTGTGGAATTCCTTCTTGCAATTCTGGCTGCAAAGCCACACCCAAATACAGCATATACAGGGCTGTATAAGTGGTATGGGCCCTAGGGTGACAGGGTGTGCACTGTGGGCACTACCCTGCTGCAGCCTTCAACCTAGCTGGCTATATGTACCACCATTCAATAACCCACCCACTGTAACCACTCACAACAGCTCACAGCACATCAGGTCATCTTCATCCAATTGACTCTGCCAGAGCTGGGGCAGTGTTCTGGTGTTTGGCAGCACCATTCAATTTTTGACTCACAATGGGATGGCTTGCTGTTTGATTCTCAAGTCCTTGTATCCACCTTGGGGATCCAACTCTGGTTGGCCACCAAGCTGTTTAGTCAACAAATTCCTTGGTTTCCTCAACCACAACTTGAATGTCACCTCAAGCACCTCAAATAGTCACCTTGCCTATCAATCTCCCCAACAAACCAGCCAAAAATCCTTGATCCATCCCATTTTTCCAACCAACACAACAACTACAACTATGATCAACAGAAGATTATCACAAGTTCCCTTGTTTGCTGTTCCCCTTGATTTTTTCCTGTGTTTCTTATTTTTGATTTCTTACAGGATTTCACTGCTTCATTTTTGGTTGATTCTAAATTTGACAGGGCTGCCAATGGCAACAACCATATCAACAACATGTGCGCTTATAGACAAGTGGATAGAACCCTTGATATACCATGACTAGACATAATTGAAGGAACACATGTGATGATCATAGAGAAAGACATAATTGCAGGGAAAACTTTTACTACATCCAATACTGACACACTGTGTATAACTGATGCATAAGAGCCCCTGAGAAGATATCCCAAGCTCTTCCCATGATTAAGTTGATTTTCTCATGGTTTGCGGCTTGGTTGGAAGCTGTAACATGGGAAATTCAAGTATTGGGTATTGCCACAGATGAGGAAATATAAAACAAAGTACCAGTAGACGTTTGATAAAGCCTTCAAAATTGATATGAAGATAGCTTCCTTTCTGGCAGTTCAGTGCCAAGACAACACCTTGGAAGATTAACAGAAGAAGGGAGTACCTTCTGCCAGCACAACTCCCCAGGACTATCAATCACATCTCCCATATACTAGTAACTGGCAGGCCAGAGACACTTGAGCAGGATTTCAAAATAAGTACAAGCAATTGTTTTACCAACATTCCACCTAAATACTGATGTCATCAAATGAGATGATAAATTTGTACACCCCTGCTCCTGTATTCACAGATCAAGAATATTGAGTTGACCAACCTTTGACACATCAATTGGATAAGTTATTAATCTTTGAAGAAAAACTCACGCATCAAAAAGCAATTTTTGCACTGTAAGCAAGAGATAAATCTTGACTAAATTACATCAATATTCATATAAAACAAAATTGATGACCATCTCTGCACTATAGTTTTCCACATATTTTCACCTTGGAGTTTGCCTTTATGAGCTGTAATTGTATATATCATTGTTGATTGTATATGAAAAGCTAGATCTGTCATTGTCCTTTGAGACTTTGTGATGTTGGAAAAGCATATGGGAGAAATCATTATGATATTCAATTCATATGGATTCCCTCCAACTAAATCTGCAATCACCCCCCAAAACCCCAAATCCATGGGACATGGTATCAGGGCTTTGGCGGGTAACTACAGATTTAGTCAGAGCTCATGTTAGACTCACTTTTTAGGGTGTAATTGGGGCTCAACGTCCATGATGTTTTGCCTTCAATTGCTTCCTCTATTTATACTGAATTTTGAACCATTGCTCATACACTTTTCAGTTATTCACAAATTGCTTTTCCTTCCAATTATGCTTTGTGTGTCATCTACGTCAGCTTTTTGCTTTCTTTTTTTGCCTTTTTGCTGTGCTTTCTCTGCTTTTAAATTGCTTTTCTCAACCTGATGGGTGCGTGGTCTGCATTCATTTGTCACGTAGTTTCATTGTTGTATCTATTGTGTCTTGATACATTCTCCTCTTGATTTTACTTTTTGCTTTCTTTTTTTCACTTTTGCCTGTGCATTGGCTGCTTTTGATACATTCTCCTCTTTATTTTACCTTTTGCTTTCTTTTTTTTACTTTTCCCTGTGCGTTGGCTGCTTTTAAATCCCTTTTCACATACTGATGGACAATCATGTGTCCTGTAGTTTCATTGTTGTAACAACTTCTTCTTTATCTGTTTTGCTTTTCACTTTCATTCTTTGCTTTTGTGGTCACTGCCTCTGTGTTCTACGTGTCTCTCTGCTCCATAACAAGATGCTTATATGCTTTTCAGTTATTCACAAGTTGCTTTTCTTTCAAATATTGCTTTGTGCGTCATCTACGTCTGCTTCTCTCCTTCTTTTTTTAACTTTTTCCTGTGCTTTTGCTGCTTTTAAATTGCTTTTCTCATTCTAATGTGTGCGTTTTCTACATTCGATTTTCACATAGTTTCATTGTTGAATCTATTTTGTCTTGATACATTCTCCTCTTCACTTTACTTTTTGCTTTCTTTTTTTCCTTTTCCCTGTGCGTTGGCTGCTTTTAAATCCCTTTTCACTTACTGATGGACAATCATGTGTCCAGTAGTTTCTTTGCTGTAGCTGCTTCTTCTCGATCCATTGTGCTTTTCACTTTCATTCTTTGCTTTTGTGATCACTGCCTCCATGTTCTACGTGTCTCTCTGCTCCATAACAACACCCTTCGCTCTTCTTACAATACCTCATGCTAATTGCATCCTTTTTCTATGTCTTTCTTGGTATGCACTTTTCACTTATTCTTTTCAGCCTTATGTGTCCATTTGATCCTGAGGCCTTTCCAAATGCCTTACACTATGTGCTGTAAACCAATTATGTCTTTTGTGTTGCCTCTCTTCACCTCACGTACATGTTCTCAAATGCACTCTCTGAATCTTACCTCGCCCTTGCTGCAAGCGCTTCCTACATTGTGCTTTTTCTTCATGTGTTGTGTATACAGCGCTTCAAGAATCCTTTGGGTTTTTTTGACACAAGAAAACAAAATAAGTGTCCAAAACCCTGGCTAAAACCCTTGCTAAAACCACTTTGATACTAAAATCTGTCAAATTTGAACTGTCCAAAAGAGTGTTTTCTGAGTTTTGTCCAAAACTTGGAAAAAAAGACCGCCAAATAAACCAAAGGATTCTTGAAGCGCTGGAATCCTTGTTATTGTTTTTCTGTTATTGTAATCACAGGGGCCAAAATAGATACTCACATACATGTGAGCGTTGTAGACTTTTTGGAATTCTCCAAAAAAGATTCATTTTCTTTCAGATTGATTCAATTCACAATCTTGTTTGTGTTCAGGTGATCATCCTGTGGTTCTCATATTTTACTTGACATTTATTGAGAAGGCTCATTTCCATCTTGGATGAGCAATAACTGATTCCCAATGAGTACTCAGGATCAGCTCATGAGGCACTGAATACTCAGCAATTTGTTCAAAATGAAGATGAGCACATGAACTATACCTTCCTGAGGCTTCATTTTTCAGTGAAGAAGCCTGCCCAGGGGCGTCCCAATTGAGCTGCTCAGCAAATACTCAGTAGCATCCCCTGACTGGATCACTGATGGGCCGGACTTTTCTCAGACTTCCTTGCTAAGGAATGAAGCCTGATAAAAGCGTCATCCCATCTGCTCATTGCTCAGCTAATCCTCAGTGATATCCCTGGATAAAGTTTTTCACACTGAGGGGCTGAGATCAACTGAGCAGCCCCTCAGCCAATACTCAGTGACATCCTCTGGATCCTTCTGATCCGGCCAGGAATGCCCCTGAGGACTAGCTGAGCAGGCCCTCATCCAATGAGCAGTGAAATCCTCCGGATCCTCCTGATCTCATGGATGCCCCTGAGGAATAACTGAGCAGCCCCTCATCCAATGAGCAGTGAAATCCTCCGGATCCTCCTGATCTCAGGGATGCCCCTGAGGAATAACTGAGCAGCTCAGTTGAACGAGCAGACGGGCCTCAGGCTTCATTCCGGAGCCATGAAGCTTGAGGCAAGCTTGGCGCTCTGTGATCCATCTGGGGGATACTTCAGAGACTTAGCTAAGGGAATACTCAGTTCAGCTCAGCCCCTAAGCTATACATTGGTGGCATCCCTTGGAGCTTACTGAACCAGGGAATGCCGCTCAGGATCAGCTGAGCAGATGGATCAGCCCTTCCTCAGACTTCTTTGCTCAGGAATAAATGCTGAGGAAGGCTTAGTTTGTCTGCTCAGTTCCTGATGATCACGTAATCAGCTGACAAACAGAAAGAAAAGGGAAACAAATGGGAAACAAATGGGAAACAAATGGGAAACAAATGGGAAACAAATTGGAAACAAATGGGAAACAAATGGGAACAAAACAGGAAAATTTCAACGCTCACATAGTTGTTGCCCCTGTGAATGGCCTATAACATGGTGTTTGTATCTCCTGTTGGTGTCCTTTTTTACCTGTGTCCCGCAATTTGCCATATGCGCCATATGCGTTTTTTTAATCATCCTTTTTCAATTGGGGGATTATTTTTGTCCAAAATGCTACATCTCCATCTATCTCACATAATAGGTTATTCTATTTTCCTTTTTCTGGGGGTTAAACCACTCACAAGCTTTGCCACTTCCATATAAGCCGCCAGTTGATTTTGCGCTTTGGGTCTCTCCAATAATTCCTTTCAATCCTACTCTCTTCGACTTCACCCATAATGTTCCTTTATATTATATTTATATACAAAACTTATAACCAACACCAACCCTTTCCTGATTCATTGCATCACTAACAGTGCCATGTATCCCACCCAATTGCTAGACTCAACCTATGTACCCGGTTTTGGCGTAGTCAACTGGATGACAGTTGACATGGCAGAAGACCGTGTTGAATTAGACATCTTAGGTCACTTGTTATAACATAGTTTGACAAAAAAATTGTCCATATGTTTGTTCATATCATTACCTAAGGGCAAAAAGTTTAAAAAACCCTATTATACACATACAATTCACAATCACATATAGAACTAAAGCCTCATACACAGACACTGTAGTAGGGCTATGACCCGGCCCTCTGTGTGATGGGGAGGCCCCGGGGTGTTCCTGGGACCTGAGCACACCCAAAAGGGATCTAGAATTCACTCAGGGTCAATCAGGGCACACCTTGAATCAATTACAGGTGCAAGAAGCGGGGCAGAAAGGGGAAATTTTGACAAGTGTTGCAGGATTGAGTGTATTGTTCATTTGTACAACCTATGTGCACCTACTTAGAATTTCAAAAGAGCTGTAAACATGTTATGGCTCTGAGTCTGGGTCTTGGGCAACAGAAGTGAGGATTCAGTATGCCGTCTGGTTCTATTATGAGATTGTTGTATAAAGGAAAAGGACAATGATGAGCTAGTGATGTATGTATGATGTGGTCCACAATATGTGAGATGTGCATCAGACCTTTCACAGATTGGATTGTAACAAAACACTCAAATAGACACCATTTTTTTGTTTGTCCAGGAAAAACAAACCAGGCAGCCAGAGCCACTGGAGCGCCTGCAGGGCTTTTGGAATTGTGTTTAGCTTATTTCAGTGCCCTGGGGTGTGGACTGCCTCTTTACAAGGAAGAGTCATGCAGAGTGCCAGGACAAAGCCCCACAATGTAGGGACAAACCATGGCCCAAAAATGCAGCAGAAATGAGTATCAACTGTATTTTATATGTATATCTCTGCATCTTGAAGATATTCAAGATTCAATTCTTCCTTATAGTACAAAAATAGCTTTTTTAATTTGTGTTTTTTTCTGAAAGGCTTACAGCCAATTTGAGGATGATTGACCTCTTTTTTTGAAAAAAGTTGCTGTCACAGTGGTCAAAACCAACCAAAGAGTGTTTTTACAAGTTCTGTATCCTCTGGATTCTCAGATTCAGCAGAAAAACAAAACTCAGTCAAAACAAAAGCATGTTTTGCAGGGTTTTGAATCATGATGCATATTTCAAAAAAACATCCATTCTCAAATTGGCTGCAATAACTCATCAAATTTATGTGATGGAGCCTGAGGTTGGTGAACTGTATATTCTTGATCTGTGAATACAAGATCAGGTATGTACCAATTTATGATGTCATGTGATGGCATTGGGATTTTGGTGTTATGGCCAGCAAATGGCCCCCACAGTGATATTATGTTGAGATTATCATGTGAATATATTGAGAATATGTTGTGAATATGTTGGAGTTGTGGTAGTCACTGGCAGTTCTTGCCTGCCAGTGACTAGTAGATGAGTCTGGGGGCTGTGAATGGCCTATGACAGCACAGCCAAACTACCTTTTGAGGAAGCACTCTTGGATGGTGCACTTTTCTGAATTAAAAATATCACAAAAACAATTGTCAGCACAGCAGATTGGGTCAATCTCAACAGGTAGCCCCATAAATTATCTTCTAAAAAACCAGCATGTTGGGTGTTGACCCACCAACTGCATGTGAATATAGTGCACATTTGGAGGTGCTTTGAGAGGGATGCACAACACAATCTGTCTTGAGGGAAATGTTGAGTCACATTTTGATGTCACAGGCAAACATTGGTGGGGAGATCCAGGTCCTAGATATGGTGGTACATGGCATGTTGTTATTTGTCAATGTACTAATATTCTGGTTGAGGAGCTTGAGAATGAAGTCTTGGTCCTTGTCCCAAAAGATTAAGTGCCTCCCAAGTGTGCTTAACTCCTGAGGGTTACAAACCACAGAGGCTACCCTTTGCCACAGGGCATGCCATTTGTTGTGACAAACTAGAGCATGCACTAAGAGAAATGGAAAGGGTACATTTCATGTAAGCATTCTAACACTAAAGGGAAAAAAACACCATTGTGAGATGGTGCATGAGCTAACAAGTGACTTCACAAGCTCTTGAACCCAATTAATTGTCTTGCCTTCACAGAGGTATTGGATGGCCAATACCTTAATGCTGACTCGGTACTATCTGATGTGAACTCACATGTCAGGAGAGGAAATTAGAGTTCAGAGCACAATGGAGTTTGTCAGAGTGCAGCATGGAGTGGTGGACTGGGAAGAATGGAACATACCAGAGTCAGACAAAGCAGGGGGAAGGATGGATGTGGTGGTTGGATTCAGGGTCAATGTTGCAAAATTGCAAATGAGGTGGGATGGACTCCTGGCAATACTATTTAGGGCATCAGGATTCATGGGGTTGATAACCCATAAGTAGTCACAGCTTGGTGTCAATCACCGCAAGTATGGGCCTGGGCCCTGTACATATTGGCTGTGTTTGGGTTGGGCATTGACACAAAAGTTGCAAAAAAAATTGCGACCATGACACAAATTTTGAGCTGTAAGATAAAAAATGTTGCAGAATAAGTTCAAGTCACCTAACTCTCACACTTCTGAATTTAGAGCTTTTTGATCAAATCTAAGAATCAGAAACTAATCACTCTGATCTCAACAAACATGCATAAAAGGCAGAATCAAGATAAACCGAATACTCTGCATATCATATAACAATAATCAAAGGAATTTAAAAATAAAATAAAACAAAAGAGACCAAGTTTGAGTTTTTTTTCTTTGCAATTCATTCATTCTCTTCAACTAATGAAAGAAGAAGACCAAAAAGACAAATAAAAAAAGGGTATGTGTGTAAAAAACAAAAGAAGAAAAAAAGACTTTTGTGGTAAACACACAACCCACTGGAAGTCTACATCCAAAAGAAGAAAAAGAGGAAAACCAGGTGAAGAAGGGTGGGGGCTGGGTGCAAAAAACCAGATTTGATTATTGGAAAAAGCTCGCACAAGGAGTAGCAGGAGTAGGAGAGAGAAGTGGATAGAAAGACCAAAAACAAAAGAGAAAAACCATAAAAAAAGTTCGTGTCTTCTGCTTTTTTGGATACGTAACTTATAACAAAATTATAGTAAAGCAGAAGGAATGTAGAAAAATAAGGAGAGAATGAGGAGAGGTGTTTATTCATCTATTACTCAAGAATCCTTTCTTCTTAGTTTTCTCAGGTGTTAATGGTCTACCAGATTCTAGCCGACGTTTCTTATCTTCCAATTCAAGTCTTTGAATACCAAAAAAAGTCAGAAACAAGTCAATCACTTTATTATCTCTCTTTGCAAATCAGAATTAAAAGAGAAAGAAAATAAGAAAACGGACCGTTGTTTTTCAAGAGCTTCTTTCATATCACGATGTCTAGCATAGAGTTCCTCTTCCGATTGTTTTAATTTAGCTTCTTTTTCCGCTACTTTTTGTTGAAAGACCATCTTCATTTCAGATTCCATCTTGGACAATTTAGCTTCATGTAAAGATCTTTCTTCTGCCATTTTCGCTGCAGGGCTGTAGTAATCACACAAAAAGATCTCAGTGTCTGTAAGTATAAGGAAAAAGATTATAAGAGGTCGATAGTAAAAGTTTATTACTAACTTGACTTCTTTAAAGACTGAATGATCTTGAGTCACTCCCATGGACAAAAGTTTCTGAGATCGATAATTTTCATATAGAACATTAAGAGTATGTTCTTTTAATTCTTCCATATGCGTTCGAATCAGCATCTGCCTTAATTTCAAGAAATCACAATGATCTTCGTTATCGACTTCTACTGTTCCAGAAGGATATTGTCGTCCTCGAACTTGTCGACCATCAGCTGTTTGAACTTCTGTATCTGAACCTACGATGGCGAATGGGATCTTTCGCTGATGAAGCAGGAATACCACTCATTAGATCGACATACAGACAATGGAAGTAGCCGAAATGAAACAGTACCATTATTTCTTCGTTCTCAGCTAGAGTCTCCTCGTCCTCTTTTTCATATCGGGGAGCTTCATAGATTTGAATATTGTGGAATGCAATATCGGATAGAATCTTTTTAGGGTTTGAATATGACATTCAGATTAGTGATGATCAACAAGTAGGGAGTAGATCAAGAAAAAGAATATACCCTCTGTTTGAAAGCAAGGATCTCATCATCTGTCATCGTATCAGATTTAGCAATGACGGGGATCAAGTTAACTTTAGTATGTAGACGTTTCAAAAACTCTACATCAACTAGTTTCAATCTTTTTTCCGGTGGGAGAGTTATTTCGATCAAAATCAGAATCCAACCAAAAACAAAGGTGAAATTTTTTACAAGCTTACGAATGACCAGTAGGTTCAATGAAATAGATACAGGCATGAACCCGATTATCCACCATCTTTGCACGATTCACTCGATTTTCTTGTTCAAGAAATGCATCGAAACGAGCTTCGATATTATCGAGTATAGGTTTCCATGATTCAGAGTTATTGACAAAGTCACCATAACCTGGTGTATCAACTACAGTGAGTAAGAGCCTTACACCCGTCTCCTCGATTTCTACAAAAATCGAATGATTAAAGGTAAGTTCATCGGAACAAGATGAGGAGAGTTGTCAGAGTGAAAAATGAGTAACCTGCTGAGATGCTTTGAATCGCTATCGTTCTTGGTCGATCAGCATGAGGACCAGGATAATCTTTTGGTGGATAGAGAGTAGTATTGAAGAGTGTGTTGATCAAGGTCTAGGATGAAACCAAAGTAAAAACAATAACAGATGACTTGAATTCAACTTTTTGACTTTGTGTGGTCATTTCAAATCAATCAGATTTACCGATTTCCCTAGACCACTCTCACCCACAACCATAACAGTAAAACTGAAGCCCTTTCGGACTGATTTACGATGTACTTGATTTGGTAAGTTTGCAACTGTGTTTTTGATATTACATGATCGAGGAGAACAGATCGAACGCAGATTAGATTATGATCAACATTAAAAAACTAGTGATTTACTAATACTGACATCCAACATAACCCATTAGTTTTTTTCGAACGATATTCGATATTGGGGGTGAGATTGGTTCATTGGCATTCATGACTGGAGCTAAAAGTAACAAAGCAAGGAACGGTTTTTAGTAAGCATTGTGTAAGTCCTTTATCGATATATCAAATATCATGATCGATATACTAACATGGCTGTCGAGTAGGATCGTATTCTTCTGGTTCTGACATTTTGAATGAGTTCTATTAATGGATCGAATCAAAGTAAAGAGATAGCTGATGGTTTGTCGTTGAAGGTAGGGAAGTGATGATGAATCGGGTGAATCGAGGATGGTCAACAGTGGTCAACAGTCCGAGTGCACTCAAACTCAGTTCCAGTATCAGAGTCAGAGATCAGACTTAAAGTTATGTATGTATGTACTATGTATGTCTCTGTCTTAAAGAGCTTCCACTCTTTATTTGGCTCGAAGGTCATGAACTTAAATATAAAACTACATAAATATCTCTAATTCTGAGGTCTGAATTCAACCTGTGTCTAATAAGGGGGCTCAAGTCAAAATATTTGCAACCTTTTCTTAAAAAATTGGGGAAAGTTTTTTATGGTACCGTGCTGTAAAAACTTTTCCCAATTTGTAAAAAAGGACCGTAAAAATTTCTTCCGGATCTCCTTCTGAGCAGTAAATTTACGCAAATTTGCTGCTTAAAAAAATTTGGGATGTCGTATAACATTTCCCAATTTCATAAAATTTTGCGTAAATTTTATGAAATTGGGAAAAGTTTTTTATGATAAAAGTAGTAAATTTTTTTGACTTGAGCCCCCCTAATATTCTCATGAAAGGTAGAGCTGAAAAATATTCCTCATCAACACTTTGGTTGGGGAATTCATGAAAACTCCACACACACAGTCAACCTTTGTATATGTGTATCCGAGCCAATTCCTCATCGTCAAGTCAAAGTCTATGTTGTAGAGTTAAAACATATGAAGTATTAACAAAAGACAGAAATATTTTGAATCCAAACCGACACAACCCCCGAATGCTTGACAGCAAGAGATACACTTCCCAAGGTGAAGCAAAAGTAAACATTGTTGACCGAGTTATATTTGGCTTATGCACCAATCATAAGCTAGACGACAAAACATGGACCGGTATAGATAAGTATGAATAAAAAAATCAAGAGGGTCGAGATACCGTCTCTCAATCTTTTTGGCTAACTTTGAAAGACTCGAGTGTAGATGAATGGTCAGAAATCAATTTCCAACGGTGCAACATTGCATGAAAGGAAACAAAGTCATTCCAAGTTGAGTGTCTTCTACGGGTATCTGAACACTAGGACTCCTAGAGGCTAAGCTTTTTTAGAATCCTTGTCACACCCTCAATACGACTGAAGCTGGTAACTTTTTCTTTCCTTGATGCGCGGCTCGACATTTGAAGTTACAATAAACGTTGAGGGTACAGTAGCTACAGATTATCATTGAGCAAGTAACACCCAAGGAAGTTCACGACATATTGATAAGGCCAAAGAAAGAGTAGAATGCAAGGACCATTTATTACGATGTAAAAAGGCTGGCCAATTGAAATTCTATTTGTCGGATGTGGATGTCCTTTACAATCTGACAGGAGCAACGGTAGAAGTAGGAGCCTGACAATACTTCTTATGTCTAGTCCAATCTTTCTTTTGACAAACAGTGCCACAATAGAAGACACACTTGCATCTAGCACAATGTTGAAGTTCGGCGTATTTGGATAATTTGGCAGCGTTTATCATTTTAGGGCACTACAAGGAGAGTTCATTGGTCAATAATACTCTGGATACAATTGATAACTTTGATGATTGGATTTAAAGTGAAGACTTACTTGATAGTGAGAGCAGACCATTTCATTAGGAGCACCCATGGTTCGCCATTTGATTGCTTTTTCATGATCACCTTTCATTTCGTATAATCTACCGAGATTATCACGAGTACAGACTAGATCTGAAACGGCACCATCTGAATGATGACGATTGAGAGGATCACCATCAACATTACGTCATCTATTTCGAAATTAATTCTAACTTACCCTTTCGGACTATTTCAGCTTCTTCGAGGAACTTTTGCGCTTCGTTCAACCGACCCATATCGATGTAAAGCTCTCCTAAAGAGTTCTTGGTGAGTGCGACCGTGTGTGATTGTGCTCCACTAGTGGCGATTTTACGTTCCAACGCGTTCAAAAGAGCTACTTCTTCTTTCTCGTATTGACCATCTTTGTGAAGTTGAACAGCTTGGTTTTGTAGATTGCAATTTAAAGGAACTTGTGGGTTACTAGAGACTGAACTGTGGAACATTTCGTTTTTGGTTGATAAGATGTGAATTGATTAGTTTTGAAATATGCAAAATAATCAAAACTGGGTTATGATCAGGTGATGAATTTTGAGTTGAGTGGGGTTGAAATCGAGAATTTAGGACACTCGGCGAGTTTTGATTGAGACTGATGATTGAAAGGCAGGATCGACACTTGCATGTCCTTTTGTTCCGGATGCACACATGCCATACACGGTATACACCACCGGTATATTAACTTAACTAGGTCGGCTTGTGAAGGTTAAAAAAGGCCAGCGAGCTTTTGGGACTTTAGACCGGTAAGACACCCTGGTTTCATCACCCTCTTTGTCTGCCTCAATTGAGGCGGTGAATTAAGCTTACGATGTTTCCATCTAGGACCGGCTGCATCTAAGTCATAGCTGAAAAATCGAGATCTACATACCGATGTGGTCTCCTCATCTTGTGGGGCTTCCAGGGGTCATGTACTTCGCATCTACCCAAGCCAGGTTACTATGTACATCGGTCGATTAATTCCTCCGTTTAAAGGGAGGCTTACATTGGAACATGTTGTGGTCGTACCCCAGGACACCTATGTATGATATTTTGCTGCTGGTGATATACATATTTGCAGCAGCGCCCTCAAATCGGGGAACCTCGGGAGGGTCCATTATTTGAGACTTGGTTATCATTTATAGGGTTTCGTGCGATTATCACCATGGGATCCAGGAAACTCGCATCTGATAAGAGATTAGAGGTGCATATGATTGTGAGAACAGGGAATCACTTCCAGAGCCCGAATAAATAAAAAGGTGAAGAGGTGGAACTTTCATATACTTCTCGGAACGGGGTCTCGCGGCGTATCACTTGACGGCGTCGCTTGATTTTATTTCAAGACCTCCTCTTACATGATGTTTATGAAAACAACAATTCGCTCTCTTTGCATGACCCTTTGATTCTATGCCCAGGTATTCAAGAATCGAACACCACTTGCTTCATCCCATTGAGGATTGCCATGTTTTAAAAGACTTGATGAAGAAAACATTCCGCTAGTCCATATGTTCTGAAGGTTGGAATGGTCGGCTTCCAATGAGATCTTTACACTGGACTGGATGAGAATTCGATGTAGCAGTCTCATCTTAATTTAACCACAATTTTGATTGACATTTGATTTTACAACGAGAAAGCTCAAGCCTTTTATCAGCAGGAGATTGCGAGAGAAAAAATGTTGGAATTTCTCAACACGCAAAATAAGACAAACTAGGTGGCATACAAAGGCAGACTACATGTATTCATTTTACCTAAAGGCAAAATAAGAAAACACCGTAAATGTGATAATTGAAAACGCAAGGCATTCATAATCACACACTTCCGAGGGATTTGTATCATTCCACCCAAATATATCAATCCTGATCCATTACCCCAATCAATGTTTATTTCTTCCACTGGGATAACTATCTCTTCAAATTTGACATTTGGTTGATTTGGCATTGATAGGAACACAAATAGTATTGATCAATTGGAAACATCACAGCTACAAATAATTTGAGTGTTCACGCCTAATGTGTGGAACCTCAGTCTCAGATATACAATGAGTCCTGGGGGCACCATGTCAAAATTTCTTAGCATACATTGCTTTGTGGTTATATGGATGTAGTGAACTCAAACTGTTGTGGAGGATTGATTGAGCTTGAAGAAGATCAGGAGGTGTTGATCCTCCTCAACTTTGCCTTAGATTTCATCAGTTCTGACCTTGGGTGATTTGAAAATCTTTTCATGTCAAACAATCTGAAAGTCCTGGCAGCCTGTTACCAAGTAATCTTGTCATACCATTGTTTCTCAATCCACTTGATACATGCCATATTCCAGTGCATATGCCAAGTAGATGATACAATCAGTAATAATGGTGTAGAAATAAAATATGCATTCCTACCTTTCAGTATATATCTTATTGCACTGTATCATACAGTGCTGTATCATACAGTGCGATAAGATATATAGTAGCATAGAGGAAGTCAATTATCTGACAGCCAATACAACACAAATCATGAAATCCCAACAATAAAATAAACAAACTATTTGTGCAATTTATTTAGGGGTTAGGGGTGTGCTTAGCATTAGGGTTGTGGTTACGCTTTGAGCAGGAGCTATTTATTGGACCATCACCTCATGGAATGCCTTTGGATGCCATCTAACAGCAAGACACCCCTAGAATGGCTGTTTTGACCTTTAGCATCACACTCAACATATATCCACCATATTTCTGTTTCCACTTTGAATGAATCAATACTGAGCATCCTTCTGGAATCAGCAAGTATTACAATAACCACATGTAAACCTGCAAAACAGTTCTCTTAGTATGTAGATCTACCAAATTGTCACTTTGAATGTCAAGTGTGAAACCAAAGTATATTCTAAATACCCTCCAATATTTTCAATATGTTGCAAAATAATCGAAATCAAAATTGCCGCTCAATCATAAGGTGTGATTCTTGTTATGTTTGGTATTTTTTTCCAATCTAGCATCTATCTACATATATAGTGATTCAATCCATCCAATAATAACAGCCTTTCTTATCACAATGTTACAGACCGCCCAATAGCTTAATCCAACCTCTATAGATTCCCTTTCACCCAAAATTGTTGAATTGTATTGATTTTGAATCAAGATCTCCATGTAAAGTGACAACACTTTGTACTTCATTGTCTTGAACGTTTACTCATCTGCACATCTATTTATCAGTTTCACTTTCCGCTCTATCAACTATGCACCAATTTAAGTCACAAATCTACCTCTGACATCAGGAGATATAAAAGCATTGTTGATAAATTACACTGATAAGTGTCAACTTCTGTTTCACTGCTCAAAGGATTCAATTGTAGAGTGTGGTGCCCGCAGACCAATTGAGCTAGTTTTATTTAATCACAAAATTGAAAATTGAATCACAAAAGGTCAGGATGTTCTGTCTATAGATAGCTCTCACTGCCTTGATTGAATTCCCAGAGTCTGTACAGATCTGTTTGCTAGTTAACAGTCAGTTTTCAATATATGTATAGCTCTGTTTGCCTCAGCTTTGCTGGAGTCCTATGCTCTTGGCCATCAAATCATCATGTTATATGGTATATGGAGGGTATTGAAGTACAAGTATGTATAAAAAATTAAATTCCTGTGTTTGCAAGGATATATTTCCTGCTGCCTCATCCTATTGGCAGGGACCCCATAGTTCAAGGAAAAACTTTCAAGATTTATAAAGACTTATAGAACAGACAGATTCTAGTTTGTAAGAAGTCTACTGATGAAAACAAATTTAAAGAGGGGGAAGATTTGGACTAAAGGAAAATAAGGTATTTGGGGGGTTAATGTGTAATCTCATTTTCCCTTTTGGCTCTTGCTTAGCCACTATCTCTACATTTTCCCTTCAAGATTCTTCTCCTCCTTCACCTCCATTTCCAGCCTCTTCACCTTATTTATCTTCATTTCTGTTTCTGCCTCCTTGGTTGTTACCTTGTTGAAGTCCTTTCCCTGGTTCTTCTCTTGTTCCAGTTCCATACTGGACATCTGAATTTCATACTTTGCTTCTTCTAACTGGACCTGATGTTCCCACCTTTAAAGCTTCTTCTGCCAACATTCTTGATTCTTCCAGTTGTTCCTTTTCTTGTCAACTTGAATTCTTGACTAGATATTTTGGTTTATATTGTTTTGTAGTTGGAAACTAATTATTGTTGCTAATAAAGTCACATTTTCTATGTGAGCCTCATCCATGGACTTCTACACCAAGTTGTGCCTTGGAAGTTGGTTGGTGCTCATAAAGATATCTTGTGCATGATCACATGATGGTGCTGCAAAATCACCTTTTTTTGAATGGTTTTGGCTTCCACCCATTTGAAGAAGAACTCAAGACGCAGAGTCAAAACTCTTGCAAATTAAAAAGACACCGCAATCAGCTCTTCCAGTCAGACTAAATACCATCCTTGAGTTTATAAGATGTGGGCTGCCTGCATAACTATAGTCTAGATCTATCACAACATAAATGAAGCTGAACTCCAAGAGAATTTCATTCACTGCATCTCAATCATCGAGAAATTTGGACTTGTCTTTTGTATTAATTAATCAGCACAAATCCGAAAAGAAAGTAAAGCTTCAAGAAGTTCACAAGGTTTGACAAGGAGAAAGAATATTTACGCAGGATGCATAGAGGCCAATTATATCATTCACACAGCAGGACCAGGAGCCTTGCAGTACTTCTTGTGTCTCTTCCAATCTTTCTTTTGACACGCAGCGTTGCAATAGAAGACACACTTGCATCTAGCACAATGCTGAAGCTCAACATATTTGGATAACTTGGCAGCATTTATCATTTTGGGACACTACACAGGTATCATATGGGTCAATAATATTACACACTGTGAAAAAACTCTCATAGGATCAGAAGGGGAGACTTACTTCTAAATGCGAACAGACCATTTCATTAGGAGCACCCATTGTACGCCACTTGATTGCCTGTTCATATTCTTCCTGCATCTCATATGTCCTACCAAGATTATCACGAGTACAGGCCAGATCCGAAACAATACCACCTGAAGGAAGATTGAAAATATTGACATCACGCTAACGACCATCATAAGAGGATTGATTCAGACTTACTCCTTCGAACTCTTTCAGCATCCTCAAGTAACGATTGTGCTTCCTTCAATCGACCCATATCGAGGTAGAGATCCGCTAAGTCACTCCTAACAAGTGCAACATCTTGTGACTGTTCTCCATTGGTGATTATCTTCTTTTGTATTGATTTCAAAAATACTACTTCGGCTTCCGCATATTGACCATCTCTATAAAGGGAAAGCGCTTTGCTACGTGATATGCCATTTTCTATGAGTTGTTTGTTGGTAGCTGTGCTGGGAGAGGTTGAGCTATGAAATCCTTTCATTTTCTGTTTTATATTTTTGGTGTCGCGAATTGAAAAATATGAGACACAGAAAACCAGAGTACGGATTCAATGAGCGTGGAGGTAAGTTGGTCGTGTACCTTTGGGAACAAGAAGAGAAAAAAGCAATTTATATCTTTCATGCAGGGGTGATGATCGCAATGCGAGGAACCCCTTCATAGCCTTAGTATCAGAGATATATTGGCAATGTCCTATCTAGGCAAGTCATAAAATTCTCACTTGAGGCAGTCACAAACTTTGAAATTGTTTGTATTGTTCATCTAGCTACCTTTTTTCTTGGAGACTTCTTTGAGTGATGACGAGACGTTCTTTTGGCGAACACTTGATCTGAAGATATCCAGGAAGACGAGGGTTTTGACTTTCCCAAATCTCATTTACATCATGAATAGATTCAAAAGCGCTTTGCTTTGAAGGAGCCAAATGTACTCTGACAATGGGAATCAGTCAAAAATAACTCCAGAAGATTTACTGCTGTTGACAGTGGCTCAGATCAGCCCCATGGATGCAGCTTTGATTGAGGTTACAAGCCAAGCACCCTTGATATCTTAGCCTCCAAGCCTATTATCCTGGCAGTTTGTCAGATACACATTGGGAACAAAAGAAATGTTTCCTGTGAGTGTTCATATATCTTCTCTCTTCAAGACCCGATGAGCCTTACTTCCAGTTATTTTTTAGTATACTTCAAAATCATGTGACACGTACAAAGACCCCATTTGGTAAAAAAATGTGACAATCATTCCAATGAGGATGCATTACCAGCTATTACCCGGGATAATGATGGCTCTGATCAGCCCAGATTGAATGGTATCACTTGGTCTATCTACAAAGGTCTTTACCAGTTAGTCAACCCTAGCTTATTTATTTATCAGGATCTCCATCTTATCAAGCATCAGATGACATCTTTTCAATCTCTGTCTTTCTTTAAGCCCTTGGAGTGCCATTAATTGTGATTGCTCATTATTACTATAATTTCTCATTAAACAAGTATGACACTTTCTCATTCCTCAACAGTATCCTTCTGATTTCATGTGGTGGATACACAAATCCTTTGTGTCAGTGGAATCTGATGTTTAAAGTCTGAACTTACTCAACACTTTATACTTTAATCTTTGGCCAAGACTGACATAGTGGGACTTGGATATTTTTGATCATCATGTCCACTTTTGCTTACCAAGTGATAAGAGGTTATGTTAGTGGTGAGGAAGATTTGGTAGTCTATCTTGGCAATGTGAACAACTATGAGGGAAGGGAGGGGAAGGGTGATGTCAAACTTGTTGGATTGTTTAAAAGTCTGAACTCACTCAACACATTATACTTCAATCTTTGGCCAAGACTGACATAGTAGGACTTGGATATTTTTGATTGCCATGTCCACCCTTACTTGCCAAGTGATAAGAGGTTACATGGGGGTGGGGAACATTTGATACTAGTAGTCTATCTTGGCATTGTGAACAACCATGAAGGAAGGGAGGGGAAGTGTGATGTCAAACTTGTTGGATTGTTCAAACACCCCAGAGGTGGTGCTTGGCAAAGGTTCTGGAACACTTCAAAATGCTAAGCCTGCCATGGTAAAAATCACACACCATGGCCTCCCAAGCTGATTCAGAGTGGTTTGAGTGACATGTGGCTATGAATTGTTTGATTTTACTGATACAGTGACCCAGGGTTGAACAGATTTGGTAAGGCAATTTCTTTGTTTGATCACTCCAGTCTGGTCTGACTGTTGAATACTTTGGATCCAAGGAAAGGGAAGTGAAGAAGGGGAAACCAGATGAGAAAGGCTTGAAGGTTTTGAACAAACCTGTGGCATCTTCTTAATCACAATAACACTTGAATCATCTTTATTGATCTTTATTTCATTTGATCCTCAACTACGTATGTACAGTAAATTCCATAAAGGATGAAATCCTGAAGTTTTCAAAATCGAGGCATGGTCCGTGCAAGGGCCAGCATCGGCCAGAACTTGAGTGCCTGGGGCTGTCAAAAAACCCTTCTCGGACGACATTATTACGATTAGATCTGGACTAATCCGAAGATCCTCTCTTCTCAACAACTTTCATGAGGATCAATCTAAGCCACTCTTACGACTTTTCCCATTCTAGATGAGAAGACTCACGATGGCAGGATGGGGCGGCCCAATCCTTTTCGAACCCGGCGTGGATGACATCTCTGGCCCTTTTTCGAGAACCACCATTGCCGAATCCTCAGTGACTTCTTCTCCCGGCTCAACATCGTCTTTGGACCTTTCTTCAGCCATCGATTTCATCTTCATCGATTTATCAGGGTCCACCCATTTTACGTGCTTTTGCAATAATCCGTTCGACAATCCACTTTTCAATCCACTTTTCTTTTCCTTTTTCAACATGTCTACTCATGCTGGCGAACGAGATCATGTGTCTCAACTCAGTGATGTGTTCGTTGCTCATGTTCTGGATTCACCACTCGGAAATGCAGCTTACTAATCATGATTTTATCATTCCAGGTCAAATTCGGACTCGGAGTTTATCAAGATGGCGAAAAAATATCTGGTCGATGCCAATGGGAATTTCGAGGACTCCTCTGATGATAACAGTTCCGGCAAATCACTTGTCGACTTCGATTACAGCCATTCCTCTCCGGTCAAAGATGAAAAGCCCGCCAGAGCACCAACTCCGTTCATTCCACCTGGTATGTGAACTTTTCCTGATTGCCTTTCATCGTTAAGTTAGTGACATCTTTGGTTTGTAGCGGCTTTACCCAAACCCAAAGTCACGATGCAGTTTTCGGATTTTAGGGTTGCTTTCAGCTTGTATACGGTGAAATCGAGCAAAGGCCCGGTGAAGGCGAATGCCAAACGCCAATGGATTCCCCACAAATTCCCAGTTACCGATCAACAAATCGACCTATCAATTTCATCCCTTCCTCAGCTCAAAACTCACTTGTTCACCATTGCGGACAAGGTTGCCGAAGAGCCAACTGGCGGTATGTCCGCGTTGTACAAATTGGCCAAGGCGGAAGGCAAGCTCTCCATCGGCCTCTACATCAGCACCCACTCGACTTATGGCAAGGGGAAAGATTACCGCGCCACCGAAGATTCTCACCTGGTCGATTTTTTCCTAGCTGTCCAAAATAATGCCCTGTGTGAAAAAGGAATATCGGTGATAATGAAGAACCCTACTAAAGCAGCTTCACAAGAAGTTGAGGTAAGTAGTTTCTCCTTACTCGTTCTCTCTCTTCACCATATTTATGGTTGACTGGTTCTTTTTTGGGTGGTGTGATCAGAAACGATCATTGGCTCATGCAGTTCTGGCGGCTACTAATGTCCTCGAAAGCGGGCGGGAGACTACGCAAGACGAGCTTGACCATTCCGACCCGGTGGCCAAGCGAAGACTCATCATGACGGACTTGGTGGCACATCATAAGAAGCTGGGTCATGCCTGCAAGGAAGGATATCGACTAATTCATAAAACTCGACCATCTAGACTTATGCTCTTGACTTTCGAGCATATGCTCAAGTGGGCCAAAGCGATAGTAAGTGTTTTTCTGTATGTTGTGGTATTTGATTCAAATCTCTAATACTCATTGATTTTGGTCTAGGCTCAAGGGGTCGAAGGTGTCACTCTGGACAACCCACCTGACCAAGCAGGTTTTGTTTGGGAGACTGTGAAACGTGATCTGCTCACTACGACGCCGGTGATGTCCACCAAACGATTGAAAACTGGCAACAAAGGCTTGGAAAACGTTAATCATTCATCTCGTTCAGTCTGGGGATACGCGGAAATGCAGGATATGGAAATCAAGGTCGATGTCCATGTGGCCAGAAGATTGGCGATGAAATCTACTATCCACGATTTCATCGCCTTTGCGCCGGTCCCCAAACACGAGGTTGATGACGTCACCGTGGCGTTCGAAGATCATAGCATTTACACATTTTATCCCTTCTTATTTCCGAGATCTTTCGATGCGCGTGATATGGAACGCTGGGGGATTTCATTGGGGACTGGCCTGGCCTTGATGGATAGTGCGCGCCGGTTTTATCAGCACCTCGTTGACATCGGGGAGGAAAAAAGTCGACTCAATGGGATTGTCATACCAGATTCTGATTCTGATGCCGAGATTAAAGTCATGTCTTCTAAATCCAAACCGTCTGCCAAATCTAAAGCAACTTCGAAAGCGAAAACAGGCAAGTAACTTTCCGGTTGTTGATCCCACTCAAAAACGATTCAATACGTGGATTTTATTGTATGCTGGATCCTATCACGTTTTTGTTTCAAAAAAATCGTATTGTCTCAACATTTCTTCCCACTCAAAAAAGAAAGCAGTATGTTGCTAAATCATCCTGTTTGTTTTAGTGTTATCTCTTTTTTGTTTAACCAAAATCATACTGTCCCCCCCCAAAAAAACATCACCGTCATGTTTGGATTTGTCCTGCTACCTAAGTATGTTAATGGTCTTGTGTGTGTTGATCTGAAAATAACACTTAAATGTGTTTGTGTTTGCTTAAACCAAAGAAACACAGAACATTAATTTGTTCGCGTGAGATGCTTTGTGATTGTCAAGATCATAAGCTTGACAATCACAAAGGAATTTTTTTCGAAGAAAGTTCATAAGATTCCTTCGAAAGCATCCTGGTGTCGCCGTCGCTTGGAAGACCTTCGATTTTGATGACTCGAAGGATTCTTTCACTTTAGATCATCTATGATGATTTTAGTCAAATTTTTTATACGATCGGATGTTGAGTGAACTGATTGGTTCAAAGACATCCAATCATAATTGGGACCTCATTGCGCGCGATAGGGTAGCACGCAGATACCGCTCCAGAGGCAATTTGGGTCGCAATCATGTAGAGTCAACATAACATCTTGTATCCATACTAATTGCAATTTCAGCAGACTTATTCACTAGATAGAGACATTTAGAGATCGCCCACAAAGAGACATAGATAGGGAGTAATAATATTTTATTGTTTGGGCAAACACAAAAATCAAGGCAGAAAACAAGTGTTGATCTTCAACACAACACATAGCAATAGAAGCCAGCTCAACTCGATCCTTTGGCATTGAAAAGGGAAAATGAAACTCGCCCTAGTCTTCATATTGAGCATTGTACCGGACCCAATAGTGACGGGTGGTATAGCCGCTGTGCGATATGAGAGGTTGCATTAAGCGACGGGTCATTACTCTAGCGGCCAGTAAGAGGAGATACTCGGCCTTGTCGTCCTCATATAACCAACGGTCCTCTCTTTTCAATCGCGATTTGGTGCAGTGGAAGGCGTTCTCGATCGGGTTCATATCAGGTGAATAGGCTGGCAAGTATAATACTAGGATTCCGGCTTGTTGACATAGTTCAAGGATGCGTCCGCCGTGATGAACTCGGGCGTTGTCCATGACCAGCACCGAGTTGGGACCAGGATATCGGTTCATAACGGGAAGCTGAAACAGGAAAGTATGACAGTGATATCAGCTCAAAGACCCAATAAAATGGCGAGCTATTTCTCGACTTACCAAGTCATTCTTGAGAAATAGCTTGACGTCAATCCTACAAACCGGCCCTTCTATAACAGTCCCAGCGATCATCCCCTCTTCGCTAACAGCAGGGATCAGGGTCCAATGAGACCGTTCGGTATAGCGAGCCTGGCGAATCGTTTGAGTGCCACGCTGGGCCCAGCTCTTCATGCAAGAAGCGTCACGGCCCACAACACCACTTTCATCTGCAAGTATTTTGTGTCAGTGACAAAACTGGAAGCAGAAATAGAGAAGATTAAACCGACGGACCAATGAACACCAGAAACTCAGGTGGAATTCCAGCCACTCTCATCATAAAGTCAATACGCTCGGCAGGAGATTGATTGGGATGAACCCCCCGAGTCACCAAAAGAGAGAGCCCTAGACGTTGACGAAGTTCGCGAGAGATGGTTGCACGAGACAAAGTGAGGCCGGTCAAGTCAGATAGTTCCTTCTGCAACTCGTTGAGATAAATTGAAGGACGTTCCACGACTAGATCGTGAAGGGTTGCCAGATTCTCGTCCGAAAGCAGAAAAGGGCGGCCGCGAGTCTCATAGGTGGCTGGATCTTTGACCACACTATGGGTGTCCCGGAATAGGCGTTTCCATCGGTAGAGTGAGACAGTTGAGATGTTCGTTTGTAAGCGATAGTTGATATCAGCAAGGGGAACGTTATCGATGGCCAACCGAGTCGCCAAGAGCTTCATGTCCTCGGAATAGCGTTGAAAACCCATGTTGGAGGGTTGAATGGTAATGGAAAGAGGTCAAGCCACTCAGAAACGGATAGGGGACCAGGGAAATGGAAAAGGTGTCATCTGTAGGGAGGTTTGGGGGATGATAGAGTTCACCCCAACTCGAAAATAAAGCCAAAAAAAGACCCCAAAAAAAAAGACGTAAAAAAAGATAAACAACCTACATGCGGATCTGCCTCTAAGTTGGTCGCGTGACCAACTTAGTTGACAGCCCGGGCACTCAAGTTCTGGCCGATGCTGGCCCTCGCACGGACCATGCCTCGATTTTGAAAACTTCAGGATATGATTTTCGCCGGTTTTCAAAAAAAATCTCGGATTCCTACCAGCAGAAAAAGGACCATTGTTTTTTGGGAAAAAAAAATCAAAATTCCTTCCATTTGAATAAGGACCCTCAAAATCGTGTTTTTGGCTGTTTCAGAGGAATTAAACATCACAATTTTTGTTGAAAAACTTGTAACTTTTTCTAGAATTTGGTGGAAAAAAATTGGAAGAGCTAAAGTGGGAACATCAAATCAAAACTCTACACATAGTGGATATCAGAGAATTTGATCACAAGTAGGAAAAAAATATTTTTCTTTCTTGAATTTGGTAGAGATGAAGATGAAAAAGTTGAAGCAAGAACATCCAATTGAATCTCTAGACAAGGCGGAGAGGATTTGATCACAAACAGTACAAAAAATTTACAGAATAAAATTGGAGGGTAGCTTGTTTTTTTGAGCTTGAGCATGTTCAACAGCAAGTTGATCAAGAACTGCCTGAATTTACCGTTCTTGGCTCATAGCTTTCACCATAGCACAACAAGCTTGAGGAATCCATATGGTGTTAGCCTTGAGTTCACTACTATCCATTGATGTGGTAGGGGGAAACACATAGTGAATTTCTGCAGTGCTATATCAAGATGAGAAAATATGAGGCAATTTGGACAGTTTTCTTCAAAACCACAATATGTTGGTACAATTGCATTTGGATGATTTGCTAGATCGTTGGTCAAGTTGATCTCAATCTGTTTTGAGTCATCTAAAGGGCCTTTTTTGATCACATCTATCAATGGAGGCTTTGTTGTACTGTAGAAAAAGGTGTCCTATCTCAGCTTTGAACTTGATATCACCAGGCTTGGTATTCATAAGCAACAATGGACCTGGGTGCCACCATATCACTGCTTGGGCCCTTAGTAATAAGGGGGCTCAAGTCAAAATATTTGCGACCTTTTCTTAAAAAATTGGGGAAAGTTTCTTATGGTACCGTGCTGTAAAAACGTTTCCCAATTTGTAAAAAAGGACGGTAAAATTTTTGTTTTGGATCTCCTTCTCAGCAATAAATTTACACAAATTTGTGTAAAACAAAATTGGGAAAAGTTTTTTGCGATAAAAGTAGTAAAATTTTTTGACCTGAACCCCCCTAATGTGCAGTTGGATGCTGATGGTGGTTATGGCCTGCAGAGGCTGGATTCCTACCTCAGGTGTAAGCAACATAATTTTTTTCCCTTGACTTTTTGACATATTCCTACCTCTTCAATAAGGCACATTTACTAGATTTTTTTGAAATTTTCTCAAATTCCTACCCAGAAGATTAGGACGCTTTTTGCCCAAAAAGGCCAATTCCTACATACCCAATAAGCCGGGTATATAGGGGCTCTCCAGGGTCCTGCCCGGGCACTCAAGTTCTGGCCGATGCTGGCCCTCGCACGGACCATGCCTCGATTTTGAAAACTTCAGGATTTCATCCTTTATGGAATTTACTGTACTAAAAAATGACTTGTGTCCAAAAAGAAAGCTTTCTTTAGACCACAAATACCTCAAAACTCTAATTAGTTGTCAATCAAAACTCGCATTTCCCTTAAGTAGCTCTTTTGAACATCCCCAAAAACCTATGCTTCATTCTAACTTTGTGATCAGAAAACCTAGGAGGTTATATTGGAACTCATCATGGATTCCTACCTAATTGGATCTTTAGAGCCCAAAAACCATGAATGATTATATTTAAATCTAGCAGACCTTTATAAATTCAACATTATTGAAAAATATTTTGCAGTGTGCACCTTGTTTAATCAAACACAAGATCAAACCACTCTCTATGAATCTATCCTATCTCAAGACTAGTCTAATACCTCACACAAGTACTCTTGACCCTCTCAAATCCAGTTTCTTGAAACCATTTCTATCCAATGACTCTTCTAGTTGATCCACTTTGGTTCAAGCCTAATAAAAACAAAAAAATCTTTTTTTTACTTGAAAAGAATCATTTTGTTTTCTGTCTTGATTTTTTTTTGATGACATATATACATTGTATGACGTATATATATATCAAAAGAAAAAAAACTTTCAAAACAATATATAAAAACATCAAAAAAGAAAAAAAATCAAAAGGTTTATGATTACAAACAAAATAAATAAATCACACACATCACACATGAAATGAAAAAAAAACCAAAGCCACCCCAAAAAAGAATAAGTAGAAACAAAGAAGTGTACTTGATCTCATCAAACAAAAAAAAGATAGGGAAATGTGATGTATTGAGACAAAATGGAAAAAAAAAGAAAAAAAAAGATGATCAATATACAAGTTTAAAAATTTTCTCTTTACACCAACCAAAACTACCCAACCAACGAACAAACGTCAAAAAGACCACATCAATCTTCAAAAGTACTTCTCACGACATTCTGATTTGAATTCGCAAGATCATATCCGATCATGTTCACTTCCGATTTATTTCTAGAATGATGAAACGGTAATCTAGATCTAGAAGTGGACAAACACCTTAACCTATTCATCCCACTACTACTAACACCACCCTTCTCCTCTTTCCTAGAAGAGTTTGAAAACATATCTTTAAAAAGCGATCGATCGATGATTTTCTTATGATGATGATGATGATGATGATGATGATGATGATGATGATGGTTTGAAGCAGAAGGTAAACCAGCAAACTTAAACCGATCAGGTGATGGTGGTGGTGAAGGAATGTTTGATAAGTTTAAAGGTGATGGCACAATCGGTTTAGAAATCGAAAACTCTAATGTAGGTTGAGATCTTTGTCTTCTCAAGGTTCTAGTGATCGGTACGAGTTTCATGGAAGGTAATGGTGGTAGTGGTAATGAAGGTAATGGTGGTGGTGGTGGTGGACATGGTCGGATTGGAGGTTTTGGAAACTCCAAAAGAGTTGAATGGGTTCTGAAATCTAAACTAGGTCGAGGTTTAAGTGCTGGATGATCTTTTGGAATTTCTGGTAATGAGCTTGTAGGTGGTGAATATCTTTGTCTTGGTACAGATGCACTTGCACTTCTTTTTCTTCGTGTGATGACTTTCTCCGGTATAGGTGGGTTGTTAGTACTAGGTACTGATGCTTGAGAAATCACACTAGAGACTCTAGAGTGTTGGATTTTACCATGGATACCAGGTGGTGCTGATTGTGCTTTGAGTACTCGACTTTCATTAGCTTCTTTAGATCTTGATGAACTAATCGGTTCAAAAGCTGGATGATAGGCTTCAATATTCGATGTAGCGTTGGTGATACTGCTTGTATAACTACAGGCTCGTTGACTATCAGCAATCGAACCACTTGAAGAAGTAGATGGATGAGGTGCATGTCGAAACCGTTGAGATCCTCTGCGACTGTGCCTAGGTTTATGAGTTGGATGTGACGATAAGTTGAGATTGGGAGTGAACGATATGGGAATTTCACCCGATACAAGAAGTGGACTTTGACTTGGTTTAGCTTGACGTCTAGTATGTTGAGATCCTAACGGTATAAGTGGCTTAGTAGACGGTAAAGACGATGCAACCCAGCTGTCATCAATCAATTCCCGTGCTTCATTCATTTCATCTGTTTGATGAAGATGAAGTGCATCTAGAGACGCATTGAGAGGTTCGATGGATGAAGTTTTGACCGAACTTGCAAGTGAATGCATCATAGTGTCATTAGGAGTAGCCACTTCGAGTTCACTACCAGTACTTTCGCCTGACAAATAACGTGGTCGAGTTAAAGAGCTTGATGGATTAGAAAGGTTCATACTCAATTGGCTTGATGTTGAAAGTGTAGCCGAAAGTCGAGCATCTTGAGATTGATGAAATCCTTCTAGATCATGAGAATCCTCAAGAGAGTCGGTATCATTGCCAAAGATGGCACTAAGACTGATTTCACTACTCGCAGTACTATCACGCCTTGACTCGTTTGATTGAAGATTTGATGGAAGTTTGTGTAAAGCAGTACGTGCCGTGTCGACAGGATTGTTCAATGGATCTGGATGAATTGGCGGTATACCAGTAGATATTTGGCTGATGAGTTCTCGAGGGGCTGGGACTGAGGGACGTCTGGGTTTAGGCGTTGCCATACTTTCTCGTAATTCGGATGCGATGCCCCTAGGAGTGTTAACTTGTAGTATAGGACCTGTGAGTGCAATAAAATGATGAGTATACTGAAGAATGTGATAATCAACACAGAGGTGAACGTACTTAGGTTGATGTTCCGTTTTGATGAAGAAGGTTGTAATTCGTTTGAAAGAGTAGAATAAGTTGAATGAGGTTTGGCTTTAAAGGAAGGAAAGCTAGTAGTAGACATCGAATCGAATTGTTGAGGAATAGGAGATGAAGATTGACTACTTGGATTCACATCTAAAGGAAATTCAATCTTTTCACCTAATTCTTGTTCTAATTCTTCCCATAATTGACGTGAAACTAAATCTTTATGTGAATCAGATGATGATTCAGATGAATTTACATTTCCACTTTCATAGGGGTCGTTTTGATTTAGTGAAACTTCTGAAAATGAATGGTGATGATGATGATGATGACGAGTTGGTGGATAGGGTCTTTCCGAATCCATCGAAGTAGAGTTAGAATTTGGAAGTGTCGAAAGTGAGCGAATCCTAGGTGTTTTTAAACGTTGATAATGGCTTGGATCAGGCTGCGGCGATGGCAAGTGATGTATTTGACTATTGGGCGCAGTGTCAATCTTAGTGATACATGAAACTGAGGCTGTGTCGGATGGATGCGGATGATGACGATGGAACCGCAGTGGTGCTAATGATGATTGAGCGAGAGTCTGAAGGGAAAATGTAAGAGAAAGTACATAATAATCAATTAAAGACTGAATGATTCTTTTTGGAAAAGGGTGAGATGATTCAGATTCGCAAAAATCAAATGGCGGAAATGCGAGAATCGCCACAGGCTAATTGCTTGCTGAAACGTATTTGATATTTTACGGGGTGGGAATTGAGCTAGAGCTGAAAGGTATAAAAAAGGGAAAAAAATAATTGGGTAGAGCCAGGGGAAGATGACATACCGTTGAAGTAGTTGAATGGTCTGGGAGGGTGATGATAGGGGTACTCAAGCTAAGATTTCGAAAATGCGATCTAATTGAGCGAGAAGGACGGTTGAGGGGTTGCAAGGTGAGCCTCTTCAAATGAGACAAGGATAAATGTCGGTAAGTTGGGTTTGTTGGTGGTGGTGGTTGTAGTTGTGGTTGTAGTTGTGGTTGTCGTTGGGATTGAGGATTTAATTTTGTAGTAGACGTTGGGACTTCTTGCAAGATAGAAGTTGAAAGTCTTGAAGGAAGATGATGATGATTTTGACTAAATTTTGAATAATGAGATGAAGCTGTTACAATCGGAAATTTAAATTCAGGTTTCGCCATCTTCTCCTCATCTTGGACTATGAGATCATATCTCGGATTGAATGATTGACCGCCGACGTTTTGCGGCATGTTCTGAGCCGTGTACTGATCCTTAGACCGAAACTGAAAGTAAGAAAGCGGTTATACTTTAGATGGCAAGTGAGTATGAGGAGCTGTATAGCCTAGCTGATCGAGTCTGAAGCTGAATTTTAGAAAGTTTCAGGTATGTTTGAAGTGTGATGCGATGATAGCACAAGACGATTTCGTGAAAGAATCGGAATGACGAGCTGAGCGGAATGAAACACGTCTGATGAGTTAGCTTGGCGGGAACTGGACTAGATATATAGATATGGGCTATGTTGAGAAGGCTATGTTGGTGGCTAGAAAGTCCTAGTGAAGGGTCTAAGATAAAATCAAGTGATTCTCCTCGTCATGTTGAAGAAAAAAAGAAATGGGAATGATTGAAGGGAGAGTAAAGTTGATAGGAGGGGTGTGATGAGGGTTCAGTTACAAATTACGTAGGATATTGATGGATGGATAATTTCAAGATGTGCGAATACGTGATGGGGAAGTTTGACAGGTGTTCTGAGATGCTTGATGATAAAGATTGTTCTCAATGAGCTTTGATTCTTGATCTTGTATTTCTAGATTATTAAGATAATTAATAATTTATCACACTTGGAATAATTTGGTTAAATAAATGAAGGCCAAGGTGCGCAGAACTCGACGCTTAGGTAAACTCAGGGTCTGTTCGCGGGCGCATCGAGGATAGAACGGATTTGGGTGATTGATTGATTTTGTAGTCTAGAATTCTTAGATTGAACTTTTTATGTTTGTTGATTGATGATTGATGTGCTAAAATTATAGTGATTTTGATGGGTGAATGATGGTGAATGATGGGTGTACTGTGGTGTGATCGATTAGTTCAATGGTGGATGCTTTGATGGTTACCGACATTTATCGAGGAGATAGTCTTGGATGTTAATCTGATTTGGATTAGCCACTGGCACCAATCAAATCTTCATCCAAATCTCGATTATCAACACCTATCTACATACAAACGCGGTCTTTCGTTTCTGTTTTGTGGAGTTTCCTTCCCGCGAGGTCAGGGTGGAGGTGAACGGTCGCCTTTAGAGTGACTTTGACCATGCAAAATGTTCCGAGGGTATCCAGGCGTAGGCGGCGTATGTAGGCGGCGTCCCCTAGGTAGCCTCAACAAATGTCTTGCAAAGTGTTCAAGAGGCTTTCAAATTATTTCACTTTCTTTCATTCTTGAGTCTTCTTCAAATCATCAACCCTGGCATCTCCCTTGATGAACTTTGTCCTCTCAATAATCCACCAAGCACCTCGAGACCTACCAATTTCGAGACTGCTCAGGACTGCTCAGGACGGATCCCATTGAAAATGCGATGATCATTTGTTGGAGGTGATCGATATTACCACATGATTTTCAACAAGATGATGTGTTATCACATGTTGTATGCGTATATACCAAAATCATCTCTAAATCTCATCTTCCCTCATCACAAATGATATGTATCTACAAATTACACCAATCAACTCATAACAAATTGCTTCATCTCTAAACATTTTCTAATAAATGAAATCATTTCAATTTAACAACTTTGATTTCCATTCATCCAAGACTATAAATTCTCATATTTCTAATCAACTTTCAAAGTGATACATGTAAGTATTTTGATTTTCAAATCTTGGTTTTATAGCTGAAAAATTTATGAATCAAAATGTTTCCTGAAGTCACGTCCCTTACTTTTTTTTTGCTCTTTTCATATTTGAAGTCATTTTTAGCGTTGTCTATAGATCAAGGAATCTTTAGGGAACTAAGAAACGATGCTATCATAAGTTTGAACCTTGTGATTTCAGAATCCATGACGTAGTATATGTTAGGTGGTAATAGTATTGATACGGTTTTATCCGAGGAGTTAATCCAGGGATACGGGATGGTCCGATTTCCGAGTGGATCCATAAGCACAGGCTTGCATCGATCATCGCACCTCGGGCTATGTTTGTAGAGAGAGAAAATACCCCGTAAGAAAGATGAGAATTCCATCGGTGTGGGTATTCCATTGACCGGAACGATGTGATTTAGCGCTGTATGAGCATCGTGCGCGTGTAGAGCAATCATTGGATAAGGGGCTATGTGGAGCTTTGTCACAATCCTGCTGAGGTAAGCTTAAAGTAAACCTATCATAAAGTGATTGTAGAGATGCGTGATTACACATTTCAAAGTACGATTCACAAGAAAAACCTTGACAATAATTTGAATACAAGAGGAAAACGGTCTGGAACGACTTGAAGGCTTCTGGATAAATCAAATGTTGAAGACCTTGACAAATTTCCAGGGAAACCATCAAACCATCGATTTTTAAACACAAGAGAAGAAAACCAAAATAAAACTGATGAACGAATCAAAAAGATTACCGATCGATATTATACATCAAATCTTTATAAACCGATTAAACAAAGCTTTCGATTAAGATCGATTTCTTAAGCTTGGTCTAAAGCTGTTATTACCATTTTATTTTAAACCGGTTTGAATAAATCATTCAAGATGTACAAAGGGGTTTTTAGATAAATGGAAATGAACAACTTTGGTATTCATAAGAAGACGAAAATAAAGAAGAAGAAGATGCTAGTAAGTTATCAAAAGAAGATGGTAAGTTTTCACTTGACCTTTTGATATGAGTATGATGAAAGATTAACCATGATTGTTTTTGATTTTATTTTTGTTAGCTACAAAAAGAATCAACTCCAGTTTCAATGAACCAGTTACAAACAAAATTGATCGACCTATTCGATAGCAACCTAAAAACTCTAGACCTCACCTTTGTCAGTTAACTTCCATGGGTGTGTCATGTTATGGATGAAATGACCTGTGATGAAATTATGGTCTGTCAAAGATTTCTTATTCTTATTCCACATAAAGAATTCTAAGATTATAAAGGTTTTTTATAAACTCTCACTGATTTATCTGATTGATTCTTAGGAATTGGATTATAAGCTTAATGGTCCCATGAAATAGATCACAAGTTTTTCTTATCAAAACTCTTCAAGAATTGATTGCGCTTCTTTATAATCTTTTTACAATACACACTTGGCAAATTTACAAAATAAATATAATAATAGTTTATCAGGATATCCGCTGGAGATGTTGAGTTTTTCAAGCATAGGTATGGCTACACTCTGATCAAGTGTCAATTAACACTTATTGAACTTTTTTCTATACATGATAAACTTGAAGGTTTAGATGAAGTGTTTGAAGTTTATGGAATTCAATGTCATGTTATGGATGGAATGACCTGTGATGAAATCATGGTGCGTTGAAGATTTCCTATTCTCATTCCACATGAAGAAGTCTAAGATTATAATCAAGTTTTTCATAAACTCTCACTGATTTATCTGATTGATTCTTAGGAATTGGATTATAGGCTTAATGGACCCATGAAATAGATCACAAGTTTCTCTTGTCAAAACTTCTCAAGAATTGATTGCGCTTCTTTATAATCTTTTTACAATACACACTTGACAAATTTACAAAATAAATATAACAATAGTTTTTCAGAATATCCGTTGGAGATGTCGAGTTTTTCAAGCATGGGTATGGTTACACTGATTAAGTTGAGTTGAACAGACATTTGTTGTATGATCAACTGAAAACACCAACTTGTGATGTGAACTTTGTTTAATACATTTTGAGTCTGTCAAATATACAAGATAATTCCAACTACAATTTCTGGAGGTCTTTGTCATTGGGACCATTACAAGAGTTTTAAGTCTGGGGATGGATGGACTCATGCCAAGACTGATTGAACAATTCAACAAATTGAAAACCTCATCAAATGACCTTGTTGTGAAATTCAACTTTGTGCTCTCAATGAGATTTGATGACCACCACTCAAGTACCAGATCTGCATTGGAGTATGATATTTGTGAACAATGAATTCGGATACTTTGAGAAAACCAATGATAAAAAATCAATTCAAACCTCCTGAGTCCTCTTAAAGATGGTAATGGGTCTGACCCTTACAAAGTGACAAGGGAAACAATGATAATGGAAAACCCCAAAACTAATGTGACATCTTTGATGCTTCTAGGCAAGCTTCCCCCTTAGGCCTATGTATCAAGGGGCCAGCTTGAAGCAAAGTTTAATCTCGTACCTGGCTCTCACTCCATATTTTGGTGGAGATCTGTTCCAGGTGTGAGGACTTCTTGAAGTTGAAGTTTTTGATATCTTTCAACTCATTTTCTAAAAAAAAAGTGTACAAAGGGGAGCTCTTCCACAGAATCAATTGGTATGGGTAAGACATCTTAAGCAAACAAAGGAATAGTACAAGAAAAGTTCCAATCTATACTTTTGTTTCCACACAAGCACCCAACTTCAAGCGTCTATCCAGTTCTCCTGAGTAGATTTACTCATTCCATTGGCCCATTAAGCTCGAGGTCTAACTCCTGTGGATCAAGTACAAAAATGGTGATACCAAATCAGATTTTTTCTTTGAATATCAACTTACATATGATGTCAGAGCAGTTAGACGTACCAAAATTTCTTCATAATTCAACTGACGCATAAAATGAGATTGTATACCAAAACGTTCCAAAGCGCCGATCAATGCTTCATCCGGTATACTGTTATCCGGGAGACCTGTGAAAACGATGTGTTTAAAATTAGGTGATTTAATTAGATCATCTTCACCTAGATTTTCCAAAGCCAAATTCCAATAAGGCCTTGCATTGGTATAATCAGTAACCAAAGTTCGAACATTCAAAAAGATTGGCCATAGAAGCCAATCAAGATTGAAATCTTTCAATGGCCAAAAAATGTTTCGCATCACGCTAAGTTTTGGAAATGTGACATTAGATATAACTTCTGGAATGTTTTCAGGAAGTTCATCTATAAAAAGACATTGAAGGGTTTCTTGAGTTTCTTCGATCGCCATTCCTACGTGGTCTTGTCCATTATATGATACATATTCGATCACTTTTAAACTATCTTTTACAGTTTCGATGAAATCATGGAGTGCATTTATATTATAAATAGAGTATAAAAACCATAAATGTTTTAATTTTGATAAAGCTTGAGGTTCTAATACCAAAGTTCCGAGATGTGTAAAGTAAATTGATAACGATTCCAAGTTCGGAGCAGCGTTTAATAACTCAGAAAGCGAAGCCATGTCGGCCATACTTCCTTCTGGCATATCATCAGTCATTTGAATATTCAATTTCTTAAGACATTTGATCTTTTTAATGGCTTTTATCATGTTGGATGAAAAGCCCACTGAGTTAATAAACTTGAAGTTCAACTCAGTCAAGTTTTTCCCAAATGATTCAATCACTTCTGCCGCTTGATACAAGAAGACAGAAGAGGATCTCGGATTCAGGCTTCCGGATTGATTTACTGCTCGTCCGGCTCGAGTCTCTCTATTTGAGTTTCTAAATTGCAATATATTGCAAAATAGGTTTTCAATGGACAGTCGCTTAACAGGAGATGTTGAGTTTACGGTGGAATTTGTCCAGTCTCTGAGTAAAAGGTTGACGCTTCTTGCTGAAGTCAAACGAATTGAATGGAACACAAAAGGGATAACAGCAAAAGCCCAATTCTTAGAAATCAAGCGCAAGTTGAGAAGCTTTCTGGTTTCAGATGGGTGAATGAATGGTTCGGCGGCACTGTTCATCGGATCTGAGGGAGTCATCGCTGGTTGGGCTGCGAATATTTTCACAATCATAGTTACGATTTCGACTGGAAGGTATCCAGGGACAAGTTTGATGTTTGTTTGAGATGATTGATTGGGCATTTTGATTTGTGTGTAGTGAGATGAAGAGTTTTGATTGAAAGGATTGATGAAGAAAATGTCGATGGGAGCGAGCTGAAGTGACATATGTCTGACGATTTTGTACTCGATTCCCTGAGCGAGTCTCATCCCGCTGCTCCATCAGCGTCTCGATTCTTGCATTGTTTGGATCTTGACTTGCCATGCTTTCTCCCAAAGCTTTTGTTGTTCTCTTTTGAGGATTTGACCAGTGTGGCTCACTCTCTCCAAAAGCACAATAAAAATTTTGACAGGCATGTGTGATTCTTACAGGTTTCAAGTGCTTTAGAAATTGTAAGTGAAGTTACTTGAGGATTCATTTCGGTGAGAAATGGATCCGCTTATAAGTGTTTTCGAAAAACACTACAATCCGTAAAAGGAAATACAACGTATGGTATTTACAACGTGAGGATTCAGCTTTGAGAATCCGAGTTTGGAAAAGATATGAGTCGAGGGATTTAAACATCAATCCCTAATTAGGAAACAAGGTTTTATTACTTTTGCTAAAATGCTTGGCCCAATCGAGAAAAAATAAAAATAAAATTCACCACAGCAGTCACAACGCAGCAGAGAGAAAAAAGTTTTAAAGGGTGCTGTCTCTTCAGCTGTGGTGCGAGTCGTCACCTCCCTCCCATTCCGCTGCTCTATCACCCACCTCTATATAGTCTCTAGTTCACCATCACCTTGCCACCTCTTTCTTTGCACACTCTTGCAAGATGGGCTTGTGAAACTATTGAAACTATTGGTAAGTCACTCTACGTGTTACGTTATAAATGCCTCTTATTCATTTCCTCTTGGTGTGCTTTCTAACAACCTTTTCATATGGTTTGATTCAGATGACCATCCTCACATCAACACAGTCCAATATCGGTGATCGGCTTGCCTGGCTTTTCCTCACCATCACCTCATCAGCTCTTCTTTCCCACGCTCTTGCAGCTCAACCAGGAAAGCAGTCATCTGATATGTGAAACTTCTCTCTACACTGTTCCTCATATATTGATAACGAGTATTTGTTAAGAATTGAAAAAAGAAACGATATTGAAGCTTTTATGGAGCTCATAACTGCTATGCTAATCTGAGAAAAAGGGCAAGTTGAATAAGATGTATCTTACATATCTTCAACTGGTCCAGTGCCGAGCTCTTCTGAATAACAAAAGTATGAGATTGAATATCTTATGAAAGATATTCAAAATGTGAGTGAGTTTTCAAGGTAAGTGAGATTTTCAGAATAATCGATTGGTTATGAACAATCTCAAAACCAATCAGTTTCCGGTTGATCCTGCTATGAGATCATCCTATGATTGCAAGTTTAACACAATCTCAGATCTCTTATGAGGGCAATAAAAGTTAAACTAAGAACTTATCGGGTTTGAACAAGTCATCCAAACCCATTCAATTTGTCTTTGGTCCTATGAACGAGATGAAAAATGATATCAGTTTTCTCAAAGACATTCAAAATCCAAAGATCAACTGGTTTTGCTCGGTCAAAACCAATTGATCTTCCTTTGTTCCTATGGAAGAGATTGGAAACAATCTCGGCTCTCTGATGTAATCTAGAGACTGATTTTTTTAACAAGATCAAAATCAATTGATTTGCTTGTGATTCTATGAAGAAGATTGAAACGATCTCGATTTTCACATCAATCTTATCTAGAATTTCTTGATTCTGGTTCCTGTACAATGACATCTGCTCTAACTACAATTCATCTACTATGAACAATCTAGCTTTGTAATTCAGATGTAAAGGTCTTATGAGCTGCCTTCTGGATCGGTTCAACTGGATTTGACCTAGATGATGAAACTTGTGATCTCCGGACATCAAACTTCAACGCATACTTCAAACTCGATCGGGTTCAACTCGGGACAGTGTGGTGGTAGGTATTGGAGGAGGATACCTAAAGATGATATTAGGGATTATCAGTAAGATGAACGAGATGCATTGAAGAGAGAAATGGGAGGAAATGAAGCAATCAAGTGTATCTTTTTGCTTACAGATATCAGCAATCAATTATCCACAATGGATAGATGCGTTAGTTGAGTTGAGTGAGCAAAATGAAGTCATCGACAGGGATTTGAAGGATATGAAAAATTATTGGTGGCAGCGGGGTAATCAAAAGGATGGAACAGATGGGAGCTTGAGCGCACCCTACTTTTTTCTCTCTGCTGCGTTGTGACTGCTGCGGTGAATTTTGTTTTTATTTTTTCTCGATTGGGCCAAGCATTTTAGCAAAAGTAATATAATTGTTTACAAAGATGAGAAAGGAAAGAACGCGTATAGGAAAGTCTTTATGGCTTTTCTAAAAGCGTTTTAACAAAAGTAAAAGATAAATGAGAAAGGAAACAAAAGGAACGAAGTTCCGGAATTACACTATCCCCCACTTAAGAGTCAAACATCCTCGTTTGTACCGAAGGCCCCTTCTGCCATGCTAATTTCTTCTTTTACTTCTGACAGCGTGAACTCTAGTTCATGCCTTAGGTCAGCCCGAGCCCCGATCGCTACCCGTCGAGTAGTGGCTCGCCCGGCCCCCGAACCGACGGGTAGAGAGACCTCCCAAGCCCGTTTGGGGGTCCCCGAACGAGTTTTTTTTGAAAAATTGTCTGCCCGAACCCTGACCGGGTTCCCCGCCGGGGACTCGTTGGCTGGACCAAAAAGGGTCCCTCACCCAGGTTTGAACACCGGACCGGGTCATTTATCGATATTCATGCCAAATAGGTCGAAAAAAAGTGTCCACTTGATGTTTAAATTGCACTCAGGGCCTCACATCACAGCCATGGCAGTGCTGGCAAGGTTCCCATGTGCTTGGTAGGGCCTCCCCTGACAATGGACTAGGTAGTTTTTACCTGTGATGGAGTGTTTTAAATACTTTTTTTACTCGTCGGGTACCCGGCGGATAGTATTTTTTTCGATTTCTACGCCCAACACCCGACTCGCGGGGATCCCCGATCATCGGGGGTTCTAGAACCTCCGCCCGAATCCCGGACCAATCGGGGGGCTGGTCCGGGGCTCAGGCTGAGCCTTAGGGAATATAGGATGTCAATTTCCTCGTTTTCAATTGTTAGTCTTGATAGAAAACGCAGTTGTTCAATTAATCTTCCGACCGTATTTGGCTGCGTTAGGACTAGCGTCTCGTATGATGAAAGGTCCGTCCCACCGCGGATGTAGCTTCGAAGGGCGTCCTTCAAATTTTCGCCATACCAAGTCTCTGGTTTTAAGATGGCGCTCGACAAATTGTTCTTCTGACCCTCGCAGTCTTTCCCTTGATCTCTCATTGATTTCATCAATGCGATCTTGTCTTCTTTTGGAGAATCTTTCGAGATCTGCTCGACGCAAGTCTTGGGTTAGTTGTATATCTTTCTTGCTAACCAGGACTGGGCTGTCTCCTAAAGCAAAAATGGGAGGGAAGCTTGCCTCAATGCCGTAAGTCATTTCGAAAGGTGAAGCTTTCAACGAGTTTGAATGAGAAGCACGGTAAGCAAAAAGGGCTTTGTTGAGATATTGGTCCCATAGTGTTTGGTTATAAGGTGCGCAGAATTTCTTAATAGCTCCAATGAGTGTACCATGAAACCGTTCTATGAGTCCATTGCCTTGGGGATGGTAAGGAGTCGTGTGTATATGTTTAATTTTGCTTTGTCTCAAGTAATGTTGAACGAGATGCGAATGAAACTCACTTCCGTTGTCCGTGGTGATTTCATCGGGGTGTCCATGTGCTAAGCAAAGCTGTTTGACTAATTCCACGACAGCTTCAGCCGAAGTTTTCTTGAGAGGGACCACGTAGGCCCAACCTGTACCATAATCCATGGCTGTTAAGATGAATTCATTACCGTTTTTTGTTTTGGGTAGAGGTCCAACGAAATCCATTCCCCACTTGCGGAAGGGTTTACCTCGTTCAATAACTTGGATAGGTAAATTTTCTTTGTCAGAATGCGGCGTGTGGATCTGGCATTCTTTACAATCTTTAATCGTGTCTTCGATGAATTTGTTCATATTCGGGAACCAATAGTTGTTTTTCATGTTTATTATAACGTCTTTGTAATTTCGGTGACCAAGGTTTATGTGTGTCGCAATGCATACCAGTTCCGCTTCTTCCTTCGTCATGAGAACTGCCTTGGGTCGTTGGTCCGGTTGGTCAGGCTCGCGCCTAACCATTTGTCGCCTTATGATGTCAAAGTTTCCTGAACCAACATTTAAGGGATTTCGTCCGTGGTCTAATAAATCATAGTATTCTTGTAGTTTGGCGAAATCGACTTCAGGGCTGTTATCATTGTTGATGATGTATAACGGCTCCGCTATCTCTGGAGGGTTAACATCTGAGGGTGCGTCAGGTCTTCTGGACATTGCATCTGCAGCAAGCTGGTGCTTACCTGGTCTGTATACGATGTGTACATTGTATGACTCGATATCGTCTAAGAACCGTGCTAATCTAGGGTTGGTGTATTGTTGTGTTTGAAAGTGTTTGAGGCTTTCATGGTCTGTTCTAACAAGGATTGGAGAGCCGGCGATCAAGCCTCGGAAGTGTTTTAAGGAGTGAACAATCGCAAGCAGTTCCCTCTCTTGTGTTGAGTACCGTTGTTCAGTCTTCAAAAGCTTCCTTGATTCAAAAGCAACTGGTCTTAGATTCCTGTTCTTTACGTCCTTACTGTAATTTTCTAAGGAAAACACATCTTTATCGAATTTATCTTCTGTATCTTGTTGTAGAATCGCTCCAATACAAGTCTTTGATGCGTCCGTGTCTAAAACAAAGGGGTAGAAAGGAATAGGGTGTGGCAGGGTGACTGTCTCAGTCAACACTGTCTTCAGAGCCGTGAAGGCTTCCTGCTGTTCGCTGGACCAATTAATGGCAGTGCCTGGTTTTAGGGATCCTTCCGTTAACTTGTAGATTGGGGAGGCGATCTTCGCAAAGTCTTTTATGAATCGTTTGTAGTATGTGCAGAGGTTCAAGAAACCTCGCACATGCGTGACTGTTTCTGGCACAGGCCAGTCCAGGATTTTCGAGATTTTTTCTGGGTTGGTCCTGATTCCGCCGCCGTCGACAACGTGTCCTAGAAACAAAAGTTTATTTTGTGCCCAATTACATTTTTTTGGAGATAATGTTAGTTTATGTTTGTTCAAAAGTGTCAAGACCTCTTTTACGTGTCTCTTATGATCTTCTAGAGTTTTGGAGTATATGATAACGTCATCTAGGTAAACCATCGCGTACCTGTCTATGATGGGAGCAAGGATGTCATTCATCATGGACTGGAAAGTAGCCGGGGCATTACAAAGACCAAAGGGCATTACCTTCCACTGAAAGTGTCCTGCTCGACAAGTGAAAGCAGTCTTGAGTTTGTCCCGTGGGTCCATTGGTACCTGCCAGAATCCACTCTTTAGATCCATAGTGCTGAACCAATTCGCGTTGCTAAGAAACTGGTATACTTCGTCTATTCGTGGTAACGGATAGGCGTTTTTGATTGTGACGTTGTTGAGTTTTCGATAATCAATACACACGCGAGTTGATCCATCAGCTTTTTTGACTAGTACAATTGGGAAGGACCATGGAGAAGAAGACTTCTCAATAATACCTTCTCTTAGACCTTCCTCCACAAACTGATTGATCACTGCATGTTCAGGTGGTGAGTGTGGTCTGCCGTGCGCTTTGATTGGTCTCGCGTCCCCTGTGTCGATTGTGTGAGTGCAGGTGGTGTTGGCTCCAACAGTAATGTTTTCGGCAAAACAGTCTGGTGCCGTAGATTCAGCCAGTCTTTTGATTTGTTCCTGAGGGGACAATTTTTCAATTGTATTTACGCTCGACTCTCTTGATTTCTTGTTAGGGCGGATGTCTAAAGTTGTTGGTTTTGAGGAAAGCGAGTAGATTCCTGTTGAAAAATCTGGGACTGGTTTGTACTCTTGAAACCAGGGTAGTCCTAAGATTAAATCAATATGAGGTAAGGTTAGACAATATGCGCTAATTTTCATCCTGAAGCCGGACACTGATATAAAAAATTCTATCTTACGTCCACAGTCCTCAGTGGACCCATTTGCTAAACGGACTTGGCGTTTAGGTTCGTCGATTACCTTAGTTTTCAGGTCGTTTTTTAAGATTTCCAAGGCTCTATCCCTAGAGATGTAATTTGCAGCAGCTCCAGTATCTAGGATTGTGCGTAAAGGGGAGTTAGAGCTAGTGAAAAAAGTGTATAAAGGTAGAGTAGACGAACTCGTCACGTTGTTCAGGTCGTCCACCAAATGTAAGTCTAGAAAAACTGGTTCTTCTTCATCTTCTTTTGAGTCCAAGTGATCGTTGGATCTCTTCTTACACAGGGAGTATATTTTATTCCACGCTTCCACACTTTCTAACTCTTTATCCGGGGACAATAGCTGAAGCGCTCCGCTAATTCCTTTTTTTTTTGTAACGGTTCGAAGACCCGCTACAGTCTCAATCGCTTTCGATCCGCTCTAAAAAAAGACCCGCTTCATAACCTATGCAGCGCCGCGACTCCCAGACCCGCTCGCGCCCCGCTACTTTGTTTTTCTGGTCCTCACAGCGGGCAGGATGTACTATTCACAATTTTTTTTTATATTAATATGCACACAGAAGAAATAAATACACAAACAGCGATAGAAGCAGAAAACAAAACAGACAACCTTTTATCTTGCCAGACACAAATCAAAAATAGGACTTTAATTAAACGTGTGTAAGTACGGACACATAACCAGACAAACAAAATAGGAAGGGAAAAAGCAAACATAAACTTGAGGGCACTCAAGCATAAGCCACAGCTGGCTGAACAGAAGAGGAATAGAACCCAACATAAAACTAAAATAAGATGAGAAGAGAAACAATAGAAAGTGATATCAAGAATTACCAATGAGTGGTTTAAATTGTATAATATACAAGAATAAATCTATAAGTCCTTCTTTTTCTTCTTCATGTTAGCTGCAAAGGAAGTAACATAAGCAATTGCATCGGCAAATCGGCCGATCACGGGGATGTGAGCTTGCAGCCATTGTCTGCACCCTACAGCACGAGATATGGTCTTAGGTTTTAAAGATCCACGTGCAGGTACGGCGATGTCGGCTGCTGAAGAGAATGTACGTTCCACACAGCACGAGGTAGCTGATATCGAAAGATAATCCTGGGCCAGGCTTGCTAAAACAGGGAATCATTCGGCATTGTCCTGAGAGAGGGAAACAAAGAATTAATATAGAAAATTAAGGAAACGAGAAGTAATACCAATCTCACCTTCCACCAAGTGAGCTCGGATTGGCCTGGAGTGATCGGAACAGTCCCTTGTAGATAAACCTTGAGCTCAGCCGATCGGATTGATTCAGAAGATTGATGGGTAGCAGAGGAGGTGAAGATGTCAAAGTGATCAAAGGGATTGCCGGTGGCGGGAACGGGAGGAGGCGTTGAAGGAGGGGTGACAGGCCAACCGGCCAATGAGTCTTGAAATTTACGTTCTATGAGTTCTCTTGCGGTCTCGGAGTGTTTGGGATAGTGGAGATCAAAGAATTTAAGTCAATACTTCGGGTTCATAACGGTAGCCAGTACAATTACGTCCAACAAGGCAGCCTCCTCTTGATAAACAGCCAGCTTGACCAGCATGGTATCAATCATGTTGATCAAGCTCGGGAAGTTGGAGGCATCACGTAATTCGTGAAGGACTTCGGTAACACGCAGGTACTCAGCCAGAAGGACTGATCCAGATGAAAAGTCACCCTCCATCTGTTTGGTGGAGAAGTGGAATATCTACACATAGCCATATAGGAGATGGGTTAGTTTAGCAATTGGTTTCTTGTTCTTAATACCAGAGATGGAACACTTACTTTTAAAATTTTGCACAACTCATCGACGGCATCCCATTCCTCCATAGACATCATGGCACCTTGATAGTACCTGGTCTTTCGATCGGCGATGAGGATTGAATCAATCACCTATAAGGCGAAAAATTTAAACAAAAAATTAATGAAATGATCAAAAAAAGATTGAGCAGAGAGACTCACATCACGACCAGCGACCAAGTTTGAGAACATTGCTAGGTCAATGTTCCACCTTACACCCCATCCTGCAATCGGAGCAGGACCTTCATATCCCATCTGTGCCGCCCGAGCTGCGAATTCTCCACGCCGGGCATTGCTTTGAGTTAAAAGGGCATTGATATCTTTGAGCTGGTGTTTAGGTCAATCAATCAGTCAGCTTTGAATGAGATCAAGGTGAAGAAAATCAATTGAAAAACCACATACCTTGGTGGCTCCCTGAACCACAACACACGGGCTAGAAGAGACATAATCATAGTTGGGACCATCTTCGACATCTGAAGTGGAGTCAACATGAGGATTCGATGAGGGTGAAACATAAAAATCATCGTCTGAATCATCAGACCCAACCAATTCGGTCATGTCTTCGTTGAGGACGATCGAGGGGATTGGGATGGTGGTGTTGGGAGGAGTAGTTGGTTTGATGTGACCTGCAGCTAAACCGATTGAATTCAAACCATGCTTAACCACAAGTCCGAGCTTATGAGCATAGCATCGGACGTGATTCTTAGAAGAATCCCATTCGACTTTCTCATTGGATTCAGCAAACATATGCTCCATCTCTTTAGCCATCGTGTTATTGTTGGATCCCGAGTCGGTTGTTTGAGCTAGCATGTAAGGGTTCAATCTTTGAATTAGTTACTTGTATGATGTAAGAGGTACAAAAACAGTACTTATCTTAGCGTGAAGGCCGTTGTTGATCAAGAATTGACCAACTGGTCGAGCAAGCAAGAATCCCATCTTGTTCCAAGCAACCATTTTGAGAGTGAGGTGAACCAATTGGTATTTCCAATTCTCATCGATGAAATTGGCTGATACTCCAATAAATGCATATCTATTACCTTTCGTAGTCCAGACATCATGGACGAGAGAGAACTTTCCTGCATTAACCTATGAACAGATGTAAATGCACATGTCAGTAAATCAGTTGTATGAAAGAGTATAAAGAAATGGAACAATTGGAATAAGTAAAGCGAAATGAAGGTGAAGCTTACCAATACTAAATCTATAGCAGCCGAGCTCAGGTTGAGATACAGATCCTTTGCAATACCTGCGGCCCAGGTTGGGGTCCTCAAATCCGCTCGTCGATTAGCTAGCTTGAATGCGGCTCTTAAAGGACCATCATAGAACCGATTGAATGGCAGTGCATGCCATAAAATCCAGATAATAAGTACAATGTTGCACATGTCAACATTGAAGGTGGGTTGAGACAGAAAAACATCTAGAGTCGATTGTCCGTTGGCTTCGTTCAGGTCTTGAGCGTTATCAGCTTGTTCTTCAGCCCAAGTCTTTGGCAACTCGAAGCCAGCTTGAATGGCACGAGCTCTTCGGGGACACGCCGCTCAACCTTTGGCTCCGTCACGATGTGCGTACAAATTGTAGTGACTACGAGCTCCACAGATGTAGACTCCGGCACACATTTGGCATTTGTAGCTTCGAGGGTCGTCTCCTTTCTACAATGAAGAAGTAATAGAAAAGAATAAACACAAGAGAAAAGTGAGGAAAGGGAATGGATGAGTGAAAAGGACGGCTTACCTCGCCTTTGACATGAGTTGGGGGATGGTAATACCCCAACAAGTTGCTGACACGTTTGAGCTGAGCACGTCGAACACCGGGCGACTGGACGATCTCAACGTCTGAGTCTTGATCCACATCGATCACATCAGGAACTGTGGCCTACATTCAATCAAAGATTAGCGTCAGTGATTGGAGCTGCGAGGAAAATGTGATTAAGCTTACCTGAAGTCGTCCTTTCCTGGACTTCTTGGAAGGGGGGCGAGTTAAGGTGATTGAGGCACCAGAACCACGTGGACGGCCTCGACTTTTGACCACATGAACCTTTGGTCGAAACTTACGGGTGGTCTTCTTTCGTGAGGAAGGATCCGGTAAGGACCTTGTGTCGGACTCGTCAGATTCAATCTCAATGACTTCTTGACTACCAATCCCATCGCTGGTGTCAGATTGGCCACTAGAAACTTCATAGATGTCTTGATTGTCGGACTCGGCCGTTTCAGGTACTGGAGACGGGCGAACAGAAGAGACTCGTAGATCAGGTGATTGGGGAACAAATCCAGGTCTAGGTTGAGTAGGGGTTCTTGGACAAAGGGTGGGGCCCGTACTAGTGGGAGCGATACTAGTAGCAGCAGGAGGAGCAAGCGAGGAGGATGGAGGGCGCATGATCGAGTTGTTTAGTGATTGAACAAAAAATTCAAACGGTTGGAAAGTCTAAAACAGGAAAATTAAATATATAAAATATTAGAATTTTTTGGGTACAATCTTAGCAGAATTCTTGAAATGGGAAGATTGGCGAGACTGAATATGAACTGAACAAGAGTCGACATACCTTATAAGTCGGATCCAGGATGAAGATTTCTTTCAGCGTCATCGAGTGACCCATGGCCCCCATTTTGAGACAGCCAGCCCCACCGTAAACAGTGCTGGTGTCACGTTGATTCTTGAAGGACCTAAGTGTTGATTCAGGTATTGATGTGAGATAATCAAGATGTCAGTGGAGGCAAGAAAAGAGTCAAAAATGGTCGAGTGAAGAGAAGAACGTACGATTTTTGGTGGTTGGCGGTATCTTTTATGAGATGAACATTTGATTGTGGCTGGGATTAGACTCTTTTCGAAGGTCAGATCAGATATTGTATATCTGCGGATATACGATATCATACGATATCTTAAAGGAATCGACGTATGGCGGCAAAGGATCGGTCGGAAAGGAATCGGTTGGCTGATATCTTGAAGTATACCTCGAAACCGCTACATGTTAGATCTGACAGCCTGCATAATGGAGCGGGGCGAGAGTTTCTAACCGCCCCACTAATGCCGCGCTCCACTACAACAAAGAAAAACCCCGGGAAGCGCGGACGGGGCGAAAAACCCCGCTACAACGGACCCGGGGAAGCGCAGGCGGAGCGTCCCGCTCCCCTGCCGCTCCCCTCTCGCTTTTTGCGGCGGGACGCTTCAGGCATTGCCGGGGAGATACTAGTCTGTGGACCTATAAGAGGGGAATTGAAAGGGGTTTTGGTGAAAGAGAAACCGTCGATCAGTGTGTTGTCCATTACTATATCTTGATCCTCCTCATTTATGATGTTTTCGAGATCCGTGAAATACAAAGCATTCTTTCCGTCAGGATCATGCGCTGGGAGAATTAAGACTTCTGTTGGTTCTTTTGGAGCTGATTTTGCACGTTCATCTATGTTAGTTTCTGGTTCTGGACTATCTTCACATCCAAATAGTCGGCAAGACTCACAACACCTGGGTTTGTTTTTGTATTTCTCTAAAAGATGTTGCTTCCATTCTTGATATTTTTCTTCAAAAACTTTCTTGTTGTTTTGAACATCTATCGGATCTGAGGGAGCGTTCTGCATTTTATATAGAGCTTGTAGGATTCTTTCTCGATATTCATTTAAGTTATATATTTTCTTTTTCTGTGTTAAGTTATATTCTGTTTCATGTTCCATAGCTTTGGCAGTATTGGCATAATTGTAATGATCACGATTTGCCAGCTTCATGAAGGTCCATTCAGCTTCTTTTGCAATACGGTATCTTTTATCACCTATCTCTGTAGTGTCTACTATGATTTGTTTGTATTCTTTATGCCACTTTCTTAGCTCGGTGACAGATTCGTCCCAACTTCTTCCTTGAATCTCATCGCGAATATAAGTCTTGGCGTAAACTCCTTTCGAGGATCCGGTTCGAGTTTTCCCATGATGTTGTAGGCCGATTCTACTGAAGACACGGGATTGTCTTCAGGTGGGATATCTACAACTGCTAGATCCATGGGTTCATTGGTGGTCTCGGGGTCATCCTGTGATTCAGAATCCGGGGTCAAATCCACCATTGTGAGATTTGGTCGTCTGTTAGTCTTATTAGACGATCTACACTCTCGAGCTCGATGTCCGAACTTATGACATTTAAAACATTCTACCTTTGAGATATCCAAGTTATCCAGGTCCATCGGAGCGCTCATGGACGTGGTAGCGGTGGTAGCATGTGGTTTTCCATAATTGTTATGGTTCTTGAAGTTGTTACGATGATGGTGGTGGTTATTTTTATGATGATTGGAGGAGTGATTAGAATTTAAACCAGTGCGTGTCAGTTTATTATTTCTTTCACAGTCTCGAGCAGCCTGGTAAAGTACCTCCATGTCCTCATTGGTTAGATCAACCTTATTCAGGTCTTGTTGATAACTAGCGGGTAATTTATCTTGGAACAAGAATCGTCTTTCGAAGAAAGGTAACTTTTTGTCTGGGATCTTGACAGCTAGTTTCCTAAATCTGAGGATATAATCATTGATGTCAGATTTATAATATAGGGCTTTAAGTTGTTGTCGAACTTCGTATAACACTAAGGAATAATTATAATTTTCAAAGAATTTGGTCTTAAAAACCATCCATGATGGAATCTGACCATCTTGTTTCTTCACTAATTCATGCCAAAAGTATCTGGCGTCCTCGTCGAGGAAGTTTATGATTAGCTCAGTCCATCGCGTGACTGGGTAATTGCGAGACGAAAAGTTCGTCTCAATTTCGGTGATCCAAAGGTCGGGATTATCACCGTAACCGGTGAACTTGCGAGGTTCCACCTTTAGCGCTTCTATCCTGGGCTCCTGTCGGTTGGTACGTACATTTTTTAAATTATATATTTCAGTTTGTAATTCTCTTATGGTATTTAGTGCACTTACCAATTCGTTGGTAATTCGCTCGTGTTGATGTGTCTGTTGACCGACTGCGTTCTCTAATTCCGCTAGTCTTTGAGCTTGTTGTTGAAACGACATATCGACTCGATCCATGTCGTCTTGTTGGACGGGAATTCGGCCGTCAGTACTGTTCATCATTGGGGATGACATCTCTTCGAATTTTCTCTTTTGGTGTTTCTGTTATAAACGAGGGTTTAACAACCGTAAGTCGATTTTAAAACTGATCAGGGATTAAGAAGGACTAAGGTCCAAAGAAACTGATATGACGCGTGAGAGAGTGGAAAACTTATTCACGTGTTAAAAAAAAGTTGCTTTGTTCTAAAACGATGAGGCTAATAAAAATCTATTCTTCTGGATTTTCGAAAGGTGACTAGGTTCTTTTCTTTGAAGGTCTGAAAGTGATTTCACTTTATCGAAGATAAGAAATAAGAGAATAGGGAATTTTGTTAGACTCTAAAAAACTTATAACAAAATAAAACACACAAATAATTATTTGTGATTCTTACAGGTTTCAAGTGCTTTAGAAATTGTAAGTGAAGTTACTTGAGGATTCATTTCGGTGAGAAATGGATCCGCTTATAAGTGTTTTCGAAAAACACTACAATCCGTAAAAGGAAATACAACGTATGGTATTTACAACGTGAGGATTCAGCTTTGAGAATCCGAGTTTGGAAAAGATATGAGTCGAGGGATTTAAACATCAATCCCTAATTAGGAAACAAGGTTTTATAATTGTTTACAAAGATGAGAAAGGAAAGAACGCGTATAGGAAAGTCTTTATGGCTTTTCTAAAAGCGTTTTAACAAAAGTAAAAGATAAATGAGAAAGGAAACAAAAGGAACGAAGTTCCGGAATTACACATGCCTGCTTTTCTATTGATTTTCTTTTTCCGGAAGTCAGAGATGTTTTTTCTTCTGTCAGTGTAGGACTCTTGATATCTTCTAACTTATTTCTTTAGGAAGCAGCGAACACTTTTTTGTGAAGACTTTGATGCTATCGAATTTACACTAGCGGCCTGTTTACAATTCAGTTGAGTACAAGGAACCCTGTTGTGATGTTATACTCTAACATCGAAGAGACAAATACGTTGAGAAGACCAATGATACAAAATTTAATCAAGCCTCCTGAGTACGCTGCTATGAAGGTTAAGACAACTAATGCGACTCTTACGAATTGATGGAATTTCTCACCCATTGTTGCAGAATCTAATATTTCATCTTTGATCATCCTAAACTCAAGCTGACCCCATAGCAAGAGCCCAGCTTGATGCATAGTCTAGTTAAACACGGTTCTCACTCCATATCCTTGTGGAAATCTGGTACAGATGTGAGTAGATTTTTGACCTCTTTTGACTCATTTTTAAAAGGCTCTTGCTCAGACTCCAGAAGTTAAAAAGGTGATCTCTTTCAGGGCACTAAAATGGATTAGATATATTGACATCCAAAGCAAACAAAGAAGAGTACAAGGAAAGTTCAAAACTGAACTTCGGGCTCTTCAACTTCTACAGCATCTATAAAGTTCTCATCTTGGTAACTAGATTCCATTGGCCCATTAAGGTCGAGGTCCAATTCCTGTGCATCAAGTACAAAATTGGTGGAAATGTTGTCAAATCAGATTAGCATTTTTGAGTATCAAGTTGATACAATATCAGTTAAACGTACCAAGATTCTTTCATAATTCATCTGAGGCATGAAATGACAATATATCCCGTGAATTCTCAAATCTTCTGCCAATGCTTCATCCTGTTGTATGACGTCATCCGGGTGCGATGTGAAAACGATGTGTTTCAAATTAGGTGATCTGGTTAGATCATCTTCACCTAGATTTTCCAAGGCCGACCTCCAATATGGCCTTCCACATTCAAAGCTGGTAACCAAAGTTCGAACGTGAAAAAATATTGGCCATAGGATCCAAGTAAGATCAAAATCTTTCAAAGGCCATTCAATACTTCTCATAACACGGAGTCTCGGAAATGTGGTATTACTGATAACATCTGGAATGTGGTCCGGAATTATATCTATGAAGAGGCTTTCAAGAGTTTTGTGCATTGGTTTGATCGCCTTTCCTGGGTCTTCCTGTCTGTGGTATGCTAGATATTCGATCACTTTTAAACTATCTTTTGCAGCTTTGATGAGATGATGGAGGCCCTTTATGTTGCGCGGAGAGTACCAAAACCACAAGTGTCTCAATTTTGATAGAGCTTGGGGTTCTAATTGTAAAACTTCGAGATGAGGAAAGTAAATTGATAATGATTCCAGGTTCGGAGTGGCGTTTAGTAGTTCAGCTAATGATTTTGGGTCAGCATAGCTTCCTTCTGGCAATTCCTCACTGTGAATATTTAATTTTTTAAGACATTTGATTTGTTTGATAGCGCACATCATGTCCGAATCAATTCCTATCCTTGCGGGAAACTTCAATTTCAACTCAGTCAACTTTATCCCGAACAATTCAATAACATCCGACACCCTCAAAACCAAAGGGAACTGCGGATCCAGGGTTTTTAGTTCTTTTTCTTCGTCGAGTTCTCCATCGGAGTTCAACCAATGTGATTTCTCCCAGAATAAGTTTTCAATACACATCCGCTTAACAGGAGAAAATGTTGAGTAGAGGATGGAATCTTGCTGGTTGTTACGTAAACAGTCGACACTGTGTGGTGAGATCAAACGAATTGAATGGAATGCGATAGGAATAACAACATGGGCCCAAATTTTAGAAACCAAGCGCAAATTGAGGAGTTTTTTGGTTTCAGGAAGGTACATGAACGGTTCGTCGGCACTATTCATCGGATCCGAGGGAATAATCTCCAATTGGGCAGCAAAGTATTTTACAATCATAGATACGATTTCGAGTGGAAGGTATCCAGGAACAAGTTTGTTGTTAGCTTGAGGTGATTGTTCTGGCATTTTAATTTTGGTGTGGTGAGATTGGGAGAGTTTGAAGTCGAAGGATTGGTGAAGGAAACGTTGTTGGAAGCGAAGTGATGTAGACAAGCAGTGCCTCTGACCATTTTGTATATGATTCCCTCAGTGTGTCTCATCCCGCTGTTGGGTCAGCTTTTCAATGCTTGCCTTTTTCACATCTTACCTTGCCGCATCTTCCGATGCTTCCATTGATCTATATTGAGAGGTTAACAAGTGTGCCTTCCTCTTTCACCAAAAGCACAATAGACATTCCGGCAAGTATGCTTGCTTTTCTACTGCTTTGATTTTTCTACGATTCTTGTCGCTCGAGATCTTTTTTCTCTGTTGTAAGATCAAGACGACCACTTCGTCGAGAGAATTTTTCCTTTATCGAATCTGGGTTGTTACGACAGGACTGACGCCATCGATTGCACAATTGTTTCCTATCGTGTTTGATTGTTGATTTTGTCCAGAGTATAGCTACGGAACGCATCCTTTTACAAGTCAATAGCAAGAAACAGGAATATCTATGGACGAATGTGGACTCTTGAATCTTGACTCTTGCACCAGACTTTTGGAGTTCGTCACCTGACTCCTTGCGTGCCTCAGCCTGTCACCTGAGCGAGTATGTGTAATGTATGTAGTCGACTGTCACACACGACATCACTCAAATCTCGGATCGCACATTTGCTTTGCGTCGAAAACCCTCCTCCAGAATGCTCGAATTGTTCACACACGCGACCTGATACCCTCACGGCTCAGGTGGATGTATTGCCGAAGTACGGTTGCTTTACTCTGAAACAGTTCCATTGGTTGGTTGCCGAGCTTTTGCTTGAAGTCCTGCAGCTTGAACGTTTCTCCACCTCTTCCCGCTTGTGAGGGAAGCGACCTCTGCACTCTTGACGGACGTATCGGAGGCTTGAGCGAAGACTTTAGTGGTGTTATGGTCTGTATCATCCCAACCTGTAACAGCGGAGTTGATCTCAAGTCAAGAGGCCAAGTGAGAAGGAAGAACGAAAGAAGTTTGACTTCCGTGATGTCGTATCATCGAAGTCATCAAGCTGTCGAGATCTCATCCACTCGTCCATAGTTTTCTTCATCGTCATGCTTGATGGTCTTCATTCGAGGCACCTGGTTCGAGGTGTACCATCCTTCATCGAGCTTCAAGAATCAAGAGTGCTTAGGGGTAAAATGATCTCGCTTAAACCTTGCAATCGGGCTATCTAACACTGTAGGAAAGCTCAAAAATTTGAAAATGTTCTATTAGGCCCGAGCTTTAGGTGTTTCTAAACAAAGCATCCGACTTCAATAAAACTTTGAATGGCAGTACGGACGATTTCTCGCAAAAGGCGTAGATAAGAGCAGAGGTGAAAACTATATAAAGAGTTGTTTCGTGACTTTCGATCCTCAGGAAATCTAACAAAGAAGTCTCCAAAAGGAAAAATTGTATATATAACGCTTTATCATCCTTGGAGTTATTTACGAAACCGAATAAATATATATAGGAATCTTATCTTATATCAATCTATCATGATGTTCAAATGCAGTGTTTTTGATATATTATTATTGATCTCTTCGCTTACCAAGTCGACTTCATCTTCCCGTCTGTCAAAAAGAACAGGAGACACTACTGATGTATTATCATATCAAAACGGACAGGGGCAATGGGGAAATATAAAATTGAACGATGTCTACACGCTTTATGTCAATGCTTGGGGTGGTAAGTCGATTTTAAAGTTCTCTTGCGAATCAGAATGTCAGAATATGAAACTGATAAACATCATTTGATTTTTAAGGGGATAAGGCTACATCTGATAGTTTTCAAAAGGTTGCAAGTAAAGGTCTTAAAGGAATTGATGTTGCTTGGAGTACAACTTATTCTTGGAAACCAAAGACAGAGAATGATAAGAACCAAGTAAAGTCTTGTAAGTTCTCACTCACTCTGAATCCTTCAAATGTATAAGTTTTGTATTGATTTATAAGTTTTCAAACGCTTCTTTCCTCATTCAAACCAGACGCAAATCTTGACTATCGTCTTGCTAACCCTCCAAAGATTGGTGCCATCAAAAGTATCCCAACAGCTTGGGAATGGAGATACGCTGAAAGATCTCAAGATCTCGTCGCTAATGTGGTAAGTTGATACAATAAAAATCCTCAACGATAAGAAACCTACTAACTTTTAATATTTACTAATCTGAATCGTATTTCAGGCTTATGATATCTGGACTTCATCAGATGCAAAATGTGGAACGGCTCAACCCTGTAGTACCAATGAGATCATGATTTGGCTATCTAAAGCAGGAGGAGCAGGTCCGATTGGTACTAAAACCGATAAAGTCTTTAGATGGAACGGATGTCATCTTGAAGCATATCTTGGTGATATCAAATATCAATCTAATGGTCAAAATGTAGATTGGAGAGTGATAAGTTTAGTGGCTACAAAAGATTGTCAAATCATCAAGAATGCTAATCTTAAGGAAGTATTTTGTGAGTCAATTTAAAATACATGATCAGGAAGAAAGAATTGGATGTTCAATGTATTTTTTTCTTTGACTTTCATTACAGCTTGGTTGATAAAGGAATTCCAAGTTAAAGAGTCTGATTACTTGACTGCTATTGGTGCTGGTAGTGAACCTTTCAAAGTAAGTTATAATCATTCTCGCTCTTTCAATTCAATCGAGGAATCCCTTTTTAATTTTTGGTTGCTTTTATCTGATAATCTTTAGGGTCAAGCTACACTTGAAACAACCAGGTACAATGCCCAAATCAAAGTTTAAACCACAGCAAAAAACATCTTCCGTAAACCATAAGTTAAGATTCTGTATATATTTATGTATATTATATCTATATTTCACATGGGTGATCAAGATCACATTTCATCAATGTATCATATTTGAAAAACTTGAAAGACATTTCTATACATATTCAAAATGTGTGTGCCTCAACGTTGCGAGTATGGACTCATGCGCGCCTCTTGCGCGCCTTATCCTTGCGTTACGAATCACAGTGTCTGATAGCTGAGACTTAAAGCAACGAATAAAATGACTGTTCGGTTGCGAGTACGTTGATAAAATGCTGCGCATCACGCGAACGCAGTTAGATGTGAAGTCTACTCACGCAGACGGAAGAGGAGGCGTGATTGACTTGATTGATATTGCCAGCTTCAGCATGCTCGTGCCGGTCCAGAATTACCGGTATGTACTTACAGCTACTAAAAAATTTATCGGTAATTTTCCCAGTTTGGTGTTGCACCGGGATTTAACTCGGGACCAGATAAAACCGCGGTATGACCGCGAGAGACCTGTCAAAGACTGTCAAAGTGCCTCTCTCTCGACCCATGACAGACATGTTCTAGAACATGTCAGCTTCACAACCGTAGAAAAGGACCGAGGTCCCCTTATCCCCGTCTCAAATCTGCCCCAACCAATGACTCACCCCCTACCCGTGTCTAACCCTCTACCCATGTCTAACCCCCAACCCATGACCACCACGAGATAGCCAAATGACCTATAGGCAGGCTATCTCCCTCCTCTTATCACCCTCTTCTCACCCAAGCCTTCATCAACACAACACTTTCTCGATTCCTTTTCGATTCCATTTCTTTAGAACCATTCAAAAGACCCATTCAGTAGTCTTACGGCGCTTGAGCCGACAATCTCACCATTCAAGTCTTCCAATTCTTTCGTAAACCTTTCCTTCGATTGAAGAATTCCAGTTTCCATCACTCTGATTCTGATACGGCCCTTGAGCCGACAATCTCACCATTCAACTCCTCCACTTCTGTTGCAAACCTTCCCTTCGAATCAAGATTTCAAGTTTCCATCACTCTGATTCTGATACGGCGCTTCAGCCGACAATCTCACCATTCAACTCCTCCACTTCTGTCGCAAACCTAAACCTTCCCTTCGAATCAAGGATTCAAGTTTCTATTGATTCTGATACGGCGCTTCAGCCGACAATCTCACCATTCAACTCCTCACCTTCTTCTTTTGCAATCTCTTCTTTGGATAGGACCGACTGATTTCATTTCTTTCAAACAGTCTCAACACTGATTTCGATTAGCCAACAATCTCACCGTTCAAGACCTCACCTTCTTTCTTCCCAAACACTTCTTTTGATTGAACCCTTTTGTGGATACATTCAAACACTCAATAAACGCTTATTTTTGATTAGCCAATTCTCACCATTCAAGACCTCACCTTTCTTTCGAAACCATTACGTACCTTCCAAAAACTCTTGAAACACCTATTTCGATTCCAACTCGATTCTTATCTATGAAACACTTCATTTGATAAGATCAATCAA